>NW_008824446.1:442687-465873 GCF_000699105.1 Pygoscelis adeliae
GAATACTGTGTTCAGTTTTGGGCCCCTCACTACAAGAAGGATGTTGAGATGTTGGAACGTGTCCAGAGAAGGGCAAAGAGGCTGGGGGGGGGTCTGGAGAACAAGTCTTATGAGGAGCGGCTGAGGGAGCTGGGGGTGTTTAGCCTGGAGAAAAGGAGGCTGAGGGGAGACCTCATCGCTCTCTACAACTCCCTGAAAGGAGGTTGTAGCGAGGTGGGTGTCGGTCTCTTCTCCCAAGTAACTGGCGAAAGGACGAGAGGAAATGGCCTCAAGTTGTGCCAGGGAAGGTTTAGATTGGACGTGAGGAAAAATTTCTTTACTGAAAGAGTGGTTAAACATTGGAAGAGGCTGCCCAGGGAAGTGGTTGAATCGTCATCCATGGAGGTATTTAAAAGACGGGTAGATGCGGCGCTTAGGGACATGGTTTAGTGGGCATAGTGGTGTTGGGTCGGTGGTTGGACTCGATGATCTTGGAGGTCTTTTCCAACCTTAATGATTCTATGATTCTATGAGTCTTCACAGGAATTTTAATGAAATGTTTACATTTGTATAAGAAAAAAAAATGAGCTGGATTTTGTGTTCTTAAGAGTATGGGACAGCATACAGATATGCTGTATGAATAACACTGGAAAGACAGCACATTTCTGTGATATCTTAGGGGCTGTTCAGGGCTTATTCAAGATCATACTGGTTTTGTTCAGAGAAGCAGTATTAATTATAATACCCCAATATGGAGAGGACACGCATCTTGTGTAAGCTAAAGCCCTGATTAAATCAAGACATAAAAATAATTGCCAAATAATTTGTGCACAACCTCCAACAGATGTTTCTAACCTGTGCTAACAGAATCCCAGTATGCAAGAAATCTCTCGGAACACTGCACTTGGAAAAATCAAAAGTTCTACTACTTGCATTATTAGCTGTGAACAAGGTCTTTTATTTGTTTGAATGAAAATCTTAAACATTTCCCCAAATGCCCTGGAAATATTCTCCAGTTTGAGAAGTAAGTGTAAATAAAGGCAGAGAGAATAAATTTTCTTTCCAAAGAGATACAAGAGAAAGAGATTCCTGTTGTCCTTGTTGTTTGCCACAGAGATGGGACTTATTTGCCTATTTTCATACAATCTTACACACTGGCAATTTGATTGATGAATCACTTGGCCTTAGAGTATACGCTAGATGTCTGAGTTATATCCTATCTGACCAGCATTAAGACTTTTGAAACTCCTTGTCCATTCCAGTTCAACCAGCTTTTTAAGCTGCTGTCAATCAGATCGACTAAAAATACATGTGATGTATAGAAATTCTTGTCCTCAAGCACACCATAAATTACTCTCCAACGCTTGACATACACTAATATGGTTGACATTTTAAAAAGTTTCATTTCTATTGCAAGTATTTTGCTTTTAAATGAAATTTCAACTATTTTCATATTTCTATTTCTTGACCCAGCAACAGCCAATTTCAATGCAGCATTAAAACAAAATTTCCACATTACTGCAAAAAATGGAAACTATTTTTCTTGAATGGCGTGACCCTCAAAATCCAAATTTTAAAATAAATACTTCATTCAAATGTAGTCAAGCAAAACTGGCAAGTTGAAGTGAAACACAACATTTAGGAAATACCAGATCAATGTTATGTGTGCGACTCTTATTTTTCCTTTGACATGTAGGCATTATGATTTCATCCTAATTATTTTCAGCAGGGCTTCTGCATGAGACAAGATAAGGCTATTTCATTTTAATCTCCCTGTTCAAAAACTAGTTTCATGTTTTACTTGCTAAACATTACCCAAACTCTCTTCTGAATAGGGAATTATTTAGTACTTTATAGATTTCTCTGTTGTGCTCGGTTCTACAATAGAAAACGTCCTAATACACATGAAGGAATTTATTTTTATAAAAATCTTTGTGAAGCAGAGGGATGACTTGATTTTACAAATGGGAAACTGAGACCCAGAGACATCTGGACTAAATTTAACTTGACATGCCTACAGCTGGATTACAGAATGCAAACCCCCTCAGCTGTCATTTATTTCAACTGCATTTGGAGTGCTCAGCATACGTGAACATCACTCAGTGTGTGTCTCAAGAAGGACACACAGAAAATGAGTACCCCTGAAAATGGTGTAAGAAGTTTTTTCCAGCATGAAACATGAAGTTTGCATTAATATGGAGACAGAAAATGCAATATAGTCTTCCTCAGTACCCACATTCAGGGCCTTTTGCTACAGCATTGTGTTTTCTGTTCCAGCAGACAGCTATGTCTCCTGAACTGAAAGCAGGATAGCTGTAGTCACCATTCGTCCCATCTGCTACAACTGAGAAACACAATTCAGCTTTCTTAATATCTAGTTATTGTCAATATCTGAATAAATGTTGGTGGAGAAGGGACAGAGGCCTGTTTGGAACTTTTAGCTTCTGCTGCTTTTGTTCCTACCTGGTCCGAGGCCTACGGGCCTCCATCCCTTTCACCCATGGTCTGTGGGAGTAAAGCATCTCTCCATTGACCTTACTTGTAATTGCTAACAAAGCCTACAACCGTATTTCATGCTTACAATCTTATCTTCCTGGAAGCCGACTACACAGGTAACATTCCTTGCATTTCTGTGTTAAAAGAACATGAACACATGAAAACAGTAACAACAAAACCAAAACCATGATAAGCTTCAAAAGCCACCAATCAGCTGACCAGTGAATCTTCAGGCCTAAAGAGTCAACAAAAGGCCATCACCCAATTTCTTATGTTTTTAAAGCATCTTTAATTTTCAGCTTTTTCCATTGGCGTTTGCCAGCAATTTTGGTTGGATATTTTTATCGTTATTATCATTCTAAAGTCAATGGTTGGACTACTTTTTTAACTATATAAGCAGGAACAAAACATACGTTTCCCCATGTGGTCCGATCAGAATTTCTGCACTGGCGTAACTCTGAAGTAGTTGATTTTAGTTAAGCTTAACATTTTTATTTGAGCTAGGAACATCAAATTTGAAGGGCTTCGAGTACAAGAGTAAAAACTAGTAAACACAGGTAATGATAATCTTATATATGTTGTATATTATAGTCACTGATGTATACAGTATTCAGCCAAAACCTCAGACTTGTACACTTTCAAGTATAAATATGAATAAAGCTCTTTTAAGTTAAGATTCCAACTAAGGAGCAACAACTGTAAGGAAAATAAAGCTTCAGTCCATGAATCCATCTGAGCAGTAAATATCAGTACAGTGAACTCACTGTATGAAGAGCTAGGTTTCTGCCTTTGAGTTGAGGCAGAAACAGACTATATTCCTCTGAGGAGAATTCTTAAAGTGGAATCATGGATGAATAACGTGATGATTTCAGAGGGTTCATAAGCTATGGGAAGGAGGGGCTGGAATCGAGCAAACGCTGCACTGAGAACTATACTGTCAAACCCAAGTTAGAAACTATTTTTGAAAGTCGTCAGAAATACAAATGCAGGAAGAGGATTTGCATTTAGGATTTTGCTTTGAGCCTCAAAGGCTTAAAAGGATAAGATTCATTTAGTGCTGTCTTGAATTTGGCAGTCTGGATTGCAAGGTCCAGCGCAACAACTACCAGGCTCCCCACAGCAGTTATGTGCCTGAGAACAGAATATTAATTTGGCTGGTCTTCTAGCAGCACTGAATCTTGGAAATTCACAGAAGAGAAAGGGATATGGAAAATACTGTGAATAAGGACATTCTTTCTCTCCTCCAGCTCTTAACTGAAAAACTTCATGGTAATTACGCTTAGCAAGAAAACTTGTTTCCATGTTACAAAACTGCATTTGAGAAACTGGAAAACCAGGAAGATAATGTAGGGAGCACTGATGGGAACCCGCTAACATTTGAACTATACGTTACTGATACTGACACTGCTGTGTATATCTAATTCGATTTTCCATGTGTTTAAAGAGACACTGGCCACTAGAGGTACATGTAAATTAGATCACACGTATGGCATTTTACATCAGTGATTACTCCAAAAGCCATAATAGCAATGTAATAGAAGCTTTGATCTACTTTGATTTATTACTATTTCAGACTCTAGACTAATTTTCCAGATTCTATTACTGAAGCTGACTCTGAAGAGTTAGACTGCTTTGGGAGCTGAACCTAGAGAGCAGTTGCACTAAGTGTTATTACTAGTGTTACAGAATACAAACTGATGTCTGGCTTCTCAAACAAACTGATTTAAGTAGTAAAACCCAAACACATAAATACTAAACATTGTATGCTGGTGAGCAGCTTCCTACTGGATTTAAAAAGAAAACAGTGGTTGTCTAGAAAAGAAATCTCACAGTTGTATCTAATCAAGCCAGTTTTGATGCCATACAGTCCCAGGTACGGTACGGAAGAAAATGGAAAAAACCCTTTGCTTAAATGGATGTAATTATAGAGAAATAATAAAAAGACTGACTTTGGAAAATGCAAATGTAGATTATGTACATGAGTCTAAACCATAACAAATCAAAAGGAAAATGACATTCATAGCTCTCTGACTTGATCTAATTTGTTTCATAAAGGATTGCACATCTCTACCACAGGGCAGGGTGAAATATCTCCCTATTTTTTGGAAGAAGAAAAAAGGGAAAAATTCAGAGATGGGCATTGAAAATTGAAACATAAAGACTTGTCTTGAAACAAAAAGCAAAGAACTTTAAGTTCCAAATGGGGAAGGATGGAAATTATTTCTGAATTACTCAATTTTTAGAATATAGAAATATATAAAACATTATCTGGAAAACAGCTGTGATTTTATCATTCAATTTCTTAGTGCCTTCCTAATAGACATTTTGAATTTTATTTATTCTCTCTCTGATAAATGCAGAACTGTGAAGCATTTAACCATAATAAAAATCAACAAAAAGTATTACAATTTTGATGAGTTGATTAGATAAGGTTTAAGCCAAAATCTGTAATATGAAATGAGATGCCATTCAAAATCCCAGTTTTTACCACTCTCCTGAATGCTACATAGTTCTTTGTAAATGAACTTAGTGCTTGAACTGAACTTATTAGTAGAGAACAAAAGAATAAGTGCAAAATGTTAATATGAAGGGATAATTTTATTTGACAGAAGTCACAAGGTAAGCACCATGCACAGAGAAGCTGTAGGATTAAGTAAAATTTTGCTTCTATTTTGTATGTATGAACTAATAATGGATCTAATTTAAGATTCAGCAGTGGATAAACAAAGAGAAATTGTGTTTAAAGTACAAATATAGTAACATTTCTTAATGAATTTTTTAAAATTAATTTTATTGTAAATATCTAAGATGTGATTCATCAAAGTTATTCATGTATACCTTGATCAGATTATTGCAATAATGCACTCTCCTTCCTGATGTAACTTGAAATTTTGCCATACTTTCACTCATGAGCTGTCATGAATGCTTTTCTTGATATGACATCTAGCTCTTGTAGCAAGAGCAGTTCTCTATTCTGGTATGGCAGAGAGAATGCTAAAGAAGATATTTTGTGCAGCTACTAATCCCAATAACAAGAATGAAGATGGAACTAGCAAAGCTATTTTCTACAAATAAGGAAACTAGATCACTGGCTTTCAATAAATTTTTGCATTTTAATGTGCGCTGAGGAAACCACATTTCCCTAAAAGTAAGAATTTTAATTCATTCATTTTTCTTAAGCCTAGAGTGAGGCAGTACTATTAGCAAAGCAAAATGCAATAGAAAAAAATTAATTCTTTAAATGGCAATTGCCAAATAGAAAGCTTTGACCTCTTGTTCATGTTTGAAAGAGAAATACCTACAAATTCTAATTTTACAAAAAAATAACACAGAAAACCAGGACTAGATTGTACCAGTATAGTCAGACAAAACCCAAATGATTAGTGGATCCTTATTGGCTCTGTTATGTTCATTTATTTCTGAACTGTAGATATCACAGATACATAAAGACTTTTTTTTTTTTAATCAAGATATTTTTCTGTCTTCAAGCTGAGGATCTTGTTAAGGACATACCTGGCAAGTTAATTAAAGCCATGTCCATAAACAATATGAAAACCTCAGCATTCCCTCTAATGAATAGAGCTAACTTGGAAAAACATTATTTCAAATTTTAAAGAGCATCTCTACAATGCATATGGGGTTCATAAGGCAATGAGATAGGTAATCTCAATTTAATGTAGCAATTTTTCTTCAATGGATCAGTATATTTATGTCAGATGTAAAGAAGCAAATTCTCTATCTGCTGGAGTCCTGCTTGAAAGCAGAGAAGAGAATGGAGAGGAGCTGCCTACATTCACTTCATTTTGTCTCCCCTATCCAAGGCATAGCCTTAACTGTCTAAGAGCAATCTTTGTTTATGCCGTGAGAGTGATCGTATGTTAGAGAAAATAAAGGCACAGGTCCACTCTTCTTGGTCATGGTCTCCCATCTCCTGAAACACTTTTTCACTTCAATTATGTCACCCTGTAATTGTAAGGGTTGAATGAAATTCTCTATATTGGGGGGAAAAAAATTTCCAGCAGATATATACACTGAAAAGTTTACAAAAGAAAAAGCAAAGAAAAAGGAAGTCCTGTTCCAGAAATTACTATGTGTGACTGATTTTGTTTGTGCTTTCCCTGTTTATGGGATGTATTCATATTACAGAAGTAGAACTTAATTGATGTAACAAAATATAAACTTTGTGCCACTCTAATCAAGTTTGTGCATAATATGTTTTCAAAAACATACAAGTCAAGGGCATAAATACAGAATACAAAACCAGCCTAATAATCTGACCAATAACAAAACCATATAATTCACTCATTATACCTGAAAGTCTAAAGACCACCTATGGTATTTCAAATCTATCTACATTTCTTAGAATTATGTCACTCTTTTCTTGCTGTTATTCTAATGATCTTCAAAAACAGTGCTAGAGACAGACCTTTAACAATACGCAATTCAAATTTCAGACATTGTATATGGATATTCACTTAGGATTTTCCTTTATATTAAAATATTTCCATAATTATAAAAACAATACTGACATTAAAGCATTCTGGGGTGCCTAAGACTTGACTGAAGACCTTTTCAGTTATTTGACAATTGCACAATCAATTATCATGGTTGAATTAATTCTTCTAAATTTTTTATCTGGCAAACTACTAGAAAATTTAGTTTTTATTTGTAATATAAGAATAAACTAACTAAAAAATTGCATTAATTGGCCCACCGGTTAGAAATCTAGAGAGCAATATTTTAGATATAAGAGTAATAAACCCAATTAAAAAAAAGGGTGACAAAGTATTAGGGGTTGCCACATTTTTAAGCCAGCATGAGGAAGCTGGCATATCTTCTTGAAGCCAGATGCAGAATTTGCACGTAGGCAGCAAATTCAAAATGCTGGGCTTACTGTGCACACGTTAAGGATGCTCTTGAATCTGACTGTCAAAAGTAGTCCCTTGTTCTAAATGACAAGATTCAGTTATTTACAACATTTTGTAATGTATACTATATAGAATACTTTAACTTCGAACACTTAAAAATCTTCCTGCAGTCTCTGAATGGACTTCTGAAGTCAACTACCTGTTGCAGGAAACAGTATTTCCTCTTGTTCTCTGAATACTGTTGATACTTAATTCCCTGTACTGGTCCCTCTGCTCTTGTTTTATCAGGTAAGATAATACAAGTCTCTGTTGTTTTAATAACAATGCTAAGTATACAATCAAATCCCATCAACCAGTATGCGGCCAACACATATTCCAAAACTATTTTTATGGAAATAATGTACTTTGTGGGAGAGAAAACTAACATGAAATTTTGTAGATCTTTCACAACACAAAGCATCATGTTCTAACCACTCAATGAGGCTAAATAAAACATCTGACAAGCTACAGACCTGAGTGTCTCCCTCTTTGAAAAACTTTTTTTTTTTTTTTTTTTTTTAGAAAGCAGGGGATAGCACTGCAGTAAACATTTTGCTGCCACTATACTTTCAACAAGCAGGTCAATAGGTTTCCTTCATTACGCTTTTAGTCAAACACATAGCGCATGCAGAAGCCGGGGGCAGGGGGGGCGGAGAGAGAGAGAGAGAGAGAGACTGATGCTGGTAATAAAAAATCTGAGATATAAATGAAGATAAGAATGGGGCCATTGTGTAATATTACCTAAATGTAATTTTATAAATTAGGAGACTATGGACCTTCATTGGTCAATCCATTAGTTTTACATTCTGTACGGTATTTTTAAGATACAAGCTGAAGTCAGAGCACGTCTAATAATGTAAGTGAAGCCAATCTGATTAAATAATTTCTTAAGTGAACTACTGCTGTTAAAAAAAATAAATTGTTTTGTGACAACTGAATAATAAGTAAATTATAGATGTATTACACACATACTATACTGCACAACTGCTAAGTCAGCATAATTCTTAATTAATATTTCTACTCTTAGAAAAATCATTTAAGTAGTCCTGCTAACACTTAGAAAAATTACAGGCATGAAGGTAACTGGTTTTCATGAAGGGGAAAAAACTTTATTGCATATTGTGAAATTCAAACAGAACATGAATTTATATTTTATCATTACACCATTTTAGAGCATTAAAGTTTTATTTCTCTTGCCACAAGGGAATCACTTTTTAAAGAAACTCACTTTGATTTAACTGAATTGAACCAAAGACAGCACCTCAGTTTTTAAAAACTTTCTGCCCATTCCTCTCAAATAGGCATCAGCTGACCACATCCACAGTTTCACCAGTGGAACTGGAGACAATAAAAAGGAACAAGTGAAAAGAAGCTTTTCCTAATTATTGGATTCTGAGATGCAAAACAGCCTCTACAAGGATGTTTTCTATGAAAAAAATCAGGCAGCAAATACTACCTCAAATTCTTCACAATGCAGAATACACAGATCCCAAGTTTCTCTTCTGCTGGAAGATCTTTTACTTCTTCAATCAAAGACCTTCTATGTAACAGCAGAAAAAAATCCCTGAGTACACTCACTTCCCTTTTTGGCAATCTTGGCTCAAGGAGTGCCAATTAATCCAATTCCAGACCTTTTCTCAACAATTAGAATTGTAAGGAAATTTCTTACGATGAATCTACAATGTCTATTTCCGAAAAACAGATTTCAGAAATTGTTTATATCAGGTTATCTTTTATCTTTTGTTATACCTTTGTCAGAGGGCACGTTCAGCCGAATTCCCACAGCATTGATTCCATTTCTCTCGTCTCTGTGTTCCTGGCGTCCTCTGAAGGTCCAAAGCTATTTGGTGATGACTTGGACATATAAAATTAAGAAGCTCTGAACTTGGTGCTTAAGAGAAATATTTTCTTGGAATAAGAACCACAGAAATAGGTGTAGACACAAGAAACAACCTTGAGATCCTACCAAAAGTGTGGTCCTTTTTTCCCCCTAGATATGAGACATTATGCAATACAACATTACTCCTTTTCTTCCCCTTGATCAAAACTAACAGCAGGCTTTTGGACTCGATTTAACAATACCTCAGTTTGGGAGATTTTCTATCATATCATTTAGAGGTCAGGATGTTGTTTACTCATAGCAGCCTTTCCCATTTTCCAAAATAACAGCAGATGACATTGAGCATTGCTGGATGGGCATCCTGACATTAAGCTGTATTTCTGAATGACGAGTCTCTTACAAAGTTAGAAACTACACTACAAATCCTTTATGGACCCCAGAGAACCTCCAGTCCCTCCTTGCCTCTTCAAATAGCTACAATTGCCACAGAGATCTTCAGTTTCAATTGATTTGTTCCTTTGGATCTGTTATTGGCTCAAACGGTCTGTTCAAAAATACACAGGGTACTATCCTGCCACCAGAGAAGAACGTATCCATATTTTTCTTACACCTTCAGTTTGCAGTTTAAAAGAGGGGAGTCTTGCACTGTATGTTTCATAAGCATGAAATTCTGATCAGCTAGAATTTTTTTAACTGCATCACAAGATCCAGTTCACCAGGCAGCCAGGTTATCCGCATTTTAGCTATGAAGATCTTCCCTTTAGACAGAGTATAAAGGACAAGTTGCTTGTGCAGTCTCGCAGTGCCACATTGGTACTTCAGCTAGCAGACTCTTTATTACAAATTGCAAAGCCATCCTTTGTGGACAGTGTTCACTAAGTTTTCATGCACTTAATACTCCAATTTTCTTCTTCAGTTGCAGTAGAATCTAACTATTCCAAGATCACTAATTGGTACTACAGCCTGATAGCTTTGGAGAAGGCAAAGTAGTTTTTGGAATCTGATCAAGCGGGAGACCCATACATGTTGACCAGTCACCAGCCATATTACCTTGGTTTGTATTTCTTTCAAAAACAGTGATCCCTCCAGAACATGAAAAAGACAAATGGCTGAAGCTGCAGGCAAAGCAAGTCGTCCAGTTTCCCTGAAAGTGGCTTATTTACTTCATAATCCGTAAGAGCATGTTCACCATTTTTGCTGATGTGAACTATCACAGTTGGATTCTTTGGAAACAAAGTGTCATCAAGCTGAAATGCCTGTTGATCCAGTGCTTTTTCTTAATTTCATACAGATCATTCAGAAGAATGGCTGGTTGAGTGAGGATGGCATTTGTCTTGCATCTGTATGCACTAAACTTAATTTCTTGCTCCTGTATTAGCTTAGAAAAAAGTATCTTGTATGTGTATGAGTACAGTAATATTTATTTATTCCATATTGGTGTTTTGATGATAATCATGATAAAAACAGCGAGGCTTTCATATAATACAGTAACGAGGCACAACAAATAGCAGAATACGTATTAGGTGCTTTTAAGAACACATTTTTGATTATCTTTAAAAAAAAATGCTGAAGCCAGACAGCAACTATTTCTCTATGACAGAAAAACTGGTAAGCATCTTTCTTCTTCAAAACTTTTTTATTATATCTTTTGCCTGTTCATACACTGAAACTAGAAAAAAACTTTCTATTGCTAAGGATAAGGAAGTGCTAGGAATGATTGTTTGACAAGCTGAAGCTTTTGAGAACATTTAGACACACATCAGCAAGGTGTTGCTTACACACAGATCTTCCTGCTTAGGGACAAAGCGATTGAGTAGGTGAGCTCCTTATGTTTGCGTTTTGTATGATGCTCACTAATAGAACATTCACATCAGGTCTAGAACTTGGCCCACAGTGTGAGATAGAGCGATCTGTCATCTTTTTATGAGATCTTGTCAACTTTAAGGGATTCTTTTAAAATACAGAATAAATAACTGTATGTGCTCAAGACTGATTCAGTATTGCAGAAAACCTCAAGTCCATCTTTTTGATACTCATCCATTAATCAGTTATAATAATATGCTGAAGCCTAATCTTTACACAGTGGGTCCTGGCATTAATTTGACAGTATTTTATAAATTCTGTTTTTATCCCACGATGTTGTGAATTCTAGTTTATCTTAACATCTTTCTCCTTTTTTCCCCATCCTAATTACAATTGAACATATTTTTTTTTTCAATTCTTGCTCAAATGGTACTATACCTTATTATAGAAGACTATCGTGAAGCTGATATGGAATTATTTACAACAGTATATGTATTTTGGCAGGCAGTGACCCAAGCCAGAGCTTTGGGAATTAATAATGAACTTCAGATATCATAAAACCACCTATATCTAGACAGGTAATTAGTAATCATAATGTGATGGCCATCTTTACAGAGTCTTTCCAGTTTCACTGGCTGAAAATGGGTCAGACTAACCAGTGAAGCATTTTGCAGCCTGGACATCTGTAAATTTATTATTTTTATTTTAATGTAAGAGATAATTAAGGATGCTTTTATCATATAATTTATGCTTATATGTTATGTAGCAGTTGCCTAGCTAGACTACACATCATGGTGGTCCCAGACTGGTACGGTGATTTTAAAACCACGCTGAACGTGGTTGCAGATTAATCATGCAAAATCTGCCCCCCCCAGCTGATTTTTCCCCACTTGTGCACAGTGCAATGCAAAAAGGAAAAAAGTAAATAAAACCAAAAAAGTGTGATGGGCGAGCAGGTCGACTGTGTGAGAGAACACGTGCAAAATATACCTCAGAAACACTATAGGTGGATGAGCACGAAGGGAGCCGAGCCTGGTTGTGCAGTGGGGAAAAGAAAACATTGTTAAAAAAGAAATGGTGGCACAGTAAGGGTCTCAGAAGGTTTTCTGTATAGGTGGTTCCAGCACTGACATTGTAGCAGGGGGTTCATTAAGTTTCCATGACCAGCTATTTCAGAAACTCCAAATTTATGCCTTTTAAGGTGGAAGCTTCTTAAAAAAAAAATAAAAATACTGTATTTATAAAATAATTAAAACTAAAGATGAATCTGAAGACAACTATCAATCCTTCCTCCTTTAAATAACTGACAACACTATCCTTAGGACAATAAGGTATTCTAGGATAAAGCTTTACCAATCTCTTTCATTTAAAACTATTAGTTTTATTCTAACTCTGCAAAGGGTACAATGTGAAAACCCATTAGAGGCCCTATTCTTCCCTGTATATCTTTCTGTTTTCAGATGCTCAGAACCAGCATTTTGACAACGGAGGTTTTTCTTCAATCTCACTGCCCCAAAAACCAGAATAACTTGCAAAGTTAAATGACTAACGGCCAGATATAGGTCAGTAGAAATCTGCAGATTATGTCCCTAAGCAATGTAAAGTGCTGTGATTCTTGACAGACACTGTCCGCTGTCGAAAGCTTTCAGCACAAACACAAATTAATTGGTAACACTACAGTTTTACTGATAGCCCAAGAAACACTTTGTCTATTCAAGATACCCATTTTTCTATACTATTAATCACTCAGACATAACTCAAGTATTAGAAAAGGACTCTCCAGTTATTTATAGGATTTCTTTTCCTAACAAATCTGAAAATCCTTTCTTTGGTTGAAAACATTTCATGTTTCAATTACAAAGAGTAGTCCGAGTTTTGGCTTTTTTTTTCCCCTTAACTTTTGCTAGATTAATAATGATATGATGACAACTGGCTGTGAAGAAAGAGTAAAAGCAGCCTAATAAATGAAATTTAAAGAGACATGGTTCTTATAAATGTATTAAAAATCTCCTCTTGATTTTTTTCTAGGGGTGGAAAACTGATTTATCAGAAGCCCCAGCAAAACTTCCTTAGGACTTCAGAAAAATTAGTACCTGTACAGCAGTTTGGATACCTTTGTGGTAAAGATGAACCCAGCAAGAATTTCCACATAAATTATTAGTGACCACTTGCTGCCTTAGGTATTATGATGGACTGAGCAGAGAACATGGTACTCATAAAGAGTCTCTCATGAATATTCTTCAGTCTCAAATGTGTATTTCATAATTCTTCATTGAAATATAAAATTTCACTTCCAGGAAAATTCTACAGTCGCATTTGTCTGTGTTCATTTATGTCTCCATTATATACTTCTATACAGCTGTTTTTTCTTCACTGAGAATTTTTTAATACTCTGAAGGTATTTTTGTTCCTTTTTGGCATCATCTGTTTTGTTTGCTCTTCTAGATAACATTGCTAAGGAAATCTGAATCACTTCACATCTTAAATGTTCATACACAGTCAGCATTTCTTCACTTGATGAAATGTTTTCTTACAGTGAGCTGATTTGCAGAAGGATTAAGTCAAAAATACAAAATTCCTTCAGACGAATAGAAAGAGTAGAAAATGCAGTTTTAAGAAATCAAGTATTATTCTTAAAATCTATTTTGTAAAAAAAAAAGAAAAAAAAGAAAAAAAAGAGAGAACCCCTTCTGACAGAGCAAAAATTTTCTAGAAACATTGCTTTGAAAGCTTTCTAAGAAAGATAAGGTGTGCTTTTGCTTAGAACAGGGGTTCTGCTATTCACCTAAGGCTTCTGGATGAGTCCCTAATCAAGATTCTCATAAATAATGTCCAACCATTGTTCCCATGGTTTGTCTTGCAACAGCATAGAAAAAGAAGAACAACTAGCTTTAGTTTTGCAGGTGAGGATCCAAAGAATGCAGTAACAGCAAGAAACATCACAGCAGCAGTTTTTTAAGTATCAGCAACTAGATAAACAAGAACAACAACGATGAGGAGGTTTGCAATCGTACTCTGCAAAGTTTTTAAGAAGTCATCTACTCCTCACACTAACTTACAAGGGGTATGTTAGACACTTGTGTACTTTAATCTTCTCTTAGACAACTACTATAAGTGGAATGCTATTACTTTCCTTGTCAAATTAGCCTGTGATCTAATTATCCATATTTTCATTAATATCTAGGCTAGACTTACCATTTAACTTGTCTTATTCCTATCAGTATTTAATCACTTTAAATCATTTTGTATTTTCTTTTTTATGAAAAAAGTTCCAGTTGTATAGAAGCAAACGACATTCCCGTCAGTAAGATACCTGTATATTCTATTTCTCCCTATGCTCAAACACACACACACAATTTTCCTTAATACCTTAATCTCACTCACTCCAAATTCTTTTTTTCTTATTCATACTCGTATAACTCTCAATTTACCTATGTCATTTTCTCATAATGATGAAATTGAAAGTATGCTCAAGTGTTCTAGTCTCAAAATGATCTAATGTTCTTGAAGAAAGGGTTATGCTCATACCACGCTTCTGCACATAGTGATTGCTGTTTTTTTTCAACAGGATCACACAATGAGACTGTTTAATCTGCTGCACACTTACAATTTCCTGATCATTTCTATGTCATTGCTTTCTTGCTAACTAGTCTCCATTTTTGAGCATCTGCCTGATTTCAGCATTTTGTAAGTGTATTGCTTCTGTTATTAAAATTAAATGTCAATACTTTTCCAAGCTCCTTTGATGATTCTGCAACCTACTGCTTACAATTTGTTGTCATATATGAACTCCAGTGATTGTTTCTTCCAGTTTGAGAAAGGAGGCAGCTCTCCTTATTTTGTATGCTACCTGACAACCCCTACATATTATGTTAGGTGAAGCTAACGTGCTAACATTTGAGCTGTTGGGCTCTTTTTCCCCATGAACATTCAAGTTAAGGGGCCATGTTGTCAGTCACAGAAATTCCCCACTGTGAGAATGATTTTAAGAGCTACACCCATTTACACCGAGAATCTTGTTCAAAGGCTGCAAGAGCAATTTGTTGTTAGTCTGAGGGCCTTACTGGCTTGACTCAGATCTTTAATAATGGAATATTAAGACCAGGAATAAAAGCCCTGTAAATGTAATCCTTCATCATGATCTCAGAAGGCAGGTACTTAAAGTAAGACAGAACACTGCATGCAGGAGACCGTAGACTCTGAGAGATACAGCTCTGTGTGAAAAATGACAATCCCGGTGTCATTAAACATCATCTATGGACAGTATTTGGCCTCTGCTGTGAATTCTGAGAACTTTTTTCTTGAACAAAACCAGAACCTTTGATTTGGAACTATGCTGGTCAAAAGCCACACAAAAATTGTTTTTCAGATTACTTGGGAACTCTGTGTAGAACTTCTATACTTAGATTTAATTTTTTTTCTGATGGACTTTCCATAACATTTTTCTGCAGAATTTAAACTTGCATTTAAAATTCTTAGCCTACACAATTAAAAAAAAAAGTACCTATCTTCAAAACACAGATTGAAGCAGTATTGTTCTGTTGAATCTCAGCTGAACACACTTGCAGGAAGGTATCGATTTTAGCAGGTATTATGAGTTCTAAAATATAAACCAGTCAGCTGTTTCCACTGTTGATCATCTCAGTAGCTAATGCACTTATTTGCTACTGCTACATTAATTTGAACAGTAGGGGAATGCTAACATGTCGAAGTGATAGAAGACTAATTTTTCTAAACAATATTTAAGTTCACCTTCGAACACAGGTCTCTGGGAGGGGTCAAAAGATTAAGCCATGAAAAGAACTGCAATAGCTGCAAGGAAGATGAATGAAGATCTCAAGAAGAAATGGAAAAAGAAATCTCAGGTCAGGATAACTTTTTTTGTAAATGGTTATGCGTTACTGCTGATATTAAATGTAGTGTTTTAAAATGAAAACTACTCAAGCCCCCAAACTGCTTAATTAACTCAAATTTTCATGCATGTTTTCAGTGCAATTTTATTTTAAATATCTGGCAGGCTTTCTAAACTTTTGGTGGAATCTGGGATATTCTGCAGAATTCCAATGTTTCCTACGTATTTCCAATGGCCTTTGAATTTAATCTGGAAAGCATGTCTTTGCAACTCATTCTGGAACAAAGGTTCCACCTTAATAGTATACACAATTGTGTAATAGCATTTCCTTTTCACTTATGGGGCTGGCCATCAGATACTATATGCTCCCCCTCCCACACCATTCAATACATTTGCCACATTGTAGGAGTATTAACAACTTACATCTAAACCCCTTTCCAAAAGCAGTATGGAAGAGATGAAAATTATTTTCAAGATGAACTATTAACAGATCCCTCATTATTTTCTTTCCAATTGTCCACTACTTAGTAAGGATTTGTTCTATTCTTTGATCAGTCATTTGTATGTTGTCTTTTAAAATGTTGCCTTATCTAATACATCCATTATTACAGCATGAATCAGAGCGGCAGTGACAAAGCAGCAGGTTTTAGTTATATGTTATTATACTTGCAATGTGTCCTGCTTGTTTTAAGAAACTTAAAGGGCACACGCAGAATATATGGAACATTTCTTAGTTCACAGTCTGACTTCCTTACTTACATTGTGTAGGGTATGGCCACAAAGTAACAGATAAAGTAGCACAGTGGAACAGGACAATGTCATGACAACTAATTTGTCACGACTAATGTGGTCACAACTTTTCATTTGAAACCCTTCCCCATGTGACATGCTGTGAAATAATGTGCAATTAGAACACCTTTGTTGTAGTACAAAGTTTCATGGCATAATTTTTTTCTGGCTTTATATTTATTCACTAGAACTAAATAATGAATTTAAGAGTGGAGTCTAAAATAAAGGAACTTGCTTTGTCTTGATTAGGACTAATAAATTTGAGATACCACCAAATCTAAAATATCACACAGTTTATTCCCCCAAAAACTTGAAATAAATCATTTTTCCAGGGAAAAGTTACAGTCCTTTAATCAAATTTATTTTATAGAAAGCTGCAATATATTAGCAGCTCGATTTCCTTGTATTTGACCTGCAAAAGATTATAAATTCAGAGACTTCTATTTGACAATGACCAGGAATCAACTTTATGTCAGATACATAGCTGGATATGCAAAAGCATCCAAAAGAGGTAAAAATTACCAATTCATTATCATTACCAAAATTATCTTGCACTATATAACCATAGAGGATTATGCATTAGAATGACAGTGCTGAGAATGACAACAGTCATAGTGTATGGAAGACATAAACAGGACATAAATCTAAAGAAATTATTCTGAGAATCTTCACTGGATGGATGTGCAAAGAGATAAATGGTTACCAACTTTCACATCTACTATGCTCACAACTGTCCCTTTTTTCTAATTTTCATTACACATTAAATTATGCAGCTTAAACTCACTTCTATAGAATTAATTGCTGAAAAGCTGATCTTAATTTATGAGTTGAACTACTAAACACGAGGTACTGCTGTCTGTATTGTTATGTTGGATTTGACTTGCTTTGTTAAATATTTCTGTGAAAAATGGGCAACTTTATAGGGGTGTCATGACTGATATGCTAGATCTTAATCCTTTTCTCAAGATTTTTTTCATTAAAGAACAAACCTAATGCATACGAAATATGCTGCAGAATTTTTTACATTAGTCTGCTAAAAAAACAAGCAACAAAATCTGCATAGCTGGCATTCAACCAAATATTAACACATTTTGTGAGATAAAATAGGGACCCAAAAAGATTAAAGGCAAAGACAGAGGTACATGTGAACCTATATGCTTTTGGGTTACCTTATATCAGCCATAGTTTTCAGTTCAGGTAAGGCTATCAATCACTGGCAGAAGATATTTTTATCCTTTAAATTAAGGATATCTATTTTATTTCTTGCTAAGTTTAATATTCAGGAAACTTTTAGATATGCAACTTCAATTTTGGAAAGGGATTTTTTTTTAGTTGCTGTAAAGCCAAGCAGTTTGATTAGCATTCACTAAAATGTAGTAAGATATTCTTTTAAACAAACCCTGTCAATTAGGTCAAGTTTCTCACACATTAAAATGAAACCCCAGATAGAAAAGAAAGAAAACACAAAGGGAGAAAGAGAGAGAGAAAGAAAAAAGATGGGAATGAGAGGACAAACCAATCAGATTTGGTGTTACCAGCCAGCAGAAGTTTTAAAAAAACAGATCACCGAGTGAAATCGTACATTTACTCGGAGAGAGCATCCTTTGACATTGCCTTCTAGGTGATCTCTGAGCTCCTCCAGCTTTCGATGGAGCTACATGTAAACATCAGAAAATGAATTGAAAAAGCAACCTGTTCTCTTGTTACGTTTTTTTTTTCTCTTTTGTTCTTTGTTTTTATGTGTTTTTTTTTTTTAATAAATCATAGCATAACACATTTCTCACTGCCTCTGGCAAAACATTTCAAGACATCAAAGTGCTTTGAACAACACAGACATACAAGCTCAGTAAACTTGGAAACTGGAAACAAGATATTTTTGCTTGATTAACATTGCTCTTTTTTCAGTCCAGGAAAAAACACTGAAAAATCAAGGGACAGATCATTCTAAAGCTACTGAATCTCTGCTACATTGTTCATTTATTTATTTATTTGCTTGTTGATTGATAAGGCTGTGTTCTAGAATTTATTTCCATCAAAAATAACTTTTTAGAGGTAAGTTTTCATATTTGGGAACCTCAAGAAGGATTCCCATTTTCTGTAAGGATAATCATGTAAGATTTTGTGTCTAAATATATATTTTGGGTCGTGAAATTAAATCCTGGGCAATCAGATACAGAAATAATAATCCTAAATTAGGTGTCAGTGGGTGTTCATAAAAATAACAGGTGAAGCCCAGCACCTAAATAAGCTACATCTTCTGCATATATATATGCATTACACATCTAGAATTGTACGTGATGACCCATTAAAATGCACAGGTCATGGTAATTACATTCACAGTTTTCAAAAACAGCATAGAAACTGTGGCTGTCTTGTATTTTCCTCCACGAGAATTCAGTGGTCCTGAATGTCTCCCACTGAAACAGTGCCTCATTCATGTACAGTGCTCTTCCCATCTACACTGTAACTAAAATCTCTTCCCAAAACACAAGATGAAAAGATAAAGCCTCACAGACAGTGAGGAATGCTACAGATGCCTCTAGCTATAACTTGTATAAACAAATAGCAACTGGCTTCTTTTTCTACGCTGAGATCGATTTAAATGGAGGCATTACTGGAAAGAGGTGCATAACTAATCCTTCCCCTCCCCTTCTTTATGCTCAGTGAAATAACATTTTCACAAAGAGCAGCTGTAGAGCAGTGTTAGAGAACAGAGAGGATGGCTTGTCCTGGAACAAAGGCAATACACTCAACATACAAAACCAAAACAAAAGATCAAAAACGAGGAAGGCAGGAAAGGCAAGGAGAGTGCAGAAGAAAAATGAAATAATTAGTGCTTGAGAAAGTGCTAAAAGGAAATAAGGTGGAAAAAAAAGTGAAAAATTGGATGGCTGAAGAAGAGGCAACTGTTGAGATGGAACCTTAACAGAATGGCCTGGCCTGCACAGGATCAGCATCTTGGTATAGATTACGTCCTGTGTTTTAAACCATTTATTAGGGTGTAACAGTATGCATGGCGGGTACCGATTTAGATATCTGCCTGTTCTGTTAAGTGCTCTAAATATTTGAGTATGTTTGTACAAACGTAAAAAAGGCAGAAGGAACTAATTATTAGCAAAACAGTGGCTCTGTTCCTATTAGCCTCACGTGAATCTCTCTCTCATTTCCTCCTTATTTACTCTGAGTTTTTCTGATTTAAAGGCTAGATATACATGAAATATTCAACTCTCTGGTAATGGTCTTTTGCAGAATTAAATGCAAAAAGTGTGAGCACTATAAAAGTTTAATTATGTTTCAAGATGGGAAGCAGTAGTCTGAAGATGAGTAAGTCACTTCTCCACGTAACAGGCAGTTAAGAGACAACAAACAACATAGATCAGAGAAGTGGTTTAATCATGATCACCAAATTACAGGCACTTCAAGAAAGTTGTTACTATCTCTTATATGTGGTGACATTCAAAGCTAACTAACTGGCAGCCTGCCTTCAGTAGGTTGTTCTATGTGTAGCACAGAAACAAACAAAATGTGACCCAACAGCAGTAAGAATACCGAAATAAAAATCATGGGATGGTGAGAGATGGAAAAGCCCCTTCCCTCCCTCCCATCACCTCCCCCTTCAAAAGGAAAAGTGTAGGCTATAGAAGAAAACTTGCAAAATAAATGTTAGAAACATATTTACTTTGAGGGATCCAACTCTACTAGCAACTCCTTTGCTTTCATCCGGCCGTCTAATTTGCTACAATGGGGGAAGATGGGTAAAAAAGACAGAAGAATAAAGAAAAAGTGAACTTAAAAAAATTTCCACACAATCAGTTAGCAGTACATGCAAGACATCAATTTGACTCTCTGAGACACCTCTAGAGGACAAAGACACAGACTCTAATTTCTGGAATAAATGATGCTTTATCATGGCATTTTAAACTTGCTTTGTTGATCATTTTTATTTCAATATATTACCAATCTGGCACATATGTTGCATGCTGAATTCACTAACATTTTTGAAAGAATACATGTTATTTATTTGATTTGGATATGAAGAATAATGAAGTCCTATAACTCTAACTGAAGAAAAAAACACCCTATACCTCCTACAAATCATATGATCGTAGTATGCTATAACTGGGAGTATCAGGCCTGGCAAGTATCATGATTGATACCTGACAGAATGCAATACAGATTCCTATTGACCCAGGCCTAGATATTTTAGCCACTGCTATCAAGATTCCCAGTTAAAAATTATGCTGCCCAACCAGAAAATTTTAATGCCAGACCAACATTAGATTTTTATTTTAAATATACCACGTATATAACCTCTTCCCCAACATGTCCTACCTGATTACATTTCCTTCATTATATATGTTTTTTTCCTAGATGATGCAGAGGATGGAAGAAACAAATGAGGTAGCTGCTCGTTAGGCTTTGTACTGTTAGAAGCATGTAAAATAAAACATTCATTTACAGCAAAAGTTCTTTTCAGAATTGCTGAATCCAGTAAATAAACCTCTTTTACTGATAAATTAAACTTGTCTCCTATCATTTGAAGTAGAGAGGAAGAAGACAATAAAAATGACTAGGGATATCTTTCTAGTCTGAGTCAAGACTGAATTGGAAGTTTTTATTATCTGATGGTTGTTTCACAGGTTATGTAAAACAAAGCCCCACGCAACTGAGGTGAATCCTTTCAAGCCACATTAACTGTCTTTTCTTTAAGAAATCTCAGCAAGGAAGCCAAAGGCTGAATGAAACATGGAAATTCAGCTATGCTTTATGCTCTCTGGAGCACACTAGCAAAAGCACAAGTTAGATTGCCACGTTTTGCTTTTACCCGACCCTTGGAAAATGGAGAAATTCATATTCAAAACACAGACAACAATGTTTTTTTTTTTTACTTGCACTAGATTCTCAAGAAAATAATGCAACTAGGCAATACATTAACAATTTAAATACTTAGTTCTGATAGGATGTCCACTAGCAAAATACACTGGAAACATTTATGTGAATTGTTGCTTTCCTTCCCTGGTCTTATGGCATTAAAATAGTATCTGTTTTGAACTCTCAAGTGAAACACCCACATCACAGTTTTGATGGGACTCCAAGCAAATCTCTAAGCAATTCTAGTATACTGACCAAGAAAAAACTGTCATTCTTAAATAAAATATGTCTCCTTTAGAAGGCAGATTCAATTAAAATATATGCAGTTATAACCTAGTTGCTGTATTTTTCCTAATTAAAAAAAAAAAAAAAGAAGACTCAAGAGGGAAAGAAGATCCTTATTTGAAAAGAAAACAAGAAGAGTTAGAGCAAAGATACCTGGCCCAATACCCTGGCTGAGATATTACCAGTCCCAGACAATAAGACATAATCAAGTAGAACCCAATTCATGTTACTAATTTGAAACTTTTTTCAAAGTTACGCTACTAATCTCACATAATGACATGGAACTAGGACATTAAGAAAAATGCTACATACCACAGAAACTTGGGGAAAAGTTGTAAGTTGACAGCAATATACATTGCCCTTCAGGGAAAAAGTTTTTCTTCTATTACTTACCCACGTGGGTATTGTGGCTGCTCAAGTTGTGCCGTGCTGAAGGTTTAGGATTCAGTCAGATTGAGATCGGAGATATAGGTGCACGTAACTGACATTATTTACTCTTTCCTTCTTCAAAATATATAGAGGAATGCATACGCAACGTGTACATTGCGAGCAATGAAATTATAAATGCTTGAAAATATAAATCACAAGGAGATAGCCTAAGGTCAACTCTTGTTTTACATCCATGTCACAGTTAATATACATCATAACGTTTGCTACAGGAACCTTGCAGAATGCAGCTTGGGTGTTTCTCAAGGGATGAATCAGAGTGATACGAGTACTGCACAAACTATACTACATCTGTTCTGGGAATTAAACAGGGTATTAGCAAGAAGGCAAGGAACAAAACATTTTTTTCATGGTAAATGCCACAGAAAGGAATTCAGGTATATCCTTATCTCTCTCTGATCAACTCCTGTATGATGTTCTAGAAGTTGACTGATAAACTAGTATTTCAGAAAATGGCATGGATTATACACTCCTTGCTTTTCAGAAACTCAGCTAGATACAAGAACCCCATCATAGATGAACACTTGTAGCTAGAAAAGATTAGAATGAAAGATGTGCATGTAAGTGTTCTAAATCGAAAGTTTGTATACTTCCATCCCCATCGGTCACTTCTGTGATCGAGAAATGAGTTATCTGATTTTTCTATTACCCATTTGTAAAATGAAAACAACGCTTCCTTCTAAGCAAAACATAGGACTAATAAAAAGAATCTGAACAGTGAAATTGAAAACGAAACTTTGTGCCTCAGGTTTTATGATTATTTTTTTTTTTTTAATACCACAACACAAGCTAAATGAATGGATTAAGAGATGAGGCAGGAGCAACATTAAGTAGTTATTTGCAAAATGTTACCTGAAAGACTGGAGGGCTTTGGAACATTCTGAAGGATGACAATGAAGATATTCAATGTAATGAA
>NW_008824446.1:465907-467599 GCF_000699105.1 Pygoscelis adeliae
CAGGGTATAATGCACTGACAGTTAAGATAAATGCGTTATATTTACATCCCTTTCTTATTCACAAGGGAATAATAGTAGGAGTTAAAAGCTAAAGACTAGCCACAGGTGTGTCCCTATCCTGATATCTAAGAACAAGGTAGAGTTACAATGGGAGTAGAATGAGACAGCAAGCCAGTGGAAGAAAACTTAGGAAGCAGGGAAACCAGAACCAAACAGTGAGCAAAGAGGAGTGCTCAAATATGCTTAATGGACTTGTTAGAAGATGTATGAAAGACTTGGGTATCAAAGAACAGACACGTAGTGTTTTCTAAGCAGAAGTCTCGCATATGGTTTCATTATTATTCCTGTACCTTCTAACAGAGCCTGTAATAAATGTACCTCTTTATCTTCATTCCTGAGTTTACTGCAGAAAAAAAATTTAAAAGACCTAACCTTAAATATATATAAACCAGCAGATATACTCGTCATAAAGAAAGAACAGCTCTGAACAACTGGCTAATCTGAGATTCCGGCTTTAGTCAGATTTATTTACAGGAACAGTTCCACAAAAGGAGAAATAATAGCCTCAAATACTTAACGCTATCCATCTCAGACTCCTACTCCTTTCTGATAATATACCCTGTTCTTGCTACTCTGAAGTTTCCCTGCTTACTGCTTCTGACAAAGAAATGGGAATTTTGCAGGACCTAAAGCTTTCAGAATGTGTTTTCACATCCACATTCACCAAGAAGTCAAACCTCTGTCAGACTTCTTTCCAAAATGCTGGCTGACACATACATGGTTCATAATGACAAAGCCTTTTTGATATGATCAAATTACTTAATTCTGAAACTGAATAAACGCGACACTAGCAATGGAAACTCTTTACAGCAGTGGTTTAAAAAGATGTTAAGTTCCTTATTCAATGGCCTGGGCATGCAGTGTTGGAATCATGTTAATCAAAAGCAAGAGATTATACTACACAGCATCCAAATCAAGTTCAGATTATTTGCTGTACACAAAAGAAAAATGTAACTGTTCTCTCACTTGACCACTACCGGTGGTCAATGATGAACAGTGACTAAAGAAAACTATTAATATTCCTTGTGGAACATTACATCACTGGGTCTGCAAATAAATGTTTTTGCATTTGTCATATGTGTTATCCCACATATGCGTGACAACTGCGCCAACAAACATTTTCTGTTTTCTTAGACAAAAACAGTCCCTGTTAGTTTCTAGCCATGGCTTCTTGTCATTGCACCTAACTAAAAGTTCCCTTCTGCTCCTAACCTGGTTGTCTTAGGGGATGTGAAGTTAAATGGCGTGAATATCCTCTACTGAATCCTAAATCATGAAACTTGCTTGCATCATTTTTGTCAATGTGACTACACATACTGTTAATAAATGTTTATGAAGTTGTTCATTTTTAAAGCAGGTTTTTGGCTGTCAACAAGTGACATTCACAAATTTGTACATGCTATGAGAAAAGACGACTTCCCTTGTTTTTCCAGTTTTACCTGTCATTACTTCCTTCTGGTTACCATTGCATCTCAAAATGCAGGGCATCATGGTAAGAAAGGAAGGATCAGTTTTGGAAATCTAGAGCAAAACTGTGCATATGATGCTCCTACTTTGGACCACTTCCTTCAGCAGAATTCCACAATATACTCCACTCCAAAGCTGTTCCCCCCCCCCCCCCCGGGCGGTCCC
>NW_008824446.1:467611-477063 GCF_000699105.1 Pygoscelis adeliae
CCAGGGCTGTTCAACTGACCAAGGCAAAATATGGAAGAAGAACAATGAGATAAACCTCTCTCCAATCCCATGTAGCTTTAACAGATGTTCTATGATTCAGTGAAAAGGCAGATGGATGTATAAAAACAACATTAAAATGATCTTAAAGATAAATGCATTGAGAAGACAAAAACATTAAAAACTTACAGAAGAGCAACTAAATATGAATTATAATATATTCAAACAGCCCCCACATGAAGGGGCTTTGAAAGAATACAACATAGTAAGTACAGGGATATTTAGGAGCCATCAGCAATTTTTTATCAAAAGCTTGGAGATTCCTCAAGTTAATATAGTGCATTGAACTGGAGAAGAAGGGGGTCCAGTTGAAGAAGAGAAACCATAAAAGCTGTACTACGCATATTATTACACCATTCTGTTCCAGAAAAATGTTCTTGAAATCTCTCACACAAATTCTCACACAGTTCATATTAACAGAGAAAAGTATCTTAAAAGTATAACCCAACTGGCAATGATTTTACATCAGTTGGCCAGGAAAAAAAAAAAAAAAGTATTGGCCAGATCACTTAAGGGAAGTGAATCCAAAGGAGATTAAATCTTATGAAGATGGAAAAGGCTTTCTCTGACCCTTAGCAATGTTCGTCAAAGTTCACGGTATACAACAAACTGGAGATAAGTGAAGGATAGTGACATCCAGAAAAAAGGAATAAACTGTAAACATTCCGTGGCTGGCAAGAAGTCATTTTAATTAGTGAAGTAATTACATACTGCTTGTCAACAAATTTAATGTTGGGGACTGTGACTGCCAACATCCAAATATTATATAATAAAATCCTGATATGGGTGGTATTTTTTACAACTTGTCTGATCAACAGTGGAAAATTCTGATACAGAAATCTGAACTCCAACTAGAATTCTCTTCTCTAATAATAACAATGCTCTACATCAAGTCAGCAGTTTCTACTGCTAACAAAGAGCTTAAGATATTTCTAAAATCGCAGCAAATCAATTTATTTTAAGTTAAAAAATGCATTATGTATAACTTTTACATTCATGCATGAAAAATAGACTTGCACTTGAAAGTATTTTTACTTCTGCGGTTTTAAGCCAGACAAACACCAATTAGATGGGGCTTCCTAAATAAATGGGGAGTATTTTCAAACAAAGGGAGTACAAGCTTCTGTAACAAACATACATTCTCAACCAATAAACATATTCACACCTATGCACTATGCTGCAGTATGGCATAAATGTTTTATTAGGGTTGCTGCACTTCTTGAAAATGGTAAACTTACAAAAGCATAATGTATGTGTATGCTAATGAATGCCAATAAAACATCATTATCATACCATCATACATTTTGTTCACACTACCCACTTTTTTTTTTTTTTAATTTTTAATTATTTAAAATGGGCACTACTACTCACACTGTTCCATGTGCAGATGAGGGAATAAAACAGTGCAGGTGGACCAATCAGTGGTAAAAAGTAATGCAATTTGCTTGCAGTTTTGGAGTTTAGTACATTAATATCATCACCAGATCAATGGCCGTTAACACACATAATGACAAAGATAATGTAACCATGTCCTTATACAGGAGATTTTGTAATACACTGGTTCTTTTACGCCAACATGTGGCAGCCTAGTTCTTTAAAAATATCTGTTGACTTCAGTGAAATTTAATGGTCAGAAATCAAATCTAAAAGTTGGTAGGTAAAATGTGCAGCCAGGGCAAAACAGACTACAATAAGTACAAACATTACATATTATGCCCCTATTCTTAGTGACTTAATGTCCTAAATCTCATTTAAACTGGAGCTCTGGTCATATGAGAGTTGGTGTCCTTACTTTCACTATGCAGTTAACAAAATACACAGGCTTTATGTTGCCCAAGACATGAAGAGATTATAAACGATGAGTAACAAAACCAAATGGCTACTCTTGGCAGAGGCATGCCCAGCCAAACGGGAATGGTATGGAAATCACACAAAGGACTCCTACTGATTGTAAAGCATGCTGGCCATCAGAAGACTTAATTAGCCTGCAGAGAGCTGTGTGCTATAGAGACCAGACTGCTCCAAGCAAACCGATTGAGAATAAGTTCAAATACTTTATGCTTCACCTTACTATACAGGGGACATGTATGCACAAACATATAGGGACCAAGGTTTACAGCAGGGTTTCTGGACCCAGTGTGTCTCAGAGCTTTCAGTTGCACAACTCTCCTGTCACACAGCTGAAGTTCCCCAAACCCTTCTACCCACTCAAGGCTACCTTTCTCCCAGTTCTTCCTGACCATAGCCCTTTCTTTTCTCATAAAGCTGTTGCTGCCTCCTACCTCCAAACTACTTCTTACTCTTCTCCAAACCACTCTAAGCCCTGCAGCCTCATCACTCAAGAGCCACAAATACTGCTTTGCTCTATACCAGACCTCTACACCGATTTCTCCTCAATTCAATACTTTCAATCCTCTCATTTCAGCCCCACTTTGAACATTTTTTTAATGGCTGCTGGCATATTTTGCTCCCTGCCCATGTCTGCAGCCTCATTTATTCTCTGTCTTTCCCCACAAAGGAAAGCAGAATTTGCACCTCATGCTCCTAGTAGAACTTTTAAAAAAACAAACACCTGTCGCATAGATCAGAAATCTGTCTTGGCAAGCAGGAAAGTTGTTCATATTTAAATAAAAAATAAAAATATCTTAAGTCCTAGGTGGTGAAGTTTTGAATTCTTTGTATATACCTTTCCCAAACTGACAGTTCAGTTCTGAATGTGCTGCTCTTTTGCCTTGTTGACCTAAGCTGAACTGAAGTTCTAAAAGCTGCAGCATATATAGGGCTGTTCATATTTCAGTGGAGGACAGTGTCCTTTAAACATTTTTAGACACTAAGCTAGCTCCTATCAAAGATACCTTGGTGGTCACAGTGAAAGCTGTCACATCAATGAAGTCACTTAGAAGTGACCTGATGCTGGGACAGGTAGGTCATAAAGCAAACCAGCTAAGACATTTGCTCTTTTTGACCACTTTTAGCAGCAAAATTAAGGGAGAGATGTTTGCATTTGGGCTCAGTGTAACAAGGAAGATCCCATCTTTCTGAAACAGATGGGCCAGTGGGACATTAAAGGGAAGAGTAAACCTCTTTGAGGACAAGTGCATTTAAGGTTTGTTCCCAAATATCTGTAATATCCTGTACTTTATCCTTTTGACTAGGCAGCGCTGTGACTGGAAAATCTGTGTAAAGCTTCTTGTCACATGTATTTCCTCACATCTATGCATCCTGAGGAGTTCAACTGTGAAAGAGAAGCGGAAGGGTCGGTAAGGGTACTGGGAAAGCATATATCCATTAAAGCTATAGGAAACATGGAAACATAGAATTAAAGCAGTGAGACGATAACCTCAGAAGATGAAGATAAGGTGGAAAGATCCGGGATTCAATTCACTTTGCGGAAGCTTAAAACAATATGACCTTTAAGTGGCTAGATACGAACAATAACCTGGGAAGTGACCAAAGTCAATCTTTGTGCACACTGACGGTGATGTTGAATGAAACCATTGTCCAAGGAGGCTGCCTGTGAACTTCATAAAGCAAACAAAGTGTTGCAAAGAACCGCCAAGCCAATGTGTAGAAATCCTTGCTCAAAGGCATTCCTCACATTTTGAAAAGCTATTTTTAAAAGAAAAAAAGCAGTCTTAATAAATAAACTGTAATGAATGGTGCAAATTTGAAAAAAACATTGCCAAGACAGCTGGTTTGAAATCTTGCCAAACTTGTTACTGTTTCTTATGGGATGATTCCCATAAATCTACTGTAGGGCATTCAGGTGGGAGGCCCAGTTACCAACATAGTCATTGGAGAGAAATATGTTCCAAATGTAAGCGCCTTGAATTTCTCACCTTAAGGATCCCTAATCTGTCATAGACTTTCCCCGTAAATACTTTCCTACAGTCACCGCTATTGCTGGTTTAAATAAAAAGCTCTTTACTGAAATATATGCAGGTTTCACTAAATGTAAATATCAATAAATGCCAATATCAATAAATGCCTACAGAAATTCTTGTCCAAGAATATGCAATGCTACTGTGAAAACGATCAGAAATAGATAAATAACCACTTTCACCTTTCAAACAAGCAAATATACTGTTGAAGCCTAATTGAAGAAATCGAGTTCTACCCTATTCATAAATGCCCCTTTTAAGGAGATAATATGTATTTTGCCTTTTAAAATTAAACTAAATTGGTGAGCAAAATAGAAGCAATTCATTTCAGACATTACAGATAAATTTTGAGTGTAATAAATATGGGGATTCATTTGAATCGTTGTCATTACTATTAATCATCTGAACACATTCTAACACCTAATCTTGAGGCATCTGTGAATGGCATAATATCTTCACGGTCACACAATTTTGAACTCATATTTTAACATGTCATCAGAATTCTGTCATGATTTGTGCTGCTACAGTTTATTTATTTTACAACGGCAAAAACGTGGAAAAAATGAAATACTATTTTCTTACACAGTCTCTACAAGGAGCAAACAAAACTAGTTAAACTGATCGCTGATGTTCAAAATGGGACAATTCCCTGGAGACTACAGTGCCTTCTCCCTTTTCCTGTTGCATGCAGAAAATTAAAATAGGGAGAACAACCCATGATCAATATTTTACTAAATGAAAAGTGGCACGACTAAGTAAGAATTTTCTCAAACACAGGCAATGCACTTCGTGCATACTAAATTCTCCTTGCAGATCCAGAATACAGAGTTGGATAAGCATTGACCTAAGCCTTACATGAATTACAAAATAAAGGGCTTCTAACATACACTGTGAGAAAGGAGGTAATTAGAGGGGTAAGCAGACAAAGAAATTGAATTTAACAGGATGAACTGTATTAACAAATTCAGAATGGCTGTTTATAAGAAGGCTGGACTAAAGATTGTGACAACTGTTCTTCTGATTTTAAAAACCATTACCTTTTCCATCACCTTTGTTTTCTCATTTCCCAGTACTGCTTGTTGAGGCTTAGTGATTGTTACAATTTAACAGGACTATTTAATGGAATGAACTTGGTATGTTAGGGATTATAATAATGTTTTCCAACCTTTCTGGATAAATTTGCTATAGGGCTTACCTCATCTCATTGCTTAATGACTGCTGTTCATTTGAGGTACTCTAAACTGTCTTGCACTGAGAACAGGTAGAGTGGAACCACACCAAGAGAGCAAGTAAAGCAGCATTAACAACACACACATTCCTCTGGTATGGTTGCACAGTACCTAGGCTCAGCTGTGATAAAAGATTATGTGTACACACATATGCACAGATTTTTTTAAAAAAAACAATCATCCTGAGGAATAGAGAGGCACAGAATGAGGATTACGCACATCAATAGGTATAAGCAAGAGCATTAGGCCACATACTAAGTAGGATGAATGTTCTCCTTTTCCAGCCAGGAAATAATGCATGGGAACTTGGCAGAAGAATGCTAAAGAGAAAGCATCTTGTACCTTTTTCTCAAAACCTTCTGGGGAAATACTTGCTAAAAATAGCTACAGTTCAAAAACGTGGGCAATCAATATGATGTAAGAATCTACTTAGTGAATGAAACTCTCAAATTCTGATAGCAATTGCTCAGGCTAAGTCCTAAAAGACAATGTCTTGTCTTTTCTGTCTTGGAAAGACAAATAGATAAATGACTATATTCACATTTGACGCATTGCTGTGCTGGCCTATAAATGCAAGGGTAACATGATTTTGAGAACTAGTTTTTTGTAAAAGAGAAAGCCTATCTGCTTGGGAAAAAAAGGTACCAGAAACAAGACCTTGATATAAAAAAGTTATTACAAAAAGTTCTCAAAATTGAGATAAGGTCTGTCTCCTATGTCTTGTAGAAGGTATCTTGTAAGCTCCATGCAAAACCAGGAGATGTGACACATACATTCTAGGGTAAATGGTTTATATGAGCCTGGCATTCAGGCTCAATCTTTTTTTTAGATAAACAGCTAACTTCTTGGATAGTTTTTTTTGTTATCACATCAGACACAGAATGACTTTGCAGTTTTAAACTATAACGAAATTGCCTAATTGCTTTACTACATGAAGATAGATTTGCTCTCAAATGAGAAATATTTTCAATATGGATGCAATAAATCCAAAGTGAACAGGTACTCAATTCAAATAAGACTGATCTTAAAAAATATACTTTTCTGTATCAACAGACAACAGTTTTATCTACCAAGGGAGACAAATGACCACCTTTCATCAGCCTTTTGCAAAAGTACTGTTCTAACTGAAGTTACTTTGACAGACTGCCAAAATAAATTCTTGAAATTGAATACTTTGACTCTGTTTTCTTGAGTGGAGAAGAACAAAAAACCATGCCAAGAAGGCTACTAGGTCTAGACAGAGAGCCTGGCAGACATGAAAATAAAAGATACTATTTCGTCTAAGCTAGAAACTGTAAAGTACAAAATGGAGTTAAAGAAATTTAAAACAAGGAGTAAAAGATTCCTTAAACATACAAACAGAAAAAAAGAAAGTAGAAATGCTACCATTTGAGGTTGGGAAGATATCAATGGTAAACTAGGTAATGAAAAATAATACATTGCCTGAATTTTGATTAGGGATGATAATACACGATACGGGAACAAAGACACAGTAATCAATGAGAATTAGTATAAAGCTGTATTACTTTTGATGAGGCAACTGCTCCTATAAACAGATGAAATGCAGGACAGGAACATATAGAAGTAAAAATAGAATTGTTGGGAGGGCAAGGAAATTGCTAGTTGGAAGGTAACATATTTTGCTGAAAGAGGAAAAGAGGAACAGGTGGAAGAGAAGTTATGAATATAGTTTGCAAATGAGTTATGTAGAAACTGACCATATCTAGTATTTTCAGTAATGATTTTGACACAGAAGTTAGGAGTGCACTCAGATAAATATGGGAGGCATCATCAATTACACAGTACTGAAGTAATCTCATCAGCAGGTATTTGATAACATTGAAGATTGCTGTAAAAGAAACGGAGTGAAATTTAACACAAAGTTCTCAACTAGCAAGCATCTTTGCTACATGGGCAAGGACTTAACAGTTGGAAAAAAAGACAGAGATTATAAATCCATTGTACAACACACCAGTAAAATCTCATATAAACAGATATACAGTTTTGATCACTCCAAGGAAGGTGAAATCTACAACAAACACAGGAAAAGACTTTTGAAGAAGTCTTTTTTAACAAGGATGAAAATGAAGGAGTTTGACTTAGTTAATTCATATAAATGAAATCTGAAAGTTTCTATGCCTCCCCTTTATAAGCCTATTTGAGGAATGAATACATGATCAAGAAAAGATTGGCCTTATTGAAGTGAAAAGGCCAACAGTGGCACAAAGGCAACTGAGTGCAGACTGACCAATGAGATAGTGAGGTTCTAAAACAAGGCTGGAGACAGCCATGCAGAGGGGAAAACTATTTTTAGTTTGCCAATCTTAGATGGTATTACATATTACAACATTAAATAGTATTAGATATTGCCTGAAATAGGAGATAAGATTCATAGAACCAGGAGGTGCCATTTACTTTTAACTCCCTTACTTCCTAACAACATTTTCAAAGGTGAAACTGGACTTCAGGGACTACTAGTACACTCGCTAAAGAACCTACAACTTGAAGGCAATTCCATATTTACATCATTCATGAGAAAAGCAATGTCTGTACTTTAGATTCTTGCTTCTCTCTGTGCTGGTTTTGACTGGGGTAGAGTTAATTTTCTTCACAGTAGCTAGTATGGGGCAATGTTTTGGACTTGTGCTGGAGACAGTGTTGATAACACAGGGATGTGTTAGTTCCTTCCCACCACCCCACCAGTGAGTAGGCTGGGGGTGCACAAGAAGCTGGGAGGGGACACAGCCGGGACAGCTGACCCCAACTGACCAATGGGATATTCCACACTATATGACATCATGCTCAGCATATAAAGCTGGGGGAAGAAGAAGGAAGGGGTTTGGAGTGATGGCATTTTGTCTTCCCAAGTAACCGTTACGCGTGATGGAGCCCTGCTTTGCTGGGGATGACTGAACACCTGCCTGCCCATGGGAAGGAGTGAATGAATTCCTTGTTTTGCTTTGCTTACGTGCACGGCTTTTGCTTTACCTGTTAAACTGTCTTTATCTCAACCCACGGGTTTTCTCACTTTTCCGATTCTGTTCCTCATCCTGTTAGGGCGAGTGAGTGAGTGGCTGAGTGGTGCTTAGTTGCCAGCTGGGGTTAAACCACGACATCTGCGATGGAACCAGCAAACTTTTACTGCAGATGATACATTAACCACAGGAACGTGCATGCCTTGAAATAGCTTTCCTGGTCTAAATTTCAGTTTTGGCTCCTGCGAACACGTAACTGCTTGCTGCTGCTAGACTACCACCACTTTTTACAGCACTTTGGGTTGCATGTGCACATGAAATGCAGTATTACTATTATACTGCATATCTGTAGAAGCATGATATGATATCAGGATGCTTCAATAGCAAGCTAATATAGACTTCTGCATAAGAATACTCCTTGAATAACTAATAGATATATTAAGAGTGGTAGAGAAAAAATAGAAGTGTATGGATGTGGAAGCACCAGAAAGCACAGCAGAAGGGATATAAGAAAAACCTGTTGATGGCACACAGATTAGTTCATTTAGTTCACAGCACTTCATGCAGCTTCTGGGGATACTCAATCAGTAAAACAAGACAACCTAAAATGACCAAAACAAAGAGTTGAGCCACTGAGAGATGATGTTGGAATGATAAAAAGCAGGTTTAGATAAGGAGAACACAGGACAGCAAGCAAATCTTACATATTCAAGAGGTGGAACCGCATAGAGAGACAAATATCCCCTTAACTGTCAGCTCCTAAAGAGTATAAAAGGCACGTTCAACACTAACTTAATGGATACCAGCATAAGAAGAAACCTAGAGAAGTTGTGGAGGACTTGCTAGCTGGTGCCCCACATCCTATACATCATTTCAAGGAACCTGACCAGCCCAGGTGGGTACACACATATGGATATATCCACATATATGGATACCTGAACGCTGTACAGACTGCTGAATGCATGTATCTTTGTGCTTTTGAGTATGTAGAATCATAGAATCATAGAATCATTAAGGTTGGAAGAGGCCTCCAAGATCATCGAGTCCAACTGTCAACACAACACCGCCATGCCCACTAAACCATGTCCCTAAGCGCCTCATCTACCCGTCTTTTAAATACCTCCAGGGATGACGATTCAACCACTTCCCTGGGCAGCCTGTTCCAATGTTTAACCACTCTTTCAGTAAAGAAGTTTTTCCTTACATCCAATCTAAACCTCCCCTGGCGCAACTTGAGGCCATTTCCTCTCGTCCTTTCGCCAGTTACTTGGGAGAAGAGACCAACACCCACCTCGCTACAACCTCCTTTC
>NW_008824446.1:478305-479743 GCF_000699105.1 Pygoscelis adeliae
GCTTCCTCTTGGATTATGGGGGGTTCATCCTGCTCGCCATCCCTGTCCTCCAGCTCAGGGCGCCGAGTACCCTGAGGATAACTGGTCTGACTGGTAAAGACTGAGGCAAAGAAGGCATTAAGTACCTCAGCCTTTTCCTCATCCTCAGTGACAATGTTTCCCATGTCACTTTCATATCATGTAGATATGAAAGTGTGACTGAAACCCTTTTTGTTTTAAAATAACATCACCTACCTCTCCTATAATATCTGGCATTGAACTTTGCTACACCGTCGCTAAATTATTTACTATAATACGAAAGAAACAACTAGAAGAAAGAGGATCATTGTCTATCCTTGCAAGTACATTTTGAAATTTCTGATCCTTTTATCAAATAAAGAATACAGCAGTAAGTGATGTGGATTATTTATTATGTCAATAGTCAGTAAAGGAACAGAAGCAAGCCTGCCCATACCTGAGCTGTTGATTGAGACCAGTTAACGTATGAATGGTTGAAATTACAGATTAGCAGGGACTGAGATACTAAAAAAGAGGAGCAGCGGAAAACCAAATTCCTACAAACAGAACATATGGCTATATGAAAATTCAGCACATAGATGGATAGTTTTATTCTTGAATCCATGTTTCAGGAAGAAACAAAAATAAATCAATTGGCACAGGTAATAAGAATGAATATCCCCAAGGAAAAGAGAATGAATGGAGATGGGAAGTCAATGTTGCTCCAAGAGGCCAACTCCAGCAAGACATCAAAATGACCACCAGGCACCAACAGTCTCAACAAGCATCGGTGACAAGACCAGAACTAGATATATTGAAAATGGAGCTAGCAAATATTTTTGTAGAGATGCATTCACAGTAATTTCTAAATGAAGGAATTGGATGAAAGACAGATGTAACTCCATTGCTGTTTGGGGGAAAAAAAAACCCAAACCAACCCAAAACCCCTCATCTTGTGATACACCAGAATTCAAACCAGAGATTTATTTTGGATAGGAAGTGAAAAGGTGTGGGTAAGGAAACTAATGCGAGAAGATGCACACCTTTTCCTTTTCTTAAAGTAATGCCAAACTGAAGTTATCAGAATTTGAAAAAAACACTTGGCATTTGAAGAAAGCATAGTAATAAACAAAAAATCTTGCCCCAAAGCTGATTGAAAAAAACATTGCAAGGAGGAACTGACAAGCTGATGCAGCATAAGCATACATAGATCAGAACCCATGCAATGCATGTGTGAGCCAGGATGTCTGTACTGAAAGATTATTCTCTTCCGGAGGGATACACATGTGGAATAGTTACAATTTGAAAAAATAATTATTTTCAGGGAAAGACTGAGAAGCTTATTTCTGACATGTTTGAAAGTTTCACTGGACTCAGGAAAAGAATGGAGTTCCGTAGGTTAATAGAATACCAACTGGTTACTAAGAAAGAAATGTAGGGA
>NW_008824446.1:479925-502429 GCF_000699105.1 Pygoscelis adeliae
ATTTTGCACATTAGAGCTTCTTCATATGATTCAGTATATAACAAGTCTTCCTTCTTTAGCCTTGCTATAAACAGTTGTTGGGCATGAAACACGGAAGGGAACTGGATTTTGGCACTGCTATACTATTTAATATAGATTATGGTTACCAATGAATATGGTACTACTCGAAAAAGATATTCAAGAAAAAAGTAAATAAAACTAAGTCAAATAAGTACCTCTACTGAAATTCAATGTTCAGCTTAAACTTGATGACACTAGTCTTTATTCTGCCTCTCCAGAGGCTTGTTGATGGGTCTATTTTGGTACTAACAAAAAATCCAAAACCCCTCCCCCTATATTTTTCAACCTTCCTACAAAGTGAATCTTCCATTTTAGAAAGCATTTTAGTAGACTTTGCTTTTATTATTTATGATGTATTCGGGGTTTTTTGATATCCCAAGCATACCAAGCTGCTTCTTTCTTAGTCACAATGTCTCACTTTTGAAGCTGTGACACTTAGTGTTTTTAACTAACAACAATCAGGGTTTTTAACGAACAACAATCAGGGTTTTTAACGAACAACAATCAGGGTTTTTAACCAAAATGTAAAGTAAAAATAAGACTTGTTAGGAGTCAATCATCCACATGTTTTGCCAGGACAATACACTTTAAATAATGAGGAAAAAAGGCAATGATTATATGGGAAATATTCTAGTTTCTTAATTAGTAATTGATTTGAAAACCACTACTGCACTCTATTGAGGAGAACCTGGGTGGATACAGTAGATTGACGGGCGTTAGTAAGCAGGATTCCTCATCTTAAGGCAATCCTGGCTACTTGCTACTCCAATATACATTCTCTCAGCATGTCTCTTCACTAAATATAGTTTTTTGTAATCCTGGAATGTGCACTGAAAAAAATTAAGAGGAAATAAAACCCAGAAATAATCAAGAAAACATTGGAATTTTTAGCAGGATCAAATATCTAACTAAGCCCGTGTGTCTATAAACAGCTACTTGTTTTACAAAAAAAAAAGCAAGAAACCCTTGCAGTGCTCAGAGTGTGATTTCACCTACCTAGATCATCCTAACAATTTAAAACATCCTTTCCGCTTTTCCATGCTTCTCAACTGTAACACAGCTAAATAGCTGTGCCAAAGCACTTGCTACTTACTCAAGCAAGTTCCTAGGTAGAAAAAACTGTAGCATGCAAACTTAATACATAAAAAAAAAAAAAACTTTACTTGGGAATTTAGTGTATGTGTACAAACTTTAAAATATATTCACATACTTGCCACATTGTTTTCACCTTGATGACCACCTTAAGAAGACATAGTAGGAATCAAGATAACAAATACAGAATTTAATGCACTCAATGTGCACAAAATATCTACTCTACAGATAAAACTACAGCTTGCCTCATGTCCTGAGCAGCATCTTATTATTAACTAAGAATTTCTGGTAAGCAATCTGATCTTTCTTCTACTGAAAAATACTGAATATTTCTACTGAAAAATTTGTAACAATAAGTGATACAAAAGCATCTTCCCAACTCTACCTGCTCCCATCTGCTAATGTCATTACTTCACATAGTAGTTGTATATTAAAAGTCACAACTCTAGACTGTTAAATCTTAATTAGGTTTAGTATTAATTTGTAACTCATTTGACTGTGTGGAAAACTTGCACCACTGTGCACATTCAACATTAAAGCTATGGTTCATGACAGAAGGTGTTCAATGCATCATTTTTCATTGGTAGCAAGCATGAGAGATGATTGAGGTAAAATATTTTTTGCCACAGAAATAATTCTCATCAGCCTTTTATTTTTTAAAAAATGTATTTTTCTAGGCTTTTTCATTTCAGAAATTCTCTGCAACTGAAACATTTACATAAATTACAAGTATCATACTTTTTACATTAGGAATATTAGGTCTTTAGGTGAATGTCAACTTACGAATGATAAAGATAACAGTTCTTAATAGGAGACAGCTATAGAAAGTTACAGAAAGTGATAAACTAGAAGAATTAAATGTACTATGCTATAAAGGTGTGGATGGAGCGGTGGACAGATGAGATGACCATTTTGCTAGAATCTAAAAAGCTTCTGAAAAGTAGCCTTGCTTGTTCATTTTAGCTCTAAGATAGAGCTTATATACTTTGCTTATGCAGGAATTAAAAGCTATCTATCACAACTACAAATATGTAAGGATGTAACTTAACACCACCGAGGGTTTTGTCTGATTCATGTTAACTAAAAATGGATAGCTAGGGAAGGGACAGATAACCAGCAAGTAGAGACTTTTTCTTAAGCAGAATATAAGGAGTGTCAGGAATGAAGTAGCAAGATGGAAATAAAAAAACGCTCTCATCTTAAAAGTACTGTAACAAGTTCCTTAGGATCCTTCATGATCAAAGATAACACTGAAAGAAACTTTGCACACTGAAGTGGAAGAACTGAACATCAGTGAGACTGATGATCTTGCAAAGTGAAATACTTTGAACACCTCTTGTCACTGAAATGTATTCCTGGTGATAATTTAAAACCTGTCCTTGGTCTTCTATATCTGCTTCATTTGACTTTGACACACAACATTGCCAAAAATTAAATATTGATTACGTCATTTATGTATGGGAGAAGTGAAGACTTCAACTTGAAAGCTGTAATTTTCTTTTATACTAATATCATATCCCTAAGAGTAGAACAAAATTAGGAGTTTGAAGGAATGACTCAGTCATTTGCTCTGGATATATTCTTTTAAGTTATAGATCTAAAATTTTATACTGTAAGTTTAAAAAAAGCCCCAAGAGTCAACATTAATGCAAACATAAAAAAATTTCTCCATATTTGTAAAAGGTATTTTACACTAGGCAGTGTATTTATTGCTTTTGCATCTGAAAAGAACATTGCATTTAACGTCATGAAAATGCCAACCACAAACATACACAAAAATATAATAAGATCTTAGAATCTGAGCAGCTACTGGAAATGACAAGAAAACCTTGCAAGCCACACTATGTCATCCTAAACTTTTATCATGTGAATATTCAGCAAATTCATCTAACCTTGTTGAGAAAGCAGTAAAAGTTTAAAAAGACCAAAACTATGTTGTAGAAGACAAAAATATCTGTCATAATCGCTATCAACTTTATGGTTGAATGACTGAAAAGGGGAGAAAAAGGGAGGACTGTTAGTGCAGTTTTCCCCTGAGTAAAACTTAGGTTGCCTCTATATCTGAATCCATCTACTATAAATATGGTTTAAATGCTCTTTGAGCTGCAGTGGATTTTGCTTGAAACTCAAATGCAATTTAGAGAACAAGGAAGATGTTCTACAGAGATTTATTAAAAGCTAACAGAAGCAAGTTTGCTTAGCTTTAGTGATGTACCTAATGATAGACAGAGTAGTCCCAATGGGAATTTGTCTTGAGAAGTTCTGACCTCCCAAGAGGCTACAATGAAAAATATAATTACTTCTTTTATCGGGAAATTAAACTTTTGAGAACTGATTGAAATATACAGGTTCAAACTCAATATTCATCATTTACTACTTTGTTACAAACAGAGATTTTCAGAAAACATGGAAGATGAAGTGTAAACAGTAAAGCAAATTTAAAATTAAATGTTGTATTTTGTCTACATGATCTGTGTGTATATATAAACATTAGGTTTTCCAAAATATAATTATGAAAAGGTAAAGACTTTTCCTAACAGATCAATCAGAAGTATTAGTAATGCACTCTCCCATACCCTCTCTCCAGTACCCCCATGCATTAGTAACCTGCTGCTTACATTCATTCAATAGAGGGGTTCCCGTCATTGCAGAAGCTTGATTTTTTTTCTAAGACACACAACTTTCCGCTATTCGGCAAATTCAGTAAGAGAGATGTAAGGGTTTATGTACAGGACAAAAAAGATACAACAAGAAAATGGTACAACAAAATAAACTGGAATATGTAGCTGACAAAGAAATATAGTGCCACGAGCTCTATGGCTAGACCACCACTCCAAACAATACGTATAATCAAAGAAAACTAAATTGGTTTTTTTGCTGAAACTTCCTCTCCTTTGTTTCATTTCATATATATATATGTTTTGGAGCCCTGAAATGAGTTCCTAAACCAGCACATGAGAATATAGAATAGATACACACTTGCAGATTAAAGAAGAAAAAAAACCACCCTGGTATATCAACTGGATGCTGAAGTACAATTTATCTTTATTCTCACTACTGTGAGATCAAGAGGTCCAGTGTAAATTTAATTCGTACTGCCTTATTAGAAAGCCAGGATCCAGAAGGAAAAACACAATAAGTGAAGACATTTAGACATATTGACAATCTTGAAGAATATGAATGAACCACATTTCTTGAAAAATTCGGATGATGTTTGAGAACTTGAGGGTACTGAAAAGGACTGAACAAAAGGTAACAAGTAGTTTGTTTGGTTTCTTTAAAGTGATAGGTAAAATGAACCAAGAGCTCTCTAAGTGGCAAAGCAGCTTACACTTTGTGCAAAATCCAACCTCTAGGTAATAGGAACAGATGAGATCATCCTTCAAGTTTATTTTCCAGTTGGGTTTTCCTAGATCTTTACCTATATTAGCTAGCTTGTACCACCCACTTTCAAAAGACACAGAAAAGCTAGACGAACCAGATGTTGCATGGCAATTCCTGTTGTAAAAGTGGTGGGGTCTCACACATTCTGAACAAAATCTGATTTTGCAGTAATACATGAAAAACAGGGCTTAACGTGAAATACCAAAGCATGATCCAATTACAGTAAGAGCTCATCTCAACTAATTTCCCAAAGAAGAGTTTCAGATTTTTAATCTGTTTCAAAGTTCTTGTAGTTTCCTTCTGTAATCTCTGAAACTTTGAAGACAGTCTAGAGGAGTGCATTCTGCTTCACAACAGATAAGCTTTACTTCTTCCCATTGTGATAACTTTTCTGAAAATACATTGGCTTCATGTAGAGCTATTTCTTAGCAGTGCTGTCTCTTTTTTATGCCTGTTACTGGTCTCCTTTGGTTTTCTTTGGACACTTTTGTTTTGTCAACAGGCATAAAACTCAGTGCAGTTTCTCTGTTTCATATTGCTCTTCTGCTCTGAGTGTTCTAATGTAATAAGCTCTGAGTTATTTTTAAGCCGTCGAACAAGGGACAATTTTTAAGCAAAAAAAATGAAAGAGCCGCTTGCAGATAGAATTCATTGAACATCTTAAGAAAAGTAGACTATATAATGAAGTTCAAGTATGCTGTCCATCAGAATAATTTTGATTCTATTACAGTGAAGGTGAGTACTGCATAAAACAATCCCATAGGCTAAACCAAAACATTTCTATGGGTGGTTGCCAATAAATCTTGTTTGCTGACAGAAAAGAATGAGACAGCAGGAAAGAAGAACTAGCAGATGCTGGCAATCACTTTAGCACGCAGAATAATCTTCAAGGATCATGAATTAGATGAGGAAGAATGTTATTGTTCGCCATCTGCTATGGGTCTATTAGTATGTCAGCAGCTGGTGCCACAGAAAGATCTTTGTGATGTGAACGCACAGAGCGATTTCAGACAAGAGTTTTCTTCTGCTGAAAGGAATCCTGCCAAACATAGGCATTACAGGCCTTGCCACTGGTCAATTCACTTAGTTTTTGATGTATGCTATTTAGTTTGATAAAAAGAGAACATAGTAGAGTTTACCTCAGTGATTAAATAGTATAGCGTAATCAGTAAGAACCAAGTAATAATCCCACAAGGTTGGCATTAAAACTTTCTTTCTATTCAATTTAGGCTGGTTTTTGTTTCCAAATGTCAGGCAGCAAATATCTAAGTTTGAGCAAAACCAGTTGGTTTGAAAGTGTCTTAAACCGAACAGTAACAAAGTGGGGCACAGAACTGCCCCAGCCCAGGATAGAAATTTGCACATACGTTTTGTCGACAAAATACTACTTGCTTAATGTTGTTACTCAGTGGCAGGATTATCTATGTTCCTGGGGATATTAAGGACATTCAAGGTGTTTACAATTTCATATTCATGATTGATATTGCAAGAGATAACATGAAATTTCAGTAACCATAACGTGTTGGTGGACCCACATATTAAGTTGTGCAACAGTACACATGGAATGAACTGTTCTGTCTTGTGTTTATCTGTTACTTAGAATGATACAACCGTTGCATGCGAACCAACCTTGTTCAGCAGAGACAATACATGAATCTGATAGATTATATGTCTGAGCATGGAGCTTGCAAGGCATAAATGTACTTACTTTTGGTGTTGGGCAGGATGCAGTGGAGAGACGAGAGGTGGCCTGGGCACGAGGAGATTCTGAAGGAGTAGTACTGAGGGAAGCTGTATCACGTGGGAGCACCTGAACACCACGAGAGATGATGGAATCTGGAATCTTAAAAAGAAGAGAGATGGAATTAATAGTAAAAAATATACTGTATTTAAAACTTAATTAAAACCTTACATCAAAAACATAGGAATACCCCACACCCCAGTTTGCACACCTCCTCATATGCAGTGCTAGCAGTGGTTAATGGCATGTTCTCATAATTTCAGTAACAAATATCTAGCAAATACATAAGATCATATTCTAACTGAAGTAGTATAGAACATACTATTTGTCCTGAAAAACCTATGAATCAGACACACAACAGGAAATAAGAAGAAAGGAATTTTCTTATTTTTTAATTATTAATTTGTTATTAATTTATTATTATTTATTTTATTATTATTAAGAGGTTTTTCTTCTTAAGCCTCAGTTTCAAACCCAACAATGACCAACAGTGATTTCTACCATGGCCAGAAGGGAGGCAGATTTCCCATTCTCTAACTAGCGGACAACATTCTGAACAGAAAACCACTTATTAGCAATGACTGAACCCCTCCGAAGAAACGTCATGCAGTGAGAAAATCTCTCATAAGAAATGTCATGCAGTGAGTAAATACTCTTCATTCCATGTATTGAAGACTTTATTTCAGCTACAAAAATTCTTGATGTAAGGTTTGTGTTGCAAAAGCTACATGCCTCTCTGGAGGGAGTACAGGCACTAGAAACCACCATCCAAAGCCAACACTTGGTTTAAAATGCATTCTGAAGGGAATTCCAGAAAGCTGGAATTTTAGGGACAGATCCTTTAGCTGGTATTGTTAAGTCACTTAAATAAATGAAATTACACCAACTTACAACAGTGAGAAAGTTGTCTTATTTTCAGTAATAAAAGCAAATTTATCATTTTTTATCTCCTGTCTCTTCTGTTCAGTTTTATCACCAGTTCCAAAGAAAAGAGGTAGAAGAATGCATTTAAGAATAAAGCTTTTCTTAGCTTTAATATACTGAGTCTTAGAAAGTCTGTTGCTTCTTATTCCTGCAGTATTTGGGCCCAGTCATGCAGCTATCACACTGGCTTTATAATTGACTGGATTGCTAGTTTAACATAATGATTAATTTTTTATTTTTTGTGTAAAATGGTAAGACATATGAATGATAAATACCTCAGATAGGAGAACTGATCTCTAACATTAGTTCTACAACACAAAATGCAGCAGATATTCCGCTATAACACACTCTCTACAAAGGCTTATTCTGATTTTATTGTCATGATTTTAACCTCTTCCTTTTTCGGAGGCAGCACTTCTACCAGATCAGACTGCTCTTACTTCCTGCAATTCACTTTTCTATCACAACAGACAAGAACATGTAGAAATTCAGGTCTTTGATGGAATATATACACACACAGTTTAAGATCTTTCTGCTCATTAAGAATTTCTTAGCTCAGCCTGATGTTCAAGTTCCAAGAGAACCACCAGAAGAACCCCCATGTTTGGAGGAAATGGCAGTAGCAGACAATAAAAGGAAGCAAGAAATGAAGATCCAGGGACAAGCCAAACCACTAACACTGGACATTTCCAGCCAGGATTTATTTTTTTTAAATGGAGATGCTGTACCCAGTCTGCATCTAGGCATTTTGAGCATTCTTGCCTAGTAAGGCTTTAGGGCAAATAGAAGCCACTGGAAAGTACCTCTTTCCAGGAACAAGCTTGAACCCTAGCCTTTAAAATCTGTTGCATCCTTAGGACCAGTGTCAGGATATTAAGGCAGCTTTGTTGCTTGTCTCTGTGCAGTTAAAATCACCGATCTTAAGGCTCAAGTCATTACATACTGCTTTTTTATGTCATTTTTTCCCCTCAACTTCCTTGGTTCCCGTCTATAAATAATGACTACGTCTAACTTAGCAACCTTGACTTAGAGATACTGGATTATACCTAGGGGATCTTATTTCACCATAAACCTTCCTCTACCCGTTAGAATTTCTTATATTTATAACCTGTTTATAAGTTGTGTGGAAACACATCTTGCTCTCAGTGTGCCACCAACTGCCTGCTTTCTGCTCTACTGCTGTGTTTCTAGACTGACAGTATTTTTTGCCAGTCAATTTCTGTCAGCATTTAAAAAACCCCAACTCTCCTCAGAGGATCTTTCAAGGCTAAGTAACTTATGCTGCAATTTCCACTACAAATTATGAAGTCAGCAGAGTTTCTCTTCACTGTGGACAATTATGCTGGGGATATCTTCCTCTCCAGAAACGGTGCCTAACTGGCCTCTACTTGGAGTACTCTGATTTGCAAATAGCATCTTAGAGATGTACTATAAATAGAGGTAAACAGGGACAATGATATTCTGATCATGCAAACAGTTTGTAGTCAGAAGCACCATTTCCCTTCTGTTCTCTTTTTCTCCTGAAATCCCATCTTCGATATGTTAAACACAAAAAAAGGCTGACATCCCTAAGTTTTATATTGGCATAGGTCCAATACTACCTACAACTTTTAATGCTTCCTTTTAATCTCCACAACTAAGGACAATACAGCAAAAAATTATGTTTTGATAAAGGCATAAAATAAGACACAATAAAAGAAAGTATAGTTTTAAGCCTTCAGATAAGACACCCTTTCTCTACCCTCCTCTGATAAAAAGCTGCACACATCTTGATATGATTGTGTATGGATCCATTACCTCTTTTATACACTCAAAGATCCCACAATACAAATATAATATTGCTTGTGCAAATGATACCACGATCCAGTTCTCCTGAGTTTACTCTGGTTACTCTAGAATAACCAGATATTACATATTGTCTCATCCCCTTCAGGCAAGTAACTGTTTTGCTTTTCTTTTTCTATCTACCATATCCATCAATCATTGCTTCTAAAATTTTATCCAAAATCACCTTTTTCAGAACAAAAAACTCTCTCTGCAACAAAATGACTGAGACAATTCCAGTCTCCATTGAACTGCATGTGAAGTACTAATTTTTGCCTGTGAGCAAATTAAAATTTAAGTAAAATTTCAGCCAGGACATTAATCAGAAAAGGAAGCTGAAGATAAAGGGAAAAGATTATTACAGGCATTTCATTTCAATGAGAATTATTCCCTAATCACTACCTTTACAGAAAATACAATTGCCATAAAACAATCCATATATAAACCTACCTAGAACTCTAAGTTTCAGCTTGCTAGCTTTTGCAGACACAAAATCTCACTGAGAGAATTAAGTTAGTCCACAGTTACAAATTTTGCTCTCAAGAGGTTTATTTCTCTAATATGACAGTGGAGTCTGTTGTATTGCTAAAACCAGCACTAATATTCTCTTTAAACCACTACAACCTGCTGATTTCAGAGAAGGTACTAATATGTATACTGCATAAATATATACAAAATACAATGGATATATACTGTTCATTAAGTGAAAGCGACAATAGAATATGATTGGTATTTCTATGCATGTATGTTATGTGATATGGGGAATGTCTCATTTTTCTCACCTATATTTAGTAAGTTTTTTTCCTTTCAAAATTAAATTTAGGCAATCTACGCCTCTAATCAAGGCAACTTCTTGCTAACCCTATTAAAGAGGTTGATAAACCCATAAGAAATTTCTGTGTTTCCTGGAGCCTGGAAATCTGCAATAAGGAAGGGCAGGAATATTATTATGTTTATGTTTTGGATAGATTATATATTTTTTAAAACTTCCACAAAGTCACAGTCTGAGTATTTATGATGTCTCCCCCTGAAGTTTTTCAACTCATTTGCCAGTTTCAAACAAATTTAATAGAGGGTAGAGGTCCAAATCTCTAAATGGGGTACAATAAAACTCTAAGTTTAGTGAAAATAGTTTCTGTTTGCACTAGCTGGAGTGGAAAACCTGTTGTAACATACTGATGGAGAAAGAAATGAATGAGAAATGAATGAAGTGACAGAGAAAGATATCCACTGTATCCATCAGTCACTGCTTCTACAATTTTTATCTGATATAAAAGTACTTCTGGAAAAGGTCATATCGGTTTAAATATTTATGTTTTCAGATTAGAGAACTAAGTGTTGACAAGAAGGGGAAAAAGCAAAAGATATGAGCTCTTTATTCTCTTTTGCCCAGGACTGGAACAAAGATTGACAGTGCTGGTGAGGTACTAAGAAAACAAGCTGTAGATGGTAATTACTATGATTGTTATACAAGTGCAAAAATGTCTTAAAAACACTGAGAGAGGACAGCTTAAAAAAACAACAACCTTCTGAAAAACTAGCCACTTCCTGCTCTGAGTTTGAGGATCTGATTTGGATTATAGAATGCATAAAACAATAGCTCAAGAGTAATTTGCAAAAGGGCACAGAACCCTCGATGACAGCTTAACAGCGTGCTTCAGAGAGGCTGAATTCGCCGTTTTACTGATACTGAGGAATATGGTGCAAATTCTAGTTTAGTAACCTCAACTCAAAAAAATGAAACTATTGGAATAGATGTGTGTGTTTGTATGTATGTACACATATATAGCTTTATCATCAGGTGTGTGAACTTTAAAGCCTTCACATTTCCTAATTGACTTTTCAAGAGACATGGTCATCATGTTTTAAATACAGAGGTGTTACGCTATTTGATTGGTGGTTTAAATTACTATTTGCCTAAGGGAACAAGAAAGTGCAGCCTCTGGTCATCAAATCTAGTGACGTATTTTCCCAAGAACTTATACCCCGTTTGCTGCCTGACATGGAATGAAAGGTCAGACAGCACAACTCTCTCTAGGCCAACTGCCTTCCTTAGGTTTCTCTAACCTACAGTTATTAATACAGTAAATTATGTTTCATTCCTGATGATACTGTAGCCATTATTCTATCTTGATTCAAGCCTAGACTAAACCTTTGGGAGACAGAAAACAAAGTATAGTATTTTGTTAGCGCCTGAGTTATAACCTCTGGGTTATAATAAACTAAGTCCTTTCTACCATTCATTGAAATAGTTGCCTACTATTCACTAAAATCCAGTAATTTATAGTAAAGTCCACTGTATCCTGACTCCTCAAGTCTTTTTTTCTGTTTTTGAGAAATTCTACTTCTAAACAGAACACAAAAATAATGGAGGAACTGCAAGTGATGAAAGCAAACTATGAACACCCAGTGCAAATGCTGTATTATGTTGACAAACTAACTGAGAGAAAAAAGCAAAGCAAGGCAAATGAAGGGGAAAAAGATACCAAAATACTGCTCTAAAGCAGTAGTTTTAGGAGATTATTTTAATTCTATTCAGTTATTGAGTATATTAGATGATAAAGCTGATGACTAATTAGAAACACAGGCTTTATAGCAACGATTATCTCAGCAGCCAAATGATTCAAACTGGCAACGCACGCGAACTTTACCTTGTTTAGCCCTGTATCTTAAACAGAATATTTTCTGTAGCATGTTCTCTAAAAGACAGCACTGATGTGTATTTGTTAGAAGAAAATAAGTAACACTGTCTGTTCACACAGTAGACTAGGAGGCAGGCAGTGTATTTTTAGCTACTGTTAGTGCAAAAGCCTCTTGGACGTTGTCTCTTACCGGTTCTCCTGCACTGCCTGCTGCGTGATGGCAATAACTGATGAGACCAGGGATGGGCTGTTCACCTTTTGCCATGATAACAGCTGAACTGGTGTAGGATGGATGCTTCTAATGCACAACACATAACAGCTATGAATACAGTGACAGGAAAACATGAAACTATACAAGCAAATGACTGAAAGAGAATGAGGTGGAAACAGGTGTGACACTGAAATGCCAAGCTCATATGAACACAGCCAGTTTAGATCTCAGGTATTTTCTGCCTTTAAAAATTGCACTTATTATTTATCTTTGCCTATATCAAAAGAAGTTAATAAATTTGAAATTTGCATTAATAAAAACTGAAACTTGCAAGTGGTAATTACCTTAATTCATCCCTGTAAAGACATATGTAATCAGGATTTCCTGCACATGAGGAGATGATCTCCAGCTGCAGCTGTCTTAGAAATGTCAAGATGTCTCAGACCTGAATTCACATTTCTGGAGTTAGAATGTTGCTGCTTTGGTTTAGAAATTGTTTAATACAGTTTTGAGTTACTTAGACTTTCAATTCCCACAACAGGAATTAAAAGTACAATTTGTGGAGTAAATACAGAACAAAGCAGTTTGGAAAAAACCCTTTCCAAACACATAGGAATACATTGTCTTTCCATTTGAAAACTGAAGACATAAAACTGAGGTAAATATTTATATATTGTTTCAAATAACATATTTCTTTAGAAAACATTTAAAATTTGAACTGAAATAATTTGCAAGTGTTATCTAATTTTTTCCTTTTGTAGTCTCAGATTTATTATTTTGGTTTGAGTAATGTTGATCTATAATTACTGGCTAAAACAAGTCTATAAAGACAATGTGATGACATTTAGTTTTGTGGCAGAATTTCACATCTCTTACGTGGACATGCACACTGGAATACAGTAGTCTGGATAGCTTATTACTTAACCTGCTACCTATCTGTCATACTTTTTATCAATGTTTTTAGAAACCAACATTTTCTTTTCAAAATAGATATTATGGCTTAGAAAATTTTGTTGCGATTCCTTAATATGCCACCTACTGGACTTTGCATGTTCAGGTGAGTGAGTACTTTGAATTTAAAAAAAAAACACACTAAAAATAATCTGTCACATCAGAATGGTATCATAAAAATGCATGTTATCATCAAGATAATAAACAATACATAACTCCCACTGAAATTTGAGATCACCTACCGAAACTGGATTAATATATTTTTATGAAGCTACATTTCTACAAAACGTACCTAAAATACATCACTTTGACCACACAGACGTCAATGTATAGTCTTAACATGCAAATGAATATTGGTGGAAAGTACCTGAGCTAGAAACTAAAGGGTCTCTTGGGGAAACAAGCCAGACTCACCTTAGCTGCAATGGCTGCTGCCGTGATATGTGAAGAAGAACTGTCCTCTGTTGAGGCAACTCCACTATCCTTCTTCTCTTCCTCCTCTTCCTCACACTGTACTCCTTTGTCTTCTGTCTGCTTGTGAGGGCTGGTGGTTGGAGGAGGAGAAAGAGGAGGTGGTGGTGAAGGTAGATCTTCAAGCTCATCATGTACCTCCTTTACTTTTACAATGGCATCCCGCAAAAGATCAATGGCGTGAGGTAGGGCTGGCAGTATAAACTGAAAACATTCCTATGCACAACAAGAAAAAAAGACTATGAAAAGTTACCTGCAGAAGTAAATAGGATTTTTCAGATTTACTCTTAGAAGATATTTGGGATTTAGATGTATCTTCTCACCTCATCATAAATAAAACCTTAAATGCCTTATGCAATTGCTCATAGATGGTAAAAAAACAAACTCAGAACCAGAACTGGGGACTATACTATATATATTTTTGCCTTTTTTCATGCAAATATAGTAAGTTGTACAATGGGGCTACTGTAATTAAGCTAATATTGGATTAAAACTTTGGAAAACAAGAGTTAAATTTTCATGAATACATAATACAGAAACTAGTTCACAGCAGTTGGCAGAATACTACAAAAATGCAGAATAAAAACATTAACTCCATCCCTGCAGGGATATTAGCTTCAAATCATTCCTAATATGTTCCTTCACAATTAGAGAACAATTCATAAGGGTTTCCATAATTAGGCTTTTATATAATTATATCCTTTTTTATTCATGGTCTTATCCTATATACTGGAAGAATGACAAACTACACTGATGTCGTTATAATGTTACGTAACTCAGAAAAAAATGTTCATAAATAACCTATTTTTCAAACCTTTCCTTGCTCTATAAGCTTAAAAGCAATTAGAAAGTTTATTTTATATGGCTGGGGAAAGCAAAAATGCAAACACCGTGTAACTATTCTTCTTGTTCCATATAGGGCATATACATATATAGCTACCTCTGCTGCTAAAATATGCTAGTATTTCATCAAATTAAAGAGGAGCTTCAGGACATCACGCACTGCAGCCTCCTGCTCAGATCAGGGTCAATACAGAATTCAGACAGGTTGCTTAGGGCTTTCTTCACTGAAGTCTTGAAAAAATCCAAGAACAGAGACTCCACAACCCTTCTTGTCAACCTGTTCTAATGCTTAATTACCCTCAAAGTGATTTTCTTTTTCTTTTCTTTTTATCCAGCTGGAAGCTACCTTCTTCAATTTGTGACTATTGTCTCCCATCCTCCTCCCAGACACCTCAGTAAAGAGTTTTCTTCATGTCATTTGAGCAGACTGAACATAAACATTAAATTATTGGAAAATGATGGCAGGGTCACAAGAATGAATTGCCATGGCAGTGCAGTTAGGGAACATGTAAGTTGACAGAGAAAGCTGACATTATTCCTTTTGTTGCACTTCATTTTCAGTTTTATTTCAAGCATAAGGAAGATTTTTTAAAATGTATTCCAACATTTTAGAGTATCCAGAAAATAATGATAAATATTTTGTAAATAGATACTCTAACAAATATTTTCAATAAATAAAAATGACTATGTAAAGAAAATAAAGAGCAAACCATCCATCAGAAATTACCAGAGTTTATATAAGCCACTTTGTAAGTCAAAAACATGACTCACAAACACTATTTCCTCAAAGCTTCTAAATAAGAACCCACCTTTCAGTTGCTCCTTTAAGAGTAATGAAAAGTCAGAGTACTTCACAGGTTTATAAATTCTTTAAACATTCAATTTGGCACTCTGAAGAACTGGAGTAAACTGGATGAGCATAAGATGCTGTACATAATGAATATATATTAAAATATATTTGTAAACATAATAAAGAATTATAACTTCTAATGTAACTGCAAACCTTGGAGTTATTGTGCCTCCACAATATTATTTTAAAAATGGTTTAAAATACTGAAGCATACAACCATCGTTACTTCAGTAAAAAAGCAGACCTCAAGTAAGTGGTAAACAAGGACAACAATCTGTGAACTGACCAATAATCATGAAAAGGTACATTAATGATTAACTCATTAGAGAAGCATGTCCCCCACTCCTACCACTGAAATAAAGCCTTGTTGACTTGACTGTTGATGAATAGGTTCCCACTAAGTACTCTAAAAGCTCATGCTATTTGTAAAACTCATTGTTTTAGGCAATTGTTAGTACAATTATGAAAATTGCCATAGACTCAGTGATTTCAACAAGCATCTGGTAATTTCACATTTTGCCCTCTTTCGTAACATGAAATACCTTTTGCAAGGCTAAAAGAAAAGAAAACAGATCAGAACAACACAAAAATGGAAGTATTCTACAGGTCCTGATTCAGTGGTACGTGCCACACAAACGTTCTCTGGAGAAAACACATTTGGCATTGTGTCCATTTTTGAGATGGAACATTTACACTGCTGCCATTTTCTATTAATATTTTATTAATGAAATATGTATACTGCTGCAATTTCATAGCTTTCTATAAACTTCTCATATGATTGTATTAATATGGTGGAAAGGAAATTAGCAAGTCATAAAAGAGAGAACTGAGAGAAATTTCTGGTAACAACCCATTCTATTTGGTTCTTGAGATCCAGCCTGTTATGGAACAATTTTCTCTACTAGTAGTCTTAAAAATCTTTGCTGAAATCTGATACTTTAAAGATGTTTCATATTAAAATAAATTGTGACAGAACAAAGTATCATCATGACAGGAACAAATAAATAATCAGTTTATAAAAAGCTTGCTTGTATAATGAAATCATATGACATTTTTTTCTTTTCCAGCAGAATTACCTTTTTTATTACTTACTTTATATCGAACTATTGTTAAATTACTTATACTTATTCCTCATTCTACAATTTACCTATCTTGATAGTCTGAGTGCCTCAGGGCAGAAAATGACCATTTCTTCTGTACCTAGCATGTTAGGAGTGTTACTGAATACAACAAAAACCATCAGAGATTGTAGGCTATTTCATCTCTTTCATAATTCAACAAAAGAAGTATAGACTTATGAAAAAGTCTTCTTACTGGCGCACCAGTTCTCTAAGATGTGGGGCCCATTGCTATGTTAAATCCATGTACATACATGTGACTTCCCACTCATAACTGGGACTTTCAAGTAGGTATACTCCTGCCCCACCATCCTCCAATGCTTGTTGCATGTTTTGAAGGCTTTTAAATTTCTTTTCAATTACAGTCTCATTAGATTTCCTAAAAAGGCTCTAAGGAATGGTAGAATCATAGGAGGGCTTACTGAGTCCTTGAACTGAAACATGTAGACAATGTATCTGAAAACCTGTGATGGCTGCTTAAGATAATAGTATTCAAAACATTTCCTCTTCAACTTCCAGGTGACAGCCCACAAACATTCTTTATTTATCTCCAGACATAAGTCTTTCAAACAACAGTGACTTCAGGGCTGTGCTGCCAAACACATTAGTACCGTCTCCTCTGTGATTGGGTACTACTGGTTCAGAAGATGTTGATAAACCACCACGTACACATTTGTTAGAGGCCAGCAGTAAAGACATTTTTTAACAAGGCCACTGACATAGTCTGAGCCCTGGAGAAATATGTTCTCATGACTGATGGGGGATCTGCCTTAGCAGTTTTGTATCAGGTTGTACAGCCCACTATTCAGCTTAGCAGTGTTTGTGTGGAGAAGGCTGTTTTTCTGGATCTATCAGCCAACTACACAGAAAGAGCGAGCACTGGAAAGATCTAACCTTACTAACACAAAAAAAAAATTCCTCCTGATGTTTAATTGTGTTTCTCTCAGCTCTACAGTCAGAAAGTAAGCATGAATAAAACCACAAAGCCTAACTTCCCTGTCCAAACTGAGCAAAACGCAGGAAGAGCAAACTGTATAAAGATACATACAGAAAACAAACTGTATAAAGGGTGTAAAGTCTGATACCCATATCCAAAAGATTTAAAAGATCCTCAAACTCTTAAAAATTATGTTCCTTTTTTTCCCTCTTGCTGACCAAAATTAGGAATATTCTTCATACTCCAGCAAGTTCTACCATACATTAGGTAGAACATCTTCCTCTTACTTCTGTGTGGAAAAGAACGCTTTCTTGGAAGGTGTAGACAACACAGGGATCAGGTACAGACTGACTAGAGAAGAAGGAAGTGTAAGAGGCCATTAGACTCTTCATTAGCACTGCCTGCTACAGTGAGCGCTCTCTTGCACTACATGTAATGCTGTCCTGGTCACACAGTACCTTCAATCAGATCGGAATTGTATCATCCCTGAGTGAGAGTGATGGTGCATTCAGTTATATGAATATGTATTTCAATTCACTTTTGTAAAATTTGTTGTAGTGAGTACTTTCTACCATTCAGAACAATAGGAGGTGCTCATCAGGGGTCCTCAGTAGCAGATCAGTAAGAACACTTCTTACCTGTGACCCTTTCTTGCTACCTGGCAGATTAATTATGAGAGTTTTCCCTCTGATTCCACACACAGGTCTGAAAAGAAAGAAACCCAGAGTGAGATTCTTGCATGCAACTTTTGCTGCTGTAGAAACAAGAACTGAGCATTTAAGATAAATTTATCAGAATTTGTAAACTCAATTTCCAGCATCTAAAAATATTTGCTCAGGAGAAGCTGAGCTGAAAAAGCATCAAGTAAGGCTGACAGAGTCTAACATTTAATTGATAGTATAAACACTGGCTAGATCTCCATCTTTTTTAGATCTGTGTAGCTCCCTTAATTCTATTGTTTACTTGCACCCAATACATTCTTTGATATAGTCTGTATTTGCTCATATACACGGTTGCTTTGTAACGTAATTGATGGTGTCAAACACTACTTCCCTTGCCAGGTAAAAATACTAAGTCATGCTGGTTGCATTAATTCAAATATGTCTTTTTTTTTAAAAGATGCAACATAAGAAAAGCACAGAGGGAAGTATCTCTCAAGTGAAAACTGCACTTATGCAATTCATATCTAATTCTTCCTAACAGACTTTCCTTCCCCCTCAAAAAAAAGACAAAACCAACTATCAAAGATGGAAGATTTTATTTTATTTTTATCTTTAGTGAATTCCTTTGGTCTTGATGCAGGACTCAACTTAGACACCCAAGTGCTGAATGCTTTCTGTTGTTTAGAGTTTGCCTCTTCCTCCTTTTAGCTAAATATTTTTCAAGAAAAAATAAATTAAAATTACTGGATTTTATCTTGAGGTTGTAAAGAATGCCTCCTGCTTTTCTCCACTGTTTACGAACCCAGTGGTGAAAAACCAAGGACCGGGATATAAGGATAAGAAAAAAGTAAAAGTACGAAACCAAACCACAAAGATATGGAGACTACAGTTGAGAGAAATTGTGTAACAATCTCTTTATCAAACAAAAACATGAGCCATAAGTGAAGACAGAATAGAAAAGAAAATAATTTCTTGATAGGGCATTACCAAAAATTTTGAGCCCAAGGACATGGTTTGTGGGGTAGCCAGCTTCCCTGGATTTCTTCTTATATGAATAATTCTCAGTGATTAATGTCATTTATTGGTAGCATAGCATTTTCTAGCAGGGTAGCAAGTATTCTAGTGACAGCTGTCATAATGATCGCAATTAAATAGCACAGAGACCATTTTTGTGCCACAAAATGAACTTTTGATATCACAGTCAAACCAGCCTGAACAGAAGTCTTATTTTAAACTGGCAGCTTGAATATTGCCTGACTCCTAGCCTCTGTTTTCCCATATTCACTTCTTGCACACTATATACCTTCAGTTAAGAAAGAATTCCAGGTAGTTGAGGAATGCTCTACTGCAATACAAAGATGAAGAGCCTGAGTTAAAGAAATGTGCTCACTTACTCTTGTTGCTGTAGTCAAACTGCAACAAGATTGTACAAACTCAATCCAGCAAATCCCATACGTGGGATACAGTTTATGACAGATTCAAAATAAAGGAAATGGGAATTATCCACAGGGGAATTAAAATGAGGTGGAATTGTGTTTGGCAGATAGCTCCTTTAATAATCTTCTTGGGTCTTTTGTTCTGCTTTAAATAATTTCGAACATTATAAGCTAAATGACCAGTACAATCAACCAGTAATAAAAAAGGACTAAACCAGCAGCCATTCTCCTGAAGGTTACAAGTTTTGCCTGCCAATAATCACATCTAGTGGCTCAAGACAGAAATGGGGCTGCCAAAAATTTCTCAAGAGAGCATGTAAAAGTAAGTAGAAGTACCTAAGAACTGCACGGCTTGCAAAAAATATTGTGTGCGCTCACAACATAAAAGCACACAAAATGTGCATGCATTCTGGATAATTTGAGAGTTAAATTAATGATATTCCTCCAAATGCAGAACAGTTGAGGGAGATGCTGTGGATCTCATGCTATCCTCAGCTTTGTGATGCAGTGGACAGAAATTCTAAGAAAAAACAAAGAAGTCTGAGAAAGAAGAATACAAATAGAAGCAAGGGAGTGGAAGGAAAAACAGGACACGAAGAAAGAAAAAAATGGATGTGGGAGGAAAGAAATACAGGTCTGATGCAGAAGTAGGAATAGAGAACATGATCTCTTTGGGGAAAAAAACATGATCTCCCTGGGAAGAAATTATGCTGGTAAAAGCAGAATAGATGGGCAAGGAGACAGAGCGTGCTTTAAAAAGCCTCAGTAAAGACTGGCACGGCATGGGTAGTTGACAGGTAAGGAACCAGGTGGAGGGAAGAGATAATTCTGGGACAAGGACAGTTTTGGAAGGTCACAGAGAAGAAAAGGAAACACTTTCAGGAAACACATAAAAAGGTCTATGACACTCTAAGATACTCTGCTGGACCTTAGGACTGAATGCAAACTATGACAGTCTCACTGCCCCTCATTTGCCCGTAAGTATCTGTGAATCCAGTCTACAAAATAACTCACCAATTCCTAATGCTGGCCCATAGTCTGGAAGACAGGCTATAACAATTTTTAAAAGTTCATGTGATAAAATTCAACACGATTGACCTAACATTTCCAAACCTGCAGGTGATTTATAGAAGTGTCAGCTTAATGTCGCATAATGGAACTTCTGCTTTTGTTTTTTTGAAAAATCAAAGAAATTACATGCAAAATTATCCATCAGAACTTCATTTCAAAATGAAGTCAATGAGAAGTAAGCCTAGGACAAGTGACATTTAATGTTAAATACTTTGAAAAATTAGGATCTACATATCTCAAACTGTGTACCTAAAATTAGTGTATTCTCTTAGAACTATTACCTTAGTTCTCATTGTAAGGGGGGATTACAACACTACCTCAATTTGCAGAATTTTCTGTGAAAACATATTAACAATTTGTGTCTTAGAATAACAAATCATGTAAGAAAAATCCCAGAGGAAGTGAGTCTATTCAGAATCTTCTCTGAATGCAGAGAGCACCAAAACCGATACAGGATTACACATCGGACAACCAAAACAAAGAAAAGTAGATTTCCTTCCTCCATCTTAAGCATTTGCAGAGGAATTCTACAAAAAAAGTAATCATAACACACGTGCATTTGTGCAGAACTGAGATTGCACAAGAAACCATAATGCTGTAATTCTGTAATTTTTGTATACTTAACTAACACTGAACAGTGTTATAAAAATAATGATTATGATTGCTGTTTACTTTTAGGCCTGAAGTAAAGGTTTTCACTGGGAAATTCTTTAAGGCCTAATATGATTGCATGCAGTATCTCTGTAATGTTATCTCCCATCATTGTCATCAATTACTACCGAGAGTGGCTTCAGTTTAAGGGACATTTTCTTGCTATATGTACAGAAGAGTCAGGTTGCAATCCAGCATTTTGGTTCCTCTACCATTACAACATCCCTTCAGACATCCTGATCACACCACATCCCAAATCAAACTTGGTAGCGTCATCTAAATGGCTATCCTTTTCTTGATCAGAAACAGGACAGCTAAATTAACCTCTCCTCTCCTTGTGGTAGTATTCTGTTATCCTTCCCCTTCAGATAAACACAAACTATTATATAAAAAATTGTATCAGATAAAAAAAAGAAAATACTTGCTAATTTGGACAGAATCTGAAGGTGTTAACCTGGTAATGTTGCCCTTTCAGATATGTGATATGCAATATGAAAAGTTTTAAAATACCTTGTCAAATCACTAAACCTCTCATCTAAATCTCCTTTAAAAAGGCAAGTATCTAAATACAACGTTGCAGATTTGAAAATTCCTTCTTTATTTCTTATATAATTATTTTCTTGTTATACCCTCACTATATGAGACATCAAAAACCTGTAACAGCCATCGTTTCTTAGTTACCTTGAAATAATGTGCAAGTACAAACTTAGTTATGGAAGGTATTGATATTACTAAGTCTGTCATAGGTAAAATGAGGTAAATTGAAGGAATAAAATAAAAATCAACTCCAGAAAGAAATACAGGATAACAAGAGATGTCACTGATAAAAAAGAAACACCAACAGGCAGAGAAACAGTTACTAATTATTTAGTAAGAAATACCAAACCCTAGGAGTTGAAGTACTATACCTGAAAGCATGGGATAAAATAGCATTTAACTTATTCAGAGAGCTTTTGCTGATACCGGAATAAAAGCAGTATCAAAACAATACATTTGTATTTATCAAGGGGTTTTTTTGCTAAACAAAGCATTTTAGTACTTGATGAACAACATATAGAAGAATTCTTCACTCACCACTGAAATTCCACAGCTCTAGGATGTAAAGACAGCTGTTTAACAGCATGCATCAATATTACAAATAACCTGGCACAGAAAATACAGGAGGATACAGTGTCTAATGGAGACAACAAAGGGAATTAAATGAGAGAATGCAATTACCATTCTTGGAATTTGGCCACTTCTTTGAAGTTAAGACTTCTAGTCTTGATAACAATGGCAATCTTCAGTTATTTCTGTATAGTCATTTCATGACAATGTGTATTTCTAAGGAAATAGTTCACCTCATCTTTTGAAGGAAATAGTCTTACCTAGAGAGCATGCCCAGAGGAGTAACATTAAGTGATCCCATCAGCATTGCCAGGGCCATCCCTGGGGCTTCTCGCTCTATTACTTCTTTAGTGGCCTGCAATCAAAGATTAAATAGCAAAGTGAGTGAAGAAGTACAAGGACAAGAAAAATATGAAACCAGCTAAAATTTGGGTAAGAATATCTCCTTTTTTTGTTTCTGCCAAGAGACGTCCTTGCTAAATTCTCAACAGTGAAATATGTTAAAGAATTTTCTCTTGATTGTGTAAAA
>NW_008824446.1:502483-534404 GCF_000699105.1 Pygoscelis adeliae
TAGCTGTACTGTAAAGACTCCTATAGAAAATGTTAAAAGTCAGGACCCTATATATATAGGAGATGTTAACCAACACCACACAAATAACATCAACTCCTTCTAACAGAAAGGAAAAAATGTTTGGGAATAAGCAAAGAAAAGACCAAATGTAACCGCCTTCTCTTCCTTGTCAATCTCATGTACGTTTTCCTGTTGAGATTTTCCCAGGCATGAGAAGGGTGAATCGGTCTGCGCAAAAGACAGAAAAAAAATTTGCAAAGGGAAGCCCATGTAGCAGGCAGACAGGCAAATAGTAAAATGGTAATGATAATGGCCAGAGGCTGAGGGCTTCCCTTTTGATCATGTCAGCAAAACAGCGGTTCCAAACAGGCTGGTGGCTTTTATTCACAAGCGGTCCATATGCAGTGGGCATTGAGAAGCCTGGAAGCAGAGTCTGAAAATTCTTGTCTTTTCAGTCCTTTTTCTACACAGGGAATCCGATGGAAAATTATTTTTCTGGGACATGCACAACCTTCTGTCCTTACTTCCTAACACAAATTTTCTCAAATGCACAGTTCGTCCAGTCTCCCAACCTCTAACTTCAGTTAGGATATAACACCTCGAAGGCAGGTTACAGTCCTACCCTCTCTTCATTTCCCTCACAGTAGTTGCTGTTCAGTGGATCATCTTGTTTCATGTTCTGAAACAAGATTCTAAGTTATTTGGCACAACTAAAATGTTAGGAATGCTCATAAAACTGAGAAATCCATTGTAAAACATCCAGCCAAACTACAACGCTTTGATGGTACAGCGATCAAAATAGAAATTGAAAAGCACATCTTAGCTCTGAATACGCTAAATTTTCTTGGCAGTTTGATATAGCAAAAGAATAAAATGGAAGAAAACCAGACAAATTATTTTGTGGGAAGGATTAAATTATAAATCACATCCTTGTACTTTTGTAAGCTCCTAGGTTACAAATAGAAAAACAAAGTCACAGAGAAGGAAAACGACAGAATTAACCCAACGGCATGCCTATGAGAAGGATCCAGGAGTCCTATACTAGCTATACAGCTAAAACATTTACAGAAAGCAATAAATAAAACCGAAAAACAATATCCCCGAAAAGCAATATCCCCATATTCTCAAACATGGCCACTAACATTTAACATGTTTTAAAAGAATATGTCAGTATCAGAAGACATCAGACACAAACTATCAAGTAAACCTTCAGATCTTTTATTAATAAGCAAACTTGGTATATGCTCAGTTGTGGGAAGCAGGAACTTTGGTTTATACAAAACCAAGCAATTTTAGTTCAGTAGCTGACACCACAGTCTCTTTTATTTCAAGCATAGCACATTGGTTTTAGTATCTGCCATCCTCTACTTAGAAACAGAAAACGCATATAAATACAACCCAGTATCTGTATTTCTACACAGGGAAAATGAGAAGAAGCAGGCTAGGAGTGATGTAGACAAAATTAAAACCTCTCCACTGAGGGAGATTGCCTAAAGATACCTGCTGAGGTATTAAATTATCAATCACATTAAAAATTCTTAAGACTATCCACAGACCTGATGATTTTTATAGTACAGAAGAAAAAGGCATTGCAATGGTGAAGAGACACTTTGCTGACAATGAAAAAGTTGGTGAAACATGGAATTCTCCGTGTGTGCATACATAGTAAGTCTGTATCTACGCCTTTTATTTCAGCTAATACCATGCTTCAAAGCTATTCAAAAATGGTTTTAAGTTTAAAGTGCTTTTTGAGATTTCTTTTTTGCCCTTGAGCACAGTGACACTTTGAAGATATCATCAGTTAAAATTCTAAACAGGCTTCAAAGGTAGTACAAGATGCAAAAGAGTTCCATAAACAACAATCCTGCAGCTCAGGGAGTCCTTCAATGAAATTCAAGTCCATTCTCCAACTTCACAAGAAGAATGACCTTCACAAAATGTCACTGCTAGCAGGCAATGTGATTATTAAAAATGTATAGACTAAGCAACAAAATCTGAAAGGGCAGAAAGGCCAAACAGCAGTACAGTCCTCAACAGAAGTTTCTTAAAATAACTTGTTTCAAATATATACGCTTATATTTATTACTGCAGGCAGACTTCTACAAACAGGGGAATGCTTCCTGGTTTCATACTTGCAGCCTGACTGGATGGATGTAACCAAAAAAGGCTGCTGCTAAGTAAACAACTTTTACAGTGACATCTGCTCTTGAAATCAGCCACTGGGAAGTCCACTCTTGGGATGTCCTCAAATAACACAACTTAAAACATGCAGTGTGCAGGAACTGAAATCACCATCACATTGGGAAGCACACTCTTAATTAGCTATGCATATATGAATGAAATTAGCGGTGCTACAGTGATTTGCAGATACTTTGTGTCTGTCTGTAACAACTCTTTGTTTCACCTAACAATGTACCAAAGTGCTGGTGGCCAGGTTTTCTAATACTTCTTTCAGGTTTGAAAGAAGGGTGGAAGAGAGATGGCAAAACTAGATTTTCATCTGTGTCCAGCTCAGGAGTTAACCGTCTGGTACCAACATCTACCTGCATGCAAACTATTAAAGAATTAGTGACTCAACACCTTCACGTTTTACCAGTATTCTAGCAAGGCTGAATTAAGATTGTTAAACTTTGTTTCATGGGCAATTTTTTCTTGGCAGTCTCACCATCAGCCAGCTTTTGCCTGCTGCAGGGGTCCATAGCGTTGGCACACAGTGAATCACAACTCAAGGCTGTTGCCCCTGGCTCTCTTACAACAGCGATGACGACACTACTATGTGGGCAGAAGCAGGAAAAATGATGAGGAGATTTCATTCAAAGCTGTCACACTGATACCTTCATCAGGACTGAAGCTATACACTGATTTCTCAAACCTGAGACTGAAGACTATATAAAAAGTAGGTGGACAATACTGCATAAAATACTAAAATGACAGCAAGGAAGTGTCCCCAGTTTCTCCCACATAAGGTGGTAGTGCAAAGAAGACAGATGCATACAAGATGGAGGTGGAAGGGAAGGGTTCCACAGCAGTGGAAGCATTTGAAGGTAAAGGCGAGAGTTCAGGAGAGAGAGAAATGCAGAAAGGCCAGTTTGGAGGTTACAAAGAAAGGAGAGGTCTGTATTTAGATGGGAGAAGGGAATGTGGGAAGAGGGAAGCCTAAGTAGAAAGGAAGAATTGCTGAGAGGAAGTCCAAGCAGCAGGATTGTCAGAAGGGCAGGGATGAGAGTAGAGCAAGGGCAAGTGAATGAAGCGAGTGGGATGGAAATAAGACTGCACAAGGTGGCTTGGATGGACAGTACATGAGGGAGAAACTCAGGAGAAGCAAAAAGGAAGACAGGACATGATAGAAGTGTCAGGCTGTGGGGAAACTAGGGAGAGAGACAATGGGACTGAAATAAAACAGTAGTTTCTACTCCAGAGAGGAGACGTAGAGACTAACAAATAAATAATTATTTCATGGAACACTTCAGAACTTACTAAGAATGTCTATGAGAGCAGTTCTTCTTATATTTCATTACTATATGAATAAATGCAATTTATTTTAAAACACATTTTTTATTGTTTTCAAAGTGCTTTTTATTGGAGTTAGGGCATTATGTTCCCAAACCAACTGATATATTTTTAGAGATCTTTGACGTAGTTGTGGTTGCTTAACAGATGGCTTGCTGCCAATTGGTTTCACAGAGTTCTCTGCTGCTTCACTGCCTTTCTTTGCCTCCATATAAATTAAGTTAGTTCAGTTCCTAACCTGTGGAAGCCCTCCCAGGCAGCTTCTGGAGGATATACCCACTGCAGACTGATTTAATTAAAGGACCTAGGACTACTCTTCTTGACATGTTCAGAAATTCCTTATTTTTGTCTTTCAGGTATTAAACATAGCAAAGTTTGACCTCTTAATAGTAAATAATGACCTGAGACATTTCATATACTTTTCAGCAGTTTTGGGACAGTAATATGGTTTTATCTCTTCAACTAAAATGCAAATATGAGACTGAGAAGTCATAATAAATTCAATTAAATTAAGATGACCAAGACTGCCTCCATTGAAAATATTATTTCTGTTGAAAAAGTTCAAATCTATGACTCTGCACAGCATATCATAAAGCTATTTATGCAAATTAATGGACAAATTTGCAGATAATTTATATTTAACAGACTATAGAATTAGCATAGATAACGTTTTATTACCTATTTGAGCTTGCTGTTGAAAGCAGAAGTCTTGGAAGGGCCTAACCAAAGAAATACCTATACACCCTCTGCAACAGAGCTCACAGACCACAGTCAAACTTCAGAAGACTGCACAAAGAACTATGGAGACAGATCAGTCAAATACGCAACAAAAATGTCAGTCACATCTGTCAACCAGTTGTGTAAGAAGTGTATACTTCAGCAACAAAAATTGCACCTCTCAGCTTGGATACAAGATACCTTCTTCAAGGTTATTCAGTATACCTCTGCTGGAGATAACGTGTGCCTGTAATTTCTGTTCACAAGTCAACTGTTCCAGCTTATTCCCTACTTCCCTACTCTTATTTTGCAGGGGAGAGAATAGAGCTTACATGGAGCTAGACTGATTAGAGCTTCTCGCCCAAAAATCACTTATCTATTTCTTCTCTTAGTACAATAAGAAACACAGGTTGCAGTAGTTGGTTTCTTTCAATGGACTGAAACGTTTTTGGATAAGGATCAGTTTTGAGTCACTCATTCTCACCATCATGCTGTCTTTCCTTGAATTGTTCTTATTCCCTGCCCCCAATAACCTGTGTGATGATATTGTGTCTTTTTTATGGATGGAAGGCTTGACAGAAACTGTGCTCTCTGATGTTCTCTCAATGATGTTCTCTGATAAAACCGATCATATATGCTATTGCTGCAAAGCAACCAAAATCAAGCAGATTTGTAAAAGTCTTTCAACTTGCCATCAAAGTTAATAACTTCCTACCAATACAGTGGCCCTAACACATCATTGGGGTGCTTGCAGCCAGAGATACACCATGCAATGGCTGTCCTTTCACATGTATGCAATCACAATTATCATTGACTTCTCGATGTCAAAGTAGTTGTCACAGATCCATGTAAGTCAAGAATGGCCTGCATCCAGAGGGCAATGAATAGCTGCTTCTGGACAGGGTGGATCCCAGAAGTAGGTGTTTGCTGTCATTCGAGAGTTTTTTACAGATTCACACCCATACCAATGAACCTGGCCACATGCACCTTAAAAGTAATAGCCTGACAGTCATTGTTTCCTTAACAATAAGTTACCCATGAGTGCTAATGATGTGGGCCTGTAAAAACCCATCAACTGTTTTATAGTCCCAGAGTAGTGGAGAATAACTGACGTAAGGCTACAGTAAGCACTAATCACTATGTTTGGGCTCACAGGATGGACTGGTGGTGGCTAGCTAGACATCAGGCCAGTGCTGCCCCTGATGCGTGTGTTTGCTCCTCCTCATGAAGTGGAGGCTTCTGTCAATTTTACTGTACAGTAAGAAACTCAGCTTGAGTCTGGTGAGTCTCCACTTTGATGTTCCTGTTGGGTCTTCTTGATGTTAAATGCTGCTATGTGTGTCAGACACACACAGACACATACTGAGAGCTCTCCCAGGCTCTAATTATAGAATTATTTTACATAAAGTAAAATGAAACATGTCTAAACATATTAGGGTAGCTTACTCTGTCGCCTTTCCCTCTTATCAATGGTGAGCTTGGTACATCTTCCTCCAATAACTGACCTGATTACATGTTCTTTTTCTTCTTCTTCTCCCAACTCAAATCTACAAACAGCCAAAGGTGGATGAAACCCTGATTAATGTAGCCAACTAAAAATGAACTCTACAAACTGGTGTATCTGCACGCACCAATAACGCATTTCCACTGACAATAATTCTGCAGCACAAGAATGCCGATTTGAAGTTTGCTTGCACTCTCAGCATATTTGCAGTGACTCTGCTGCCACCAAGACCCCAAACATCAAAGAATGACCCTACAGAATTTATCTGAGTGAGGAATGAAAGTGTCACAGTGTTAGATTAAATTAAATACAGATTCTGTTTTCTCTGTTTCGCCCCATATCCATGATTCCCTCTGCCTGCAACTTGCCCCCTCCAAATTCCCTCACTCTCCTCACTGGGATCCATCATACCATTTATTGTAACCTAATGCGTATGGCCTGAGACTCAGAGGCCAGGAGCTAATTCAGTGTCCTTCTTGTTTATAAACTGGTATCAGCAAACGATTATATCATTACAATTCCACTGTGTATATGACCATAAAAAGCAACTGGCTGGTAGAGGTACCTCTGACAATACTCAATGACTTATGCATGACCAAGCCATGAATATACTTAATTTTTAATAGTTCGACTCCAATGACAGTTATTGGGGAAGATGCTTCACATTTTTATACACAATAAAGAAGCTGAAAATTTAAATGACTATACTAGAGAAAGCAACATTGTGGAATTTGTAACTTGTTCCTGCACCTCAGTAGGTTTGTATCTAAGTTTTGAGCTAAACCTGGTTGCGTTTGATCTACATAACTTCATAGATCAGTGATTTGCCTGCCCCATTTATGTAATAGAAATGTTAATGAAATTGATGCATCTGGGCAACCAAACCATATGCATCTTCTAAATATCACTTCTAATATATATTGTTAATAATAATAATAATTTTTAATCCTGATTGCTAAACAAAGTTTTAAGATAGTAAATGTGTATAAAATATTTATGCCATACAAACTGATCTTATTTTTATGATACTGCCCACCCCCATACATTGTCATAAAAACAATAGAACAATGATTTTTAGAAACAGTTAACCAAACAAAGAAAACGCTTACTAAATGCTTTTCTGCACTATGAGGAATGCATTTAGGCTCTATGAAGATGTACGCAGGCCACCAGATGCAGTATGTTACAGCTGTATAATGGTGTGTGTTAAGCCAGTGTCAAAAGGCAGAGTATTTGCAAAGGGGGAGAGGTTAGGAGGATTAGCTTGTTAAATCAACAACTGGAAAGAAGCCACTGCACCTGCTTTCAAAGAAGGGTCAGGTGCCTACTTCCTTTTTTAGTCCTCTTTTTCATGTGCAAACTGCTGTGCTTCCCACTTCAGGTCCACTTCATCTAAGAATGAATCCCTTGCTATTCAATAAAAGTAGTACAGCTGAAGACTTGGTGGTAAAGGTAGTGACACCATTCTGCTATTACAAAACCACTGTTAAAATTTTATCTATTAATCATTATTATTCTTTTAAGTTTTCCCTCAGTTACTTCAAACTGCTTTCCATTTAATATAAAATGTAAAAATCTATGCAATCCATCACAACTTTTGCAAAATTCTTTAAAAATTGAAGTGGAACAAAACCTGAGAAGTGAAAAATTTTGTTCTCTGCAAATCACACAGCAGAAATGAGAGAAATGAGCATCAATAAGAATATCTACAATATCTCAATAAAAGCATCAATAAGAATTCTACAATTAATGCAACTGACAATGTAATGAGCTTTAACTAACAGTATAACAACTAGGGAGCACTGTCTCATAAAAAAACCACCCTGTATAGTGCTTCTGGTTATGTGTACTATCTTCTAGACTATATATCTGTACCAAAGGGGAGTCAGGGTACAGTTAGCTTCATTTCATACAAAACTAGTGCCAAAATTGGATTCTTTATGTGTGTGTGTGTGAAGTATATTAAGCAATGAAATCTATAACTACATAAGAGAAACAAACCTGTCTCTTTTGCTTAATTGTGATATTAGCATCACAGGAAGAGAATAGACCCTATTCTTCAGTGATCCTCATCAGTACACAAAGAATGAGGCCACCAGGTAGAAACGTACGCTGCTTTCTCTTAAGAACTTGCCCATTCCCTTGGGCAGTGAAAGAACCAGAAGTTTTTACTTGCAATTTCACTTCTCTAAATAAATAATTTTGCAATGCTTTTGCTACTGAGATTGAGATGTGGGACTCCTTTTGAGAATGTTGTCTGTTGTTTCCTATCATTTGCTACCTTCTGCCAAGAACAAATATTGCATATGAAATATTTGTACTTCCGAAACTCCAGTCAGTTTCTGCCACAGGTAAAGTAGCACCTCCAAACAATTTCAGATCTCAAATCATCAGTGTTGAAGATTAAAAAAAAAAATCCTTCCTAAAATACACTACAAAGGATGGACTACTGAGTGATAATTTTTCAAGAATATACCACGACAATACAAGAATTACAAGAAGTACTTTACGTTCTCTTAAGATTCCCTTACACAGTATCTTTACTCCCCAAGTAAATGATAAAGCATGTCTAATAACAACAGCTCTAAAGTACTTCTGCCATAACCTAAATACTCATAGAAAGGATTCTTCAGTGAGATCCAGTGATGCAATTCGTGTGTTCAGAGTCTGAACAGTTGTCGATTTAGGTACATGTGAATGATGCACTCATTGGAACTGAACAACAGATTTTGAAAGCCAAAGTGACCTACTGTGCATTCTGTCAAACAATTTCCTATACAGGATTATTTAACTCCTGGCACAAATCACATTTTTTTTTCCTCCAAGATTCTCATGGAAACAATTGGATGAAGAGGTTTCTCAAAGAGAAGATGGAAAGTACTTTGTTGAGACTGCTGCAGCACAGAGCACTGAAACAGAAGACAGCAGAACTCCTAATCTACACTGAATGAGGAATATTAAATATATCAAGTTTACTTTTTCCTCTGGAATTTGATTTTACTATTTAATTAATTGTTTACAATACTTAATAATAATAGTTAACAATATAACAAAATTCAGTGTAAAATATTTTCCCTTTATTTCACTGTTCCCAAGATCTTTTCTATACACATTTCTGTATCCAAAACACCAGTTTCTTCCAGTTTTAGAAGACATTACAGTATCTTTCATGCCCTAGCTAAAAGCAGTTCAATCATTTATTGGCACTCCTTAGCTGCAACAGAGTGATGCTTTCACATTAATGCAACTTTGCATTGTATAGACAAATTCTGTCAGTTTACTTCCTAACTGCCCAACTCTTAACTTCGGAACCCTGAAGTTCTTATAATGTAGGCACCTTTTCATTAATATAGATATAGCAACATAGGTATATAAGCACCTCCCCTCACATACACTTCTGCTGTGCTTGAAGCAGCAGACCATGTTGTGCAGAAAAATCTTTTTGCTTTTTAATAAAATTCACTCTGTGCCTGAACTTCTTCAGCAGATTGATTTTTATACTAGCAGTCTGTAAGCAGACCACTGAGAAATAAATACATCTGGTAAGGCAGAAGAGATTCTTAGATAGGCACAGGCAACTAGTTCTTCCTCTGTGTACTTAAAACGTACACAGGACTGGACTCTTGCAATAAATGCTAAGCAGCTCACTACCACAGCAATGGTAGCGATTCAGAGAACAGCAGCTATCATAACTCTAAGCAGATTAACTTCAGTAAGAAAATCAGACAGCAGTATTTCTATATGATGTATATGGATAATGAAAGACTAATTCAGAGTAACATAGAAATCAGATCCACCTAAGGTGAGCTGCCTAATACTATGTGTCTGATTAAAAGAGTTAAATAAAAAAATCCTCATTTTAAAAAAGCTAGCAAGGAAAAGAAACAAAGACACAAAATATTTCTGGGGAAAATATTAAGCTGTCTTAACAATGTGACAAGCTACTAATTGAGAAAAACCCACAAGTTCCAGCTAGGTTAGTAAATTCATCTTTGCTATGCTTAAAAAAGTCAAAAGAAAACTCTACTGTTACAGACTCCCTCTTGTCTGCAAAAAGCGATGATGAGTTAATAGCAGCTTCTCATTAAGATGCTGCAGGAAACAAAATCCCTAGGAGACAAAGACATCTAAAAAGAACTTTGTGCCTTTCTCTGTTCTTCTCATCCCAGGAACCACCAATGCTGAACAATAGAAATCAGTAAAACTTCCATAAATTGTAGAAGAGTTTGAAAGGACTGTTGTTTTAGGCCTTGCTGTTCATGGATTAATTCCGTATACTACTGGATACATAAGCACTATTTGGTTTGAAAGAAAGAACTGGTCACCTCGTAGAAAGAAGCAGCGATAACACAATCATTTTTCACTCTTGAAAAGGGAGCTATAGTCCAAAAACTCAGACAAAAAAAATGGTGCAATGTGTATGTTTCATTCAGCTTTGAAATCCGCAAAATCTGCCACTTGAGTGATGTACATGATTGCAACACTACATAAAATAAAGCTTATTTCATGAAGTCTATCTACAGTCTATCTGCAAAAAGATTAAAAGAAAAAGCATAATTAAGGTGTACAAATATTTCCTGAAAGCAAACAGCGAGGGTGGAAAAGATTATTTAGTGTTGCTGTGATGTACTAAGAGAGCAGTAAAGGACTAATCGAACAGAAGTTTAGGTGCAGTCTCAGATAACATTTCCGAACCATGACATCTATCTGACTTCATCAAACTCCCAAGTGAAGTGAAAGAAGCTCCAGCAAATTCAGAATCTAAAACCTGGCTGGGCAGAACAACAGAAAAAAGTACTGGGGTGAACAATTCTGCAGCAGTCATTGAAGGATGGATGACTGGGTCCTCTTCCATGTATAAACTCAGTGAATATATCAGTTTAATTTACTAAGGAAGTTCACTAACTTTAAGCCATGAATATTATCTTAACAAGGAAGTAGTTAAAAGTGCATCATAACCATGTAAACACCTTTTCCTAGCCTGTACTCTAAAGGACATTTTAAGAAAAGGGAACCCAGAGGATTGAATGTTTAAATCTTCCCAAATATATTCAACAGAATAAAAGAAAAAATCATGGGTTACAAATTGCGATGCTCAGAAGTAATCACATAAAACCAGTATTGTCTTGCTTCTTACATCCACTTTGTGTATCTATCTCCCCATTTTTCCGACAAAAGCTATTTACCCACTAAGTAAAGAGGTAACAGTAGAGAGACGCTGGAACTTAATCAGTATCAATATACATTCAGCAAATTTTTACATGAGTTGTGACAGCAAAAGCGTTCATCACTGATGACAATGCATGAACCAAAAGGCATATATGTTCATTGGCATAACACATCATCTGAAGCATTCTTAACTAAAATTAAACATAATTTTTTTCAAGCTGGATCCAGAAGCAACATACAGACATGATAAAATCTGAATTCCAAGTTGATATGAGTCAGTGTCAGACACATTATTCTTAAAAGAATGGAAAACTTCAACTGAAACTGAAAGCAGTGATTAAGTGGATCAGGGCAGTGGAACACCTGGAAATCCCAAGGGTAACAAAATAATTATATACCTATCTTTCTCTTTGAGAGCAAAAGACCTGTATTAGTTAGGAATTTGTTTTCTTTTCAGAAACAACTGAAGAAATTAGCTGCTTAGATGCTACAATGCTGACTTGGATTGAAAGGATACCTTTAGAAAACAGAAAAGAATAAAGAAAGCAAACTGTAAAAAATTTAATGGAATTTAAATAGTGCATTGAAGTGAGAAGAGGATATATGAAAAACACTCTCCTGACAAATAATTTGTAGGATTTAGACATAGCAGTTCAGGAAATGACTATTAGAAATGTAACAAGTTTTTTTATCAGAGATAATAAGGATGGAAGAGAGTCTAACAAGAGGAAATAAAACTGAGATACAATTAGGCTGATAACAGGAAATTTAGTTATCCTGGAAAGGGAAACTCTATAAGCTGGGAAGACTGGTAACTCTTCATGACTATTCTAGAAGCTAATTTTTTGTTGAGAAGTGCACAGGATAGACTAAAGAATACCTTAATAAAAACCAACCAAAAAAAAACCCAAACAAAAAAAGTTTAAAAAAAAAAAAAGACAAAATAATGTTGTATTTCATTGTTCCGGGGATTTGATAGATATGATGTTATTCCCAGGGCTTTGTGTGCAAATTTTTTTTTTTTTTAACTGATTAAAATATTTGTACCATAAGTTCATCACTGCAGATGGAAGACCGATTTACTTGGATATTTTACAGTGAAGCTGCCTGAGGCAGCACTGCATCAATTCTCCAGCAGGCATAATTTTCAACTTAGAAAATTCCATACATTCAAGAAAAAGCATTGTGTTTATTTTCCTTGAGTTTCCATTGAGTTTCTAATGCTTTTCCCCATTTTGTTTGAAGTTTATATAACCTGCATGTTATTTGAAAACTAACCATTTTTCTGAGGTAATATTAATTGTTAAAAAACTATATTAAAAATAACTAAAGTGATACACGGAAAAATGACTTATGGTTCTTGGGATAAGAAATGAGTTCTAGCAGCATCCTGCAGCCCTGCAGTGCTAGAGTGAATATTCCTCCTCCCTTCCAGCATCTGATGTCACTTCTGAAACAACAGTCTAGGGAAGCAGCAAAGTAACACTGGGAGTTGAAGCTTGGAGAAAGAGAATTGCCGCTGAGATCTGTTCTTGTCACCAGACCCCTCAACAGCGTGAAGCTGGTGGGAAGTGAGAGACTGCCAGCCTACTGCCTTTTAAGAGTTCACAAGTTGAGGAAAAAAAATGCCTGGAGAAGCAAGGAAGGGTTGGAAAGGCTGGGGAGAGAGAGGACAAGAGAGCCTAGGATACCGTAAGGGAGTAAAGGCAGACGTTCGTGTCCTCCAGTTCCTTGGAGCAGGATACAAGTATACCAGATTTCTACAGACTAATGTGAAAACTAGGAGAAGGTTCCCGCTGGCTCTTACTCGGAACACTGTCTGCTGTACTGAGAGCCATCCTCCACAGGGGCAAGCTGGTGTCGGGAGCAGGGGAGCAAGGTGCTCTCCCACAGCGTCTCTCTCTGATTTCACAGCTGGTCTCACACAGGTGATAGAGCTACTGACTCAAGGGATGCTGCTCTGCCTCTACCGTTAGACATGATTTCGCATATTTAGGGTATCTCTGAAGATAGCAAAAGTAGTAATATTAAATCTGGAGAGATTAAAAGCTAAAGTTAAAAGAATATTGCAATTATTTTAAGCGTAGGAAGACTTTATTATGAAATTACGACAGGGTTCGTTATGACAGAATGTTCTCTCTGGTTCCTAGTTTGTACTGGATTCAAAAGCGTAATTAAAACCACAAGCACTCATGATAAGCTAGAAACTGTGGCAGAGTTAGGAAAAGAGAGGTCAAGTGAGTTGAATTAAAGAAAAGAGGCAGGAATTCCTGCTTCTTACTCTAAGCTACGACAATGATCTATTCCCTTACCATAGACCTTACAGATGCAGTCAAGTCCTTGTTCTTAATCTGCGAGAGAGTGACAAAAGGTTTCTGTAAACTGGCAATTGACCATTCTCCCAGTACAGAAAGAGTAGGAAGCAGCAACTACGACACACTGCGGTTTGGTAATACTGTACTGATCCAGTGGCTTCTTTAGATTAGCTGCAACCTTGTGTTTTAAATTAAGAGATCTGTAAAATTTCTTATTTAGCTCCTTTGATCCACTGTGCTTACTGAACATAGCTCTACATTCAAACCTTAACCTTTCTGAGCCTCAGCAACAGATTGTTTATTTCCCTGTTATTACCTACCTTCCATGGATTCTGAGAATTACCGTAGGTTATATTAGTGATGTGTTTTAGCACTTAATTACTACTGAATTTAATACTGAATGCAGTATTACTGAACAGTAATACACCTATCAAATGAAGTGATGGAAGCAAAGACTAAACACAATTCAGCTTCCTTTTTTTTTATTTTTTTGTAAGGAGGGAAAGGGTTTTGAGCGGTTCTATGAAAAGGCTGGATGCTGGTACTGAGATCAGTTTTTGGCTGGTATGTCGAACTGAATCACATCATGAAGGAGCCAGACAATTTTTTTTCCCCATTCCTTACAATTCTTCTTAATTTTTTTCAGACTGGTGCATATTTAGAAAGAAAATCTAGGCAGGTGGGCAGGACAATATGATAGAAATGCCAGGCATAAAAGCAAGTGGACAGGACAGCAAAAGAGCAAGTATCAGTGAGTAAGCAGACTCAAAGAGCAGCAAGGGGACACTATAATCAAGAAGCAGGTGAAAAGGCAGGAGGAAAACGCCAGACATTCAGCAAGTCGGTAAAGCAGTACCAAGCAGTCAAGCAGCAGAAGAGCAATTCCGCAAAGTCAGCAGATGTGCTCAGCAGCAAGGTGATGCCAGGCACTCGGAGCGGGAGACAGGGCAGCAGAAGGCCAATGCCCAGGTGCAATCAGATCGAAAGGACAATAAGGAGGAGATACATGCCGTTCAACAGATGGACAGGGCAGTAGGTAGTCAGTGTCAAGCAATTAGCTGGTCAAGAGGTAATGCCAGACAGTCAGGCAAAGGGCCAAGATTTCAGGAGGACGCAGCCAGCAGGTAGAGAGAATAAGAGAGTAGTGAATGCCAGGCAGTCCCCAGACAGGCAAGGCAGCAAAAGACCAAAGCCCATGAATGATCAGATGCAACTGTCAGCAAGGACAAAACATAAGCCTGCCAACCAATTGACAGGGCAGCAGGGTGGCAGTGCTTTTTCAGTAACTTAGGATACCATGAGTGAAACAGTCCCAAGAATCTAAATGCTCACCCTCTGCTAATATCATTAGATCACAGTGAACCATGAAAATCCACAGGAGAATAGCACACAAATGGAAACAGCAGATGAGTCTGACCCTAGCACTTGGGGAGGCCATGGGACCTTCCTATAAAACAAAAATATGAGAATCCACAAGAAAATCAAACAAATGGGAAAAATGTGTCTAAAAACTGTTTCTGATGATGATTAAAAAAGCAAAAAAATACTAGCAAAGAATTAGTTTGGAAATGATTGGGTGGGATTGAAGATGTTGCTTACCCCTCTCTGGAGCCCACATAATGGGAATGTTGGGAATTTCTGCAGCAGAAAAACAGAAGAGAAAAGGGATTTCTGACTCCCAGTTCAAGGAAAGCATGTCAGTTTAGGACTGGGTAACCTCTTTGGGCAAAAAATAAGAATTCAGCTGAATCTTTGCCCATCCCCAGATACATGCCTTTATTGAGGTTTGTGAAAAACTTAAGAAGCGCACATCACTTTCATCTCATGACATCCCACCCTTATTCCCCAAAACCACACTTACCTCTAGCACAAGATGTATAAGAGGGGAAAGGGGATGGTCTTGTGAGCTCATTCCCATATCCACTGCAAAATAACTTGTGAAGATGAACAGGAGTACCCATTAGCCACTGCCGGCCATTTGTGAGATAAACTGAAGAACTCATTAACTGTTACTCATCACTAGTGTAGGCTGGTGTTTGAATCTGGCTTAGATACACTCACACTCTAATGAAAAGAATTAGTCTCACAAGTCTTGTGGGGTAACCCTCTTCTATGGCAAGAGTTGCAAAAGTACGAAACTTATCAACACCTTTCTTTTACCTTGAATCTCCTCTTCTCTTTAACTTAAGCACTCATTTATCATGGTTTTTTTTTTAAACAAATTAAACCATGTTTCAGAAATCTTAGCTGCTGCTCTATTTCAGAAACACTAATGAACTCTGGAATGTAAGAACTGAGAAAATCCCAGCAGTAATAAAATTCAGTAATTTAACTCATCTGTCACTTCAGTCGTGAGTCTTTTTATTCAGTAAGTATCTTCCTAGTAACTAAAGGTCAACCATCCAGGATTCAAACTTCACTATTTCTGTCCTCTTATAAGTCCACATTGTATGTGTACTTATCTGCCTGCACACTAACTTCTTGTTGGTAACACTGAAAACCTTCATCTCACTTTGGTAAGGCAAAAATATGCAACAAGAAGCCAACTCTTCCCTCTCCTGCAAACTATAGAGAACCTTAGACGCAATACAGGAATCATTAGTTCTGCTGTGCACTGATGAATTAGGGTTCGGAAAGGTTGCAGAGACAGAATCCATATGAATTTGCCATGTACTCATACGCAACAAAGCTTTTAAGGAATGCAGTAGTAATAGGCTAAGCTGACAGAACATTATTTATACTGATCCTCTGGGTATCATCCACCCATTTTCCTAGCTGAGCAAGGCACAGGAATAATAGAGGCTGATATAACTTCAAATTTAGAAATTGGGGTCATAGAACAGGAATTTCTTCCATATCCAAACCTTCCTGTATCAAACACTACTATCTGGGCTTAGAACAGAATGACAGGAAATTTAGGCAGAGGAGACCAAGTGATTTCCATCATATGATTAGTAATGGCATAAACCAGCCAGAGATAGCATACATTGACTGAACCAGAGTAGATATTAATACTATAGAGTACGATGTACTTAGAGCATGCATTAGCAGTTTTATCAAATCCTGTGATTTTGTGGCCAGCAGCAACTACAGTTGGCTGTACCACATCAAGAACAAAATTGCTAGCACCTTCTCTCCAAAGGGAGGTCTTTCAAGGCTCAGTGAAAATGAACTATGACAAACTGATCTCAGCAAACCGTAAGAAAATGTTTATTTGTGGAAGAAAAGATGGACTTTTTAAATCTAGTGAAAGTTTAAATGTCAATAATAAATAATCAACAGTAGATTATGCACCTCGCTATTAATTTGGGTATTCTCATTACAAAATAATTGGGAAAAAGAATATATGCAGGAAGTGACGAGAAGCTAAAATATCTGTGAATGGTCTAAATTAAGGTTAAAAAGTAATTATTTTCTTCTCCATAACTGATAAGACTTTCATGCCTGAGTGTGACAATAGTAATTTTGGTTTTCTATTCTGGTACTTATACTGAGTTAACATTTTGCTAAAGATTCACTGCTCCACGTGGTAGCAATTAGCAGAAGCGGGCAAAGGACCAGTTATAATCCTAAGAATAACTGCTGAAGCCAGCTGCTTTCCAAGACTCTTCTAGCTCCTTTCCACTTAGTGGCTGGAAGCGCTCCTACACAGCAGGCAAGGAGCAAATGAGAAATTCTCTATTCTTTAATAAGTATTAGTTTTAATGATCAACTATTTGAATAGTGAGTCATTTTGCTACTCTGGTGCGCTTATGTCAAAAGGACCAACTCAGTCAATTTTTGATACATCTTAAATCCAAACTAGAATTTGCCCTCTAGTTACCATTTCTTCAAGCTGCCTTCACAGAGAAGTCTTCCTAACGTGTCTATACATTTTTTTGTTAATTTTCTCTGTATTAAGCTTTTATTAAACCCTTTGTAATAGACCATGACCAGAAAAAAATGACACATTAAGGGCAAGAATGCATAATTACAGGCCTGACAATGTTTTCAAGATTATTTTGCCTTAACCTGATGTTTAATTTTGTTCAGTTCCCTATTATCTGCTGTGAAGAGATGTTTTAATGGAAACTATTTTTAGAAATGCCTAAAAGGAAAAAATTCCCAAAGTTCCAAATTTAAAATTTCATCATGCAGAAGTCCGATGGCAGGCATATTTTTCTCCCCCAGTTACAGAAAGGACTGCAAGATCTACCCACTGTTAATACTGCTACACTGCTAATAGGAGCCAAGCCAGTTAATTTAAACTAACAGAGAGATGTCCATATGAGCTGTGGTCCCTACCGTTTTCCCATGTGAAAACATTGCTAAAAGGCATCAGTAATGCCAAGAAGAGGGGAACCCTTCTCTTTACCCCCATAAAAAGTAAATTATAATCATATTGTTGTTCTGAGTGTATTTTTGAAAGTATTTGGGATCACTGGGATATGAACCATTTGTGCACCCACAGGATATGCTGAGTCTTCTTCCAACTTCCATTCTGAAATTACCTTGGAATAAAAAACGGAATTGCAAACTTTAAGATAAAAAAAGTGAGATTTCCTGCTCGTTACTGTGGCTTTGCTTCTCATTCTATGAAACATTCAAATCCCTTACTGCTGTTTTACTACTGTTTTCTTCTTTTCAACAGAGCTTGCAAATATTTCATCCATGTTTGAAAGACAGAAAACAGAACTTCTATTTGCTATTTGAGAGTATTAAGGAAAGCTAAAAGAAAGCAAATAAAAGTTGATCTTCAAACGGGCAAAAATACCCAACTGTTTAACAGGAATTCTATTAGTATTATCTTTAGGATATGATGGTCAGATGACTTGACACAGAAGGTTAACACATTAGTTAAATAATGTAAAAGATTGTTTTATTTTTTATTTTTATAAATTACTAATATTTATTATTATAAATTAATTTTATAAATTATTATTTATTTTTAATCCTCAGCCAATATTCTCAGAGTTTTGCATTTTCAAAAAAGAGACAGAGAAGCAATTCACATAATCCTTTTGGACGCAGGAAACAAAATTGCTCATTGATTAATTTCAGGATCCATTTGATTCAAACTATCTTCTCATTTAACATATACAGAATGTAAGGCTAGAATCTAGTTTGGCCTTCCGCACAGGACGACTCATTAAATATCATCCATGACTGCTGTAAGGAGTGCAAGATAACTTGAGTTTCGTAAGACATCTCTCCCACAATCAATCACTTTTGATTTGACAGGACTAAAACGGAGAATACAGCTGCTCTTTAGGGAATCTGTTTGTGTGATTAATCTCTCATTGTTAAACAAATAAACAAACCCAAACACATAAAAACCTTCCATTATGATGATTTTCTTATTTGACTTTTCTGGCTTGAGCTTCCTATCACCAGCTATTGTTACAATTCCCTCTAGCAGGCTAAGAAAGCTGTTGGTATCTTACATTATTATTTCCCAAAGAAAACACAGTATTTTAATAATAGTAATACAGTATATACCTTACATTATTATTTCCCACAGAAAGCACAGGTAAAAACCAAGTTATTTCCCAGTGTTCTTTATGATAAACTAAACAGAGTTGTGTAACTCTCACAGAAAGACTCTCTCCTAGCCATCATATAATTTTTTGACCTTTTTCTATATCCACTGTGACATTTGAAACTTTTTTAAAAGGGAGTGTTAGAAAAATATGCAGCTTTCCATTTTAGACATGTCAATCCCATATACAGAGACAAAAGTATCCTCTGTATTCATATTCCTTTTTTTTTTCCCCACCACCTTCATACTTGTCTATGTCGGGAAATCTAGACAGAAACAAGTTGAGACACATACATCCTTTCAATCCGGTATCTCAGCTGGATACACAGACAAGGAAACACGTTCAAAACTGCTGTTAATATAGCAGAATATCAAGAATTTACCAAAATCCGTTATTTATCAAAATTAGCATTCTTCAGGAATGATCTCTCTGCATATATTTCCTCCTTCCTTTGGGTTTTTGTTTTGGTTGGGGGCTTGGGGTGGGGCGAGGGCCCTCTTTTCTTTTTTGTGTAACCTCTGATAGTTGAGCAAATGGAGCTGAAATGGGATCTGGCTTCCTTCCCTCTCACATTTCTCACTATAGCTGTCCTGGCAGCTCACAGGTGTTTCCATGCAGTAACTGCAGTTGATGATAGCACAACCAAGCTTTTCAGTGATGCTGGCATGTTATCAAGTTTTCCTGAGAAACTCAAACAAGAGAAGAGAAAGCGCACCTTCGTAAGTCAGCTAAATCAGAATTTCCCAAGACACAGGTCCTTCTGTAACCTGACGGTGTGCTGTGTAGTGCAAATAATCTCCGTAATGCTGCTTCTTGAAGAAACTCGTAATAGCTGTTTAGTGAAGTGTTCTGCAACTAAATATATCAATTCTGCTATAATAACATGCCTTCCAAATATGAGAATTAAAATCTAATTATAGAATTTTTAATTAAATGAAGAAGGCACATAAATATATTTGGATTTTTATAACACCAAATACAGCGTTTCAAAGAGTAAATTTTATTGAAAAATTAAAGCAGAATGGATAAAGACCTAATCATATAAGCTAGGAGCTGTCTGGAGTGCTAAGAAAAAGGGAATGGTACCTTATAGAGTTGCTGATAAACTTCTAACAGCGTAGCACAGAATTTGGAAGGAGTATGTCACAGAGCAGTCTATTCCATTTAAGCATATTTGTTGCCTAGATGCACCTGGCAAGGTTTCATAATTCAGACCCTTTAGGAGCACGCTGGATTGGAAACACAGTTTTCTAAGAAATATGGAGAACAATAGTTCTCGAAAGGTCTGATGGCAAGTAACAGGATCAGACATCATACGTACACGGCACACTTCATTACACAATAGCTCTATACAGAAATCAAACTTAACGGGGAGTGAGACCTCCATTAAGAGATATGGAAAACTACAGTCTTAAAATAGACTACAAAAATAAATGCTGAAAAAGGTTATTAAATTGGAGGGTACCTTGAATATTGAAAGGTGAAAAACTGAAACAACAGCCTGGGTAATTAGAGGTTGTACAATTTCATAGTATTCCTACCACAAAATGACTAACGTCCCATGTGAGATGAAGACTTCATTCCTCCTCACTATGGAGCCATCCTGAAGTGACAGTTTGTAAAAAGAAAATTAGTTTCTTTTGGGCCCAGTGACAACACTAAGATGTTTTTGGTATGGCACTAAGAGGAGTTGAATATTGCTGAAGAACAGAAGTACTCCCACATCCACAATGAACAATACTAGAAATCCTGCCCCTCTCGAAAGGCACTATTTGAACGAGGGAGGACGAAAAACCTATGTATTATTTCTAGTTTAAATTATTGCCTATTAAATGGAAGTTGTTATTTGAAATGTCCTAGTGGATTTGGGTTAAACTGGAGGGAATACGTGTTGCTGTAGGAGTATGGCTATAACATGACATACCCTGTTGTGTCACAAGCATTTTACTTCATTAACAAAGTTGAAGGAAAAGCAAACAAACAGACAGAACACGTGAAAATTATAAATCATAGAGATTTGGAGGTTTGTCAACACTACTTGGGACAGAGAAATGGAAGGATACAGACATTAAAATAGTCTGTAGAAATAAAATGGAATTTGAAGAAAAATTCACACTAAATTCTAAGGAGAAACCTGGGAAACAGCAATAGTGAAAGATACCTTAGGGAACTGGGAAAAGCCAGGTGATAGAAAATTTGCAGTTGACAATGATTATAAAAATGCTGCTGCAATTTTGAATTGAACATAAAAAGACTTTATATCACAGCAGAATAGAGAATTTCTTCTCTCCAGACATGGCTTTTGTGTGGCTAGGTTTGGAGTATTTTCTTCACCTTCAGCACGCTTTTTTCAGAAAAATGCTGACAAATAGGAGGGAGTTCCAGAGAACAACGATTTCTTTTCATGGACTGGAGAACGTCGATGAAAGAATAAACAAATATGCACATATTGTCAGATTAAATGAAAACAAGTACGTGTCTAAATAAATTTAAAACCAGTCTATAAATGTTGAAGAATATAATCAGCAAGAACCAAAAGAGCATTCATAATTTTTCCAGAGCATTGGAAAAGGAGGAAGACTGTAAGGAAACATCTGTCTGGTTTTACACGATGGAAAAGAGCTCTTCTCTGCTTCTTCTAAAGCCTTATCTTAAAATTTCAGGGCTGACAATTATCTGCAGCATGGCTGAACTAGCTGTGAATACACAGTGACACAGCTCAAGGCTTTGTTGGGAGGCAAACAAGACTTGCAAGCCACACTAGAGACGAAGGATAAGAAAAGAGCTAGAAGACTCTGTTGGGGCAGACAAGTGAATTTTTTGGATGTACAATTTTGCAAAAGAATAAATGTAAAAATAGAGAAGACAGAAGATAGAAAACTGTGCAGAGCACCTGTATACATGACATTTTTCCTTTCTCCCTTGCACTGACCAACAGCAATAAAGAAAATACTTTTCTATACCAAAGGATACCTAGTGATAGATAAAAACGCTGTGACATTATTCTTTGGCCATATGTAAAGCCCTGATCTCTGCCCAGCAACAAACACTTTTTAAATCAACCAGCTGACTGTATGAGCATTTCCAGTATGGATTTAAGCACTACCCCCATAAATTACAGGCAAAATAAGATAGAAAAAAAAAAAGTGTTTGTATCTACAAAATTAAGCCTACTCTTTGGCTTTAGTCCAAATACGAACTACCATCAACTGCCGTAATAGATGAAGAAGTGCAGCATTCACTAATAACATCTACAAAACAGTTTCCTTCAAATTCAGCCATCCATTGGGTGAATTTTGGGTTTTAAATATCCACATGCATTTCATCACTTCTAGTAACACAGATAAGAAGGCGAAGGATATTCACGCTGCTTAATTCAATTGACCCTCACCCCTCAAAATGTGAATTATAGTAACTAATTCAAAAGCTTCTCCCCACCCACTGACTAGACTGAGGCTATAAATTTAGGGACCAGAGATAGGTAAGGAAAATCAGATATTGTGAATACCCGCAAAATAATCTATTCCATTATAAGAAAAAAAGTCATTACACATCATTGAAACAACTGCAATAACCGGGTATGATTCCAATATAGTCTTCAAAAGGCAAAGTGAGTGGGGAAACTGAGTAATTTTTTCTGAAACTTAATCATAAATTTCTGAAGTTTCAAGAAGTTATTTTTAATAGACACATTATGCTAGGCACTTAATTTCAATTTAATCAATAATTACAAAATTCAATTAACATTAATTCTTGGGACTGTAAATACTCTCAGGAACTAACTTTATCTTGTACAGTATAATAGCAATTATGTATCTATGCTCAGAAAAGAAAGCAGAAAAATGTGTTTTCTAATCAAAAGTACAGGAGGATTAAGGAGAAGCAGGACTGAATCATTCCACCTGAAATATGACCTGAGGGACTACTCTCCCTACTCTCAGGAAAAATGCTAAAATGTCTTCCAGTATCAGATTCAATTATTACCAGTTTTAAAATCATGTCTTAAAGATGACAACTCAATAGCATAATGTCATGATCACATCATTTCATTACCAGTTCAGTAATGAGAGGAGAGCATGCTGGACAAACACCATACATGGAAGAGATTAAAACCATTTCCTATATCAATGCAAGTTTTCCTGAAGGCTTGCTATTGCACATTTCATGTTGACATAATGAATTTTCCATTTTGAATTGGCTCTCTCATTGACCCAAAAGACATAAAATATGGGGCCAAAGCTTATGCTTCTTCATACATTTTTGTTATGACACATACTGGCAAAATAATTTTCTTCCCTTAAAAACATTTGTTTGAATGAATGATCTAATAAACCCTAGCATAAGAACAAACCTTATCATTGCCACTTTGTAATAAAAACTGGGATTCAATCTCTCCACTGTGATTTAAGTTTAGTCTTGTAAGTTCATCCAACTTAAATGAGTGAAAAGTGAGTAAATACTGTCCTCTATAAATTCTTTTTAAGCATGGGAATAATTCGACAGTCAGAACACTTAATTCTGTTATAACCTACCGAAGTCTTGCATACCTATTATGTTTAGAAACAAGGCATTTTTTCCTTCAGTACAAGTTATTAATGATTTTTATATCAATGTGTTTTTATTATATAGTCTAAAGACACTTCAACAACTCAGATAATTTTTAAAATGGCTCACTGTAACATCCAAACTAGTAAAATAAATCATCACCAACTGTCTTAAATGATTAGTTTGAGTAACAGCAATGAAGCAATGTAAGGAAAATACTAGGTGTTTATGTGCAGAGTTCTCATTTGTTTATTTCTTGTCCCAAATGCTGCTTGAGAATCTGTGGCTAATTTTTGGCACTGACTGCGATGCTTCCTCTGGCACTACCGCCTAGGCTTGACCTGCATAAAGGTAACAAATCAGGAAAACTGAAGCAGAAATTCAGCCCTCCTTTTATCCAGTGCTGGGAATAAAACCTTCAAAACCATTAAGTAAGGTTGCAAGTAAGAGACCAATTCAGCCAACACTTTTCACTTTTGCATTGCTTTAGCACAGTGAATCATCTGCAAATTCAGTTTCACTAGCTAGCACACTGTGGTCATCTTATACTATTCCCATTTTCTGATACACAGACCCTTAGGTTTCTAGTATAAATCTAAAAACATCAGAGGTAATGTACAGGAGGATTTTCTTTACATGTTTGTTTAGTTACATAAATGTTATACAATATATTAAAAAATATTTTTAGATTCCTAATGGGAAAAAAGTTAAACTGCAGCCATGGTTGACAGAACACATTTGTAAGTAAAAAGCATTGTAGGCATGTTATAATGAACTCAAATCAACTATAAGTTGAAAGTCTAAGCAATTGAAAACTTGTATGAGTACTTAAGAGAAATCTAAATATGTTAAATTATGGAAATAAACACTTCAGGCACTCAATCTTAATTCTGCCCTTTAGTGAACATAAGCAAACCAAAAAAAGTATGTGATTTTAAAAGTTCATATTAATCTAATTTGGAACCATAAATACCAAAATAATTCAACAGCAATCACACGGTCATTTCATATTACAACTCATGGCCATGAGGTTAAGTTTCCTTTTTTTTTCCCTTACCTTAGCTCCTTCTAAGTGGAATGTAACCAGATTTCCTGTGCAACATTTACTGGTGCAGGTTACCTCCATCTCTGTGCCTGTTTAGCTTTTTTTGACAATGTGGTGTCAAGCAAAGCAATAGCAGCTTTGCACAGAATTTTTTCCCCCTACTATCTGCCTCTCACACTCTAACCTATAATGCAGTAGTTACCAATGCAGTAGCCTGCAAGGGAGAATTAAGTGATCTCTCTTATCCCACTTTTCCTTGCGCAGGACACAACAAAAGCCACACAAGTTTTTGCTTAGCAATGTTGTACTGCAGTGCTTGCGAAAATTATGCCAAAAAGCCATTAGCATTTCGTTTTGTAAGGGGACTGGAAATCCATTATACTATGCCACATTTTAGTTTGAAAATCGTTTTGGGTCAGAACCCAAGGTCAGAGTAATTCTCTTGCGCTATATTCCCTATTGCTTTTTCTGCTTCGAAGTTGTGCATCACTTGGCCTGTCCAGAGCTACTGCAAAGTGAAGTTACAGAGGAAATTTCAAAAAAATATCACCCCCCTCCCCCAGACTCATGCATTTCTACACCAAAGGGCAGATTTTTCTTATTCCAGGACTATCTCACCTCTGGAGTGACATCTCGTGGTGCAAACCCTGTTCCTCCAGTTGTTAAAATCAAATTAAGTTCCTTTTCATCACACCAATCTATCAGCGTCTCCTGAAAGAGAACATGAATCCTGTCAGATCTAACAAGTAACATGTGGGATACAGTTATCTCAGAAAACACCTGAAGACTTGAAATGTCTTAAAAACAGACACACACAATAAATATACGGAATTGTAAAATCACTCATGGCTTTTCATATAAAGATTTTAAACCACTATTTATAACCAACATATGACAGAATAATTCAAGTACCCATCATAATATTTTTGGAAATGGAAATTGAAATTTTGTTCTCCATCTCTTGAACGGAAAACAAGAATTGACAGTTATTCATTTATATCACTATTTATTTTGATTTTGAAATACAAATATAATGCTTTGACACCTGTTCATAGAGCATGTGTATTTAATTGAGATTATATGGTTGATTCTATTTACAGTAACTTTGGTTTCTGTGCTCCACTTTTTAACAGCCTGGAAAAAGCAAGAACCACATATTTGTAAGCTTATCTACTAAAAGATGCAATGATACACCTGATGCAACAACACAAAACATTATCTATAATCATCTTTTCTACATTCCCTACAACATCTCAGTAGGACTGTGTATACCAATTCCAAGGCTGGACTAAGAAAGCTTAATAAATCTGTCATGTATATTCAATGATTCACAATACTGGAGAACTCGTGATACCAGAGAAGTGTTTAATTTGATTTGCATTCATTTTTTAAATGACATTTTAAACTAGTTTTCAAATAGTGATGAAAATATGACATAAGCAGAAAATTTATTTAGTCTCAATTGATTATATCACTTATCCTTCATACTCTACAGTAGGCTTGCACAGCAGCAGAATGTCTGCTTGGAGCTCAAAATTAGCTGTGGTACATGAAGCACAGTCATGTATTACACAGTAAAGTATCCACCTGCAGAAATCAGTCAGATCAATTACTTAGACAGCTATCGTTATTCTAGCAAAGAAACCTCATTCTTTGAAAAAGTTTAGGGCACATTTATCTTTCTGGACTATTATACTGGGGAGGAATGAACTGTTTTGGTGACCGGTGGCTAGAAGCATATTATTGATCATAAAATCAAATCGGAGCAATATACTGATTAAAAAAGCTTAAAATATTGTTGATGGTCATAGAACTGCCCAGAACATTTTAAAAAGTACTACCAATTTAGATTAATCCTCAGGTGTATATTCTGCAGGTTTAACACTGCTATGTAACTTCCACTTAAGAGAAAGCTCATATACAGCCTCTTCCAAATCGTAGATAGAATAAACTTGTGTCTGCCTGCAAGCCCCATCGTGCAAATGTATCCAAGGATTACTTGAAGAAGTGGCAAAGCCAAAGGTTCTGTCTTTATTTCTCCTTTCTTTACTCATTCCTTCCACTTCCCTGTTTGCATTATCTCTTCTCTTTATCAAAACCACATTCATCTTCTTACGGCACTCTACTTAGGTGGGCTGTAACTTGCCAGAAGTTTCTGGTTATATGAACATTTCAAATAAGCTTGAGAAAAGAACACACATAATGTCTCAGACCCGTACATAAATGAACTATTTAAATGAATTACGGTAGTAAAAAGCGTTTTAAGCCTTAAAATTGTATGTTTCAATAACATAGATATGCACCAGAAAAATTATTTTAAAGAGGTGGCATCTTCTCTGTTTTATCATCTAGAAACATTTATGTCTTGACTTTGAACAGCTACAAATTTCAGAGAATACTTGAGAGAAGTTCAGTGTAAAAATGGTGTTTGGCAAAGTTAGAGCTTAATATTGTATATATTTTAAAAATTATCACGAAAAATTTGTCAGTATAAAACAGGAGGGAGAGATTTTGTGGGTTTTTTTTAATGAAGCATTTATCTTCAGATAAAATAAAACCTGCCAAACTCCAACTGGCTTTATAGAGAAAATAAATCCCCTTCCTCTGTTCTGATTTTGCTACAGTTCAATAATACTCCAGTTAACAGGGAAAAAAAAGTCATCTGATAGCCTACAAAAAGCTAAAGAAATCAGTATACACCCTAACTCTTCAAATAAACTGAGCAATAATTAAATGCCTACTACTGCTATTCCATCAGTGTACTTAGGCAGACATATAATTCTCTATCAAGTTCTAGTTATAGTAAAGAAACATAAGATTTCAGTAAGACAACCTTTGACTATGAGACAGTAAGTTTGGGTTTCATTGTATTTCAGAAGTGTAAATTGTACCACTTAGATCTTTTAAAACTATGGAAAAATACCTGAGACTGATACTCAGCTTATTTACTTTCTCTCTATCCCACAAAACTCTATCCCACAAAACATTCTCATTGACATTTTAAGTATCTAAAAAAGGAAGCACCACCCCCATCAATTGAGGACAAAAGGCTACTCATATTCACTTTGCTGCTGCCAGCAGTCCAGCTAGATTCTCCACTGGCTTTGCATGGAACTGAATTTGCTGTGTCTTCAACTGAGAATTCCTCTAGGCCAGGGACCTGATATTTGGCATTACTGATGCTATACAAACAAAATTATTATATAACATTTCAATCAGAGAAAATTTCATTAAATAATTTTTGTGCATCTTTCTCCTTTTCTATTGTTTCATCGATGATAAGCTTTCAAGATAAATGAGACTAAGTCAACAGGTTCTGCAAATCACTGTCACTCCATTCAAGTCAATGGAATTATGCTGATGGATACAAAATACAGTATCTGGCTCTGAAAACAGTACTGTAAAATTACTACCAAATTTTAAAAAGCCAGAACAAAACTACAGACCTCCAGAAAAAAAACAACCAATAGCTTAATATTTTTAACAATTAATATCCTAAAATAGGCTTTATCAGTTATTTTCTAGTGTCAAGGTAGACAAGGAGAAATGTAGTCATTACAGTCAGTTCCTCTAGACACATTTTTATTTCAAAAGCACACAACTGTGATTCTAACCTGTTCAGATTTCACTGAAGTCCCAGAATAATTATATTAATTATGTTTTTCTGCTGCACAGAAATAAAATGTCAGCCCAGTTGCCTCCTTAAGCTTTGGACTGGATCTGGTGCCCTGTCCTCTCTACCTATTTCTTTGTATTTTCTCTTTCAAATACATTTAAATTCCTCTCATTTAAATAAGTAAGAAATCCTTGGGTCTAACATACAATTTATTTCTATCTACCTCTTGCTCCAAAGAGCTCTTGTTTCAATCAGCCCCCTCTCTCTCCCAACTTGGAACTACTTGTTGGACTTCCTATGCACTGCCCAATCTTGAAATTATTTCAGTTACAACGCTGCTCATCAAAAACTTTGCTTATGATCTGTTTGAATTTTCTCATGACCAGTGTTGATTTCACCAATGCAGAAAAATCTTGCCTCATTCTTTCTCCGAGTTCTTCGTCTTTCACATGTAAATTTATTGATTTTAAGGCCAATAAAGATCATTTACTCATGGAAAGAATGCCTACAGTGTGTGGCACAGTGCAGAGACCCTATGTTTACCACAGATACATGCTTGCAAATCCATACAGGCATCATCACATTAAGACACACTAAGTCCAAAAGCTGTACAGATGTATTCTTGTGGCACCACACCTAAGCTGACATTTCAGTCAGTGAATGGCTATAACACTTACAGACGTATTTCCTTCTGTGGAGGTAACTTAAGCATCTCAATGTCCAAGATGCGAAAGTGCCATTAGTCTATGTTGCAATGGGCAAGTCACAGAATTTTGGTCAGTTCCTCCTGTATTTAAAACAAATTCTAGGACTCAAGCATCTCTTCACTAAACCACCCAGCCTTGATCTGAAGGATTCAAGAGAGAGAAAATATATCATAATTTAATTTGGTAGGGTTTTCCAGCAGCTATTCACGTTTATCATTATGTATTTGTTGTGTTTCTAGTAACTGTTTCTTACTAATAATTTCTGTGGGATAACGCCCCCGCCATGATACGTAAGAAACATGTGCATTCTGCTCACAGAATGCACAACGGTCATGGTTAGCAAAGTGCGGTATTTTGTAACTCCATTAATGTACCATCCCCTAATCTCTGCAAGTAAGTGAACAGGAGAAACAAATAGGGATTCCTTTCTGGAGTTAAAGGAACAGTTCCCTGATTGTTGGAGATAACTGAGGTTTGTGGGTTACTTATCTTAGTAAATTTTTGCAGTCTCTTGCAATAAAGCCTTATTACAATCATGGGCACTCTACGTTTCTCTCCTTGATTGCTACTTCACTTAAATAATGGAGTACAGCAGTTCTACATGTGTAATTAATTACTTCCTTTTCAGAGAGACAGAGGCATCCATTCATTGACACAGTATTATAAAATATGCTGTTAGCCAGGAATTTAAACGTGAGAAAAGTTGCAAGACTCCTCCAGTCCTCTTACTGGTACTGTACACTGCTCTTCCCCATAGGTACTGAGACTATGAGTAATACCCTTATCTGGAGCAGAAGTACTACAAAGCACACAAAAATGGTCACCATGGATCAGAATAAATGCCTACACAGAAGAGCTGAGGTCTTGAGGACTGTTCCTTTCCTATGATGCTACAGTCATATGGTATTTCTTGTCTTTCTTTTTGTCATATTTTTGCTGTCACTTTGCTATGAGAGTGTGATAACAGTCCAACGTGTTTATGCTTTCAAAATGATTAGAATACATTCCTGCAAATCAATATTATGGTGCTTATTCCTGGGATTAACATGTACACCTTTTTTTTATCAATGTCATTTACTTCATAATACAAGGATTGTAAAAATAATTCTCAATACATACGCATACTTTTCATACACCTTAACCACTGGAATATGACATGCACACTGTTACCATTTTAAACATTTATTAGGAAAGAATAGGAAAATGCTAAAAATAATATAAACAGGCAGGTTTTCATAAAGAATCCATACAGAATTCTTCCATTATATATTCAGTATTGAAACTGGTTATGTAATTTTATAGTTAACAAAGATGTTTGGTATTTTGGCACACACTAAATTTTTCTAGCACAGTGCAAACGAAGTTATTTCGCCTTATATGCACCACTAATCACATATGAAGGACCATTTAAAATGTTAAAATTTAATTGAAATTGCTGAATAAATATCAGTGTTAAATATGAAATTTAATTATGAAACAATATACATTTATTTACATTGGACTTTGAAACAGAAGTAAGTTGGTATAAGCTGTTTTACAGACATGCATACTATCCAGAAGTTCTCAAAACAACTTTACGTGACTGAAAAGACCATTGCGGCTTCTGGGAAAAACTACTGATAATGCTGAGAAATGCAAAAGTCTGTGTTCTCCAGCACAGATGATCTTAAAACTACAAGCTTTGTAAAATTATATAACTTCTATATTTGCAAATAAATCCTGTTTACTCTAGGACAGTATGTTTCAAAATGCAAGGAAAAAACATATAACAATATGTTCTTAAAGCTATAATGACAGCTTTCCTTAGCAATCCAAGTCAAATAAGAAGAATTGTTGTATAAAAAGCCACGTTAAATATCAATTTAATTTTCTTTCACACTTTGTGGTCTCATGCTAAAAGAGCTAGAAGGGTGTCTGAGATAATTTCCATTTATGATTATCTAACATCATCATAATAAAGAAATTATAGTGAATTAGAATATGGAAAAACATATCAAAGAAGAGGAAGTCTGCATAGTTGCAGATTTGCTAAGAAAACTGCATGTCATTTTGACCACTGAGTTTCAGGAATACAGGAATTGGCACATTAAGATCTCATAACAACTTTTACTTAGTCATGTGGCTTGAAGTACTCCAGACCCCAGCTCACTAAAGATTATCCCTGATATTACAGCATGAGAGAGCATACTTAACTGCATGACTTAGAAAATCACGTCACAGCACACAAATACAAAGCAGGAAAAAAGAAAAAGAAAAGGTAAAAGTAACCCAATTGTTCCTCATTGTTGTATTATTTAGGAGTTTTAATCTTCTCTGTTCAGTTCACCATGGCTTGTCTATTAATTTAAAAGGGAAAATCAAGTACTAAGGACCATGCAAGAACATGAATACCCATAAAGCAAAGGCACTGAAGGAAAGATAAAGAGCTGAGTTTAACTTTCAGTTTGAAAAAGAAAAAAAGCCTTAGAAATGTTAATATATTCTTGGAATTAATGTAATTTTTTTTGCCCTGTTTCTTGTGAAGGTTTTATTTCTTACGCTCACAATCCTTCTCTCATTGCTTGAAAGCTTCGCTGAAATGTAGAGGCATGAAGATATTCTTATGTGTGGAACAACAACTTTGCAAGTAATCAATCTCAAAATGATTTAAGAATATCAGAAAACAAAATACTAAAACACCATGAAAATACACTCAACATTTTCTATTACCTCCACCCCTTTTTTCCTTCCCCCACCAACAAAAGGCAGAAAGTAAGAGAAATGTTAGGATTATGTTGAGTGTAATCACTGTAGTCAAGAGACTTGGATGAAACACAAGTACATATCTCAATGTGTCTAAACAGACCTTTTCATCTTTTGAGAGTTTACTGAACATAGTTAGTAGTCTTTTGAAGATTCTACAGATATATTCACAGTTTTCAGCATCACAGTAATTTTGCATTGTTTTTCTAAACAGTTTTCTAAATACTAAACTAATGTATTAAAAGAAGTCGTAAAAATGCAACTATTTTACTGAAATGCAAAACTAAAGGAAGAAAGTAAGAAAAATGTACTCTCTAAATGGCTTACTTTTAAATGGAAATTTAATTATAGGCATTTTCCATTTGAAATATATTGCAGCTATCGAATATTTCAAGGTTCAACATACCTATGCAGCCCGTAAGGTAACCTTTTTTAAAAAAGTACTTCATGTCTTCTAAAAGCTACTATTCATGATAATTATCCCTAAAACAGGGAAAAAAAAAGTAGGCACTGAAACGCAATGCTCAACAGA
>NW_008824446.1:534434-545607 GCF_000699105.1 Pygoscelis adeliae
AGGGAGATGTGCAACACTGAAGTGTTTGCTGGTCAAACCACCAGAACTGGGAGTGCAGTTTCAGTACACCAAAGTAGTCTGCTTTTTAAGGGCTCAGACTGGCAAAAAAATTTCTAACTATTACGCTGGAAAAAGGTAGAGACAGTATAGGCCACGTACAAGATTGACTCCACAAAATAAAAGTGCAGTTTTAAATGTTTTGTGCTGATTTCCTCTCAGAAAGACAAAGGAGGGATTCTTAATTCAAGCTAACTACCTTGACATATTAGTCTTAGTTTAAACAAGAAAAAATGTGATTTTATTGTATGATTTAACAAATGGAATTAAAATCTACGAGGAGGTCTAGATCAGATGCAAACCATGAGTCTATATGTGCAGCAAGGCACAAGACCTGTTTCCTTCTGTATGAAAATCTGTTCCCATCTACTGTTGGTACCACTGGTACCCTCCTAGAGTGCATGCTAAGGTCTTGAAATCACGGCTACTCACTGGAAAGGATCGGTCACTCCAGCATAACAGTTTTCCTCAGATGCCTGGAGGAAGGGATGAAACTTAGAGCTGTCAGAAGAGTCAGAATTGGGTATTTTCCAAACATGTCTGTTTCTTGAAACAATTTTCCTGTCCACTCTGAATCTGGCAGATACAAACATGTGTGTGGGCATATATGCACACGTGCACATCTTTACATAATAAAAACATACTAGCAAAAGCACCAAAGTTCAATGTGTCTCATTCCTGTCAAGTGTAAAAGACCTCTGTCTAAAAGTAATGTTTACTTACTAAAATAAATATTACAGTAGTTATAAAAACTCTGTTTTTCTTAAGAATTTACTTGAAACCAATTAAAAATTAAATAAAAGAAAAAAATAATACCTCCTTGCCAATATTAGTTTTCCCAGTGAGAATCTTCACATCTAATATATATTCCTCCGATTACTCCTACAACACTACAAGCTAATATAGCAATTGGAATGAAAAGAAAAGAAAAAAAGCATGAAACCAATTAAATTAATCCAATATTGCTCACTAATAATAGATAAACAGATTTTTTTTTTTTTTTTTTTTTTTTAATTAAAGCAACACTTCAAAGACCTGTTCTCACGAGATGTAAATGCTTGGTTTTGGAGCCATAAACTTCAGATTAATTGTGCAGAACAAGATGGCTTTTTCCACATTTTCTTCCCCTTTGCGTACATTAACATTCATCTAAGGTTGTTTAAAAGACTATTTACTTTGGGTTTTCTTCTCAGAATGTGAAAAGGCAGCTTGATATTACACACAAGTCAGTAACTTTCTAAAACTAGAGTTCTTTACAATATTTTATCTATGTGTATCCACATCTACAGCACATGTAACTTATGTACCACAGATCAGAAGTTTCCCCGAACTTTGCTGGCTGTAACTAAGCCCAGATAAGCTACATCCTAATCTTATTGAAAACATAGAAATGGCAAAGCCACAGAAAACCAACTGTAGATTTCTTTGAACTGCCAAGACAACACTAACTGCTTCAACTTTAAGACTGGTAAAAACATGTCCGTCATGTAGGCAAAGGCAATATGTCTCAGAGAACTCCAAGTACCAACACGTAAGGATCATATTTCTGTAATAGCCCTCAACTCACATAACTGCACTTCTTAGAAACTATACTTGAAAATAACCACTTGCAGAATTTGCATATACACATTTGAATGCAGATACAACTACACCTCCAGTTTAAGCCAGGTTATACCCTGTGTCTACTTGTTCTCTTTAATGGGCAGGAAATGCAGTGGATTAAAAAATGACTACAAGGCTTCTGTGATTAAAAAAAAACACGAGGAACCCAGCTGTGGAAAAAAACGTTTAAACTCAAATGTTTGCTTTTCTGTAACTATGAAGTTTTAAAAAGCAATATAATTGTAAAAATATAATTGATTCTTACAGAACCCAGTTCAGTTTCTAGCTTCATCTTCTAATAGTAAATACAATCTTACATGTTACTTCATACACTTAGCTACAATTGTGTAAGGTATCGTTTCCTTTTACTTTTTAAATAATATTACAACTTATGTAATTTCAATTTTTGGTGTAGCTCTCAATGGAAATGACAAATTGAACAGAGTGAAAATACTCAAATATCTAAAATAGGTTGGGGGGGGGGGGGGGGGAGACAAGAGATGAAACCACTAGAGAGACAGGGAGCTACTCAGTGTAATGCAGTTTGTGGTATAAATTCCCCCACGTGTGTATTGTTCATGCATATCATCCATAGAGTCAATGAATCTACTGCTTTACCTGTGAAAATACAGTAAAGAAAATTTACCTACCAACAAACGGCTGCTGTACTTTGAGATATTTAGTCCATACATATACTCTAAGAGTGGGTGGGCTCGTGGCCTGCCCTGGAGTGTCCCGGGAGGGGCGCTCTAGCTCCTCCCCTCTTCCTGCTTGAGGCATGACAAACAGGGCAGAGTGCATCCGCCACCACTTCAGTTCCTCTTAAATGCACAATCAAACCTGGAAGAGATTCAGAAAGAGGGGAAAGGCAGGTAGGAGACTAATGTACATGCAGACTATACCTCTCAAAGAACACCAGTTACTGACCAGTAACCTTTCTTCTTTGAGTCTGCATGTACATTCCCGCAACAACTCACTCTGAACAGTTACCTTTGCCTTTTACCACCCAGGAGAAGGCCTGAGGACTCCCACAAACTGCAGCATCACTCCACTGAAGGCTGAAACAGCCCTGGATACTATTAGACTAACATAATGCCCGGTGAAAGCAAAGAAGGAACTCCAGACGGCCTTAACGGCAAATGTCCAAATACTGTACAATACAGATACTAAGTTTTCCCAGAGATCTAACAGAATTTGCTTTGGCCATGAGAGGGAAGTTCCTTGAGTCCACACAGAGCCAGAAAGCCATCTGAACAATCGTTGTGTGAAGTCAGCTGAACTTCTGGATATTCCCACAGTGCAACAAGCAAAGAAACAAACTAAAAGACTTGGACCTGTGAAGAGAAATGATAAAATCCTTATGAAATCAAGAATGTAAAGTATAAAATTCAATCAAAGAAGCATAAGATCTGGAAACGAGTACTGGAGGACTAATTGCCTGGCTACTCTGGAACTTTGGCACCACTTCAAGAAGGAATTTTGGATGACTGAAGAACAGATACTCTGCCCTTATAAAGGTAGTATCTAAAATGGCAGCCATAAGGATGCATATACTTCAGCAGCTGGCTGACAAAACTGTCACCAGATGTGCCACTTTTAGACACAAGCAGAAGGAGTAAGAATTTAAGAGCTCAAAAGGGGCGAAGGAACCACTATAATGCAATGGTTTTCGAAGACTATTCAGTCATGAACAATTCAATGCATCCTGATCAGCTCTGTTAGGAAGCTATGAGTTGTGAGGTTTGAGAACATGAGTGTACTCAACCAGAGAGAGCAACCTGGTATCCTCACCAAAGTACAGAAAGGCGTTAATGGAACTGCATATAACAAATAACCTAAAAAAGCTGAGGTCCAAGCAGCAACAAACACATTGTACAGAGAATACTGTTTTCTCATAGACTATGCATGTCTAGATGATACTTTCATGCTACTGGCTATCATTACTCTGGAGAGTAGCAGGAACTGACTACACTAGAGATTGATGAATGTTTTGACATGGAATGTCCTGAGATTGGCACAGACTGAAGAGCCAGGGAAGAGAGAAAACACAATGTCCATGGATACTACAAAAGAAATCTCACATAGCAGCATATGTTACACCCGCTGTCAAAACAAGGTGAAATTAACCAAAAAACAACAAGTTCATCTTTACTGAATATTTCTCTATATGTGCCCATTCTGGTAACTTACAATCAATATACCATAAAAGGAGAAGCAGCATTTTGCAAGCCTAATCCAATGAAAATTGCTATATGGCTTTATTAAGTCAGGCAGCTGAATGAGATGCCAAAACAATGAGTACACTTTAGCAAAAGCACATGCAGTATTGCAAAGAACAGACTTACTTAGGTCCTCTAAAGAATACCCCTAACGGAAACAACAAAAGTCATTTGTATCCTCACAGAAATTTCCTTGGGGAAGTCTAGTTCATCAAACTCTAAAGAATATACTACAATGGGCCTTGATGGAATCTCCATTATTATTTCTCTGTGTCCAGTTCAGAATTATTTTTCATTCCTGACAGACCCCTGGCTACAAAAGATACTCTTAAAGATCAGTACATGTTTTACTTTTGGACAAATGACCACTGGAAGAGTAGGTGAATGAACTGGTTTAAATGGAAACCCAAACTTTTGGAAGAAATGTAGAGGTTTGGTCTAAAGTATCACTTCTATCTTATGAAGGACTGTCAATAGAGTCAAAGCCACTTACATCAGGGCTCACCGTCTTCTGTATGCAACAAAGAACATTGTTATGTCAAACTAGTAAGTGTGAAGAATCACGTTAATATTCCAAATTTGAGTTAAATCTTCTATTTAAAATGGAAGTCTGATAATCACCATAGGATGAAGAGAATTTACATGATACCAAACTGGTGGATGAAGTGCTGAAATAGCTGCTGGATGTATACTAGGCTCATGAGTTTCCAATAACTAACATTCTAGAGTACTGAGAAACAAAGCCCTCATAGAAGATGGATTCCTCCTGAAGCAAAACCATTTCCATTTTGTGGCACATGTAAAGGTTATGGACCATTTCCGACACTGAATCAAAATGTTCTGTATGTTTAAATAGTCAAATACGTTATTACACCTCACTGTATGAAAAGTGAGGCCTGAATGATGCGTGTGTCTATTGGTCTGAATGATCAACGTGGGGAAAAAAGGCAGGATAACTAGAATAGATGCTTGCAAGATCCTCAATTCCAGATACCGATACTGTTCAGGCCAGAATGGAGTGACTGTGGTGACTCAGACGTTGTTTTTTCTTAACCAACAGAATAAGGGTATCGGTAGATAAGCATAGATCTGAAATGCATGGAATTAAAAAGACATCTCCCTACCAACTCAGATTCTCTTCCCCTCTAGAGAATAAATGTTTGCATTTCTTGATGTTATCAATGACAGATTAATCTTTAGTGAATAATACTGTCAATACAATTGCCTATTTAGATATTCAGAGAAGTATCTGTTAAGAAGATGTGGCAGCATATTTTGAAGATCCTGAAGATAACGGATTGTAACAATTGTTTTATGGCAAGCACAACAATTCCATAGATGGAGTCATTACATCATGGATGGATCTAGCACCTCCCTGCTTGCTCATGCAGTGCACTGTGATGGTGCTATTCACCCAAAAGTCACTGTTCCGATCATCAGTGGATAGACACAGAAGAGCACTCCAATTTTGCCTAGCAACATTTACTAGAAGATGCCCCTCTTTTGCAATGAAGAAGCCATCCTTACTGACATATCTACATATTTGTAGGGGAACCCCCTACCAGCTGAGAGATTTTAAGATTACCATCTATCAGCTGTATTCATTTTCTAACATCTAATTATAATGCATAAATTAAATATAAGATGTTTCCAGCCAATCTGTGCAGGTACAGGCCACGTGACCTAACAACTAAAGGCATGATCTTACTGTGATCTACGATTGTCCTGGCACTGTTCAAGATTGTTTCAGAGAAGTGTTCTTTTGTCCTGGTGAAGCCTACCAAGCCAACAATAAAATCTCTTTCCTGAATATAAATTAGATGGGAATTATCTGTGTTCATCCTTCTACCGTAGTGTAAAGTAAAAAAGTATTTGTAGAGAACCCTGAACGTTATGTGTGAGTTGATGGAGAAAGGATTCTTGTACAAATCAGGTCACTACATGTGAGTATGCAGAGATATTTATTTTTCCCTAGGAAAAATTACTACCACAGACAAATAAGGAACAAATTACAGAGTACCATTTCTAGATGGTAAATGACCTTCCAGGTCTAATAATCAATGCCAGATTTAACTTCCAAAAGATAATAAACCATCAGGAAGAAAGCCCCTTCATCCAAAACTAAGCAGTGTCCTTTATTTCTCCAAATATAAGGAAAGTATGGACATGCTGCTCTGATATATTCTTGTGATACGGATGTACAAACAATGAAGAGAAATGTATATGCAAGAAAGGAAAGATTGGAGTATTCTAGAACTGATTAGACTGTCTGCAATTCTCCATTATCTGTTGAGTAGGAGTAATCTTAGAGACCCCGCAAATGATTCTCAAAAGGGATAAGGAAAGGATAAAAATCAATTGAGATTCATTGACAGTTCTTAATGCAAACAACACATTGACAGCTGTTGAAGGCAATGAAAAATAAGTAACTGTGATCATTACAGAAAAAAGTCTTTTCCCCACGAGCCCCTGCTTTTTTCTTACATAGATAGAGCACAATAGAAGAATAATAGAATGAACTAGTAATAGGCTGCCTTGCTGATTAGGTTATTGTTTATTCCTGAACTCTGGAGTACAAGCATCCAAAGACTAAAATGTAGTTAAAGAACCTTTTGGCACTTATAAGACAATCCATTACTGAACTAAAAAGGCCATTCTCTTCAAAGGGAAGACCTTTTCAGGATTCAGTCTATGCAGAATCTCTCTTATAGGCCCAAAGGATTATAGCTATTACAAAATAGTGGGTGAAAGCTGTTACCATAGAATTTGATGAGATATCTTCCGCTTCCATTGCAGCCTGCAGAGGTGTCTTAGCATTAGCTGATCCCACTTCAATCAAAAATTTCAACTAATTATTATACTCAGGAGAAAACTGATGCAGAACAACTCACATTAGAAAGACTTCTTTTCCTAAGAGCTGAAACTTTCTGGTCATTTCTCTTTTAGAATGTTTTTTAAAAGATGTTCATTTTTTCTTGATACATACTAATAACAAAATTACTTGGAGTCAAGTGGTAATAAAAGCATTCAAAATCCTAAAGAGATTTCAAAATCACCTTCCAACTGTTTATGCAGCTGGTATAAATGAAGCTAAAATCTGCCAGGATACTAAGGTTGTTTAAACATGCCTTTATGGGTATTAGAAATCTCTCAGGCAAAATAATACACAGAACGTCAAACAACCTACAGCATTTTTGCAGAATATTTTGTATTGTAATGTCCATTGTTTCTAAGGTCCTAAGTTCTTGGAAATTATTTTGTGCTATACAGAAAGATATGCTAACACTGTTATATGACAAAGATTATATATATAAAAAAAAATTTTTATCCTTTGGAACTGACTGAGGTGGGGACAACTTTGTAAGAAGTCTGCCTAATTTGATAAAGTTGCTGCAAATGGAGCAAAGAGAAACTTAATAAAGCAACTGCTTCACAGAAGTGATCTAGCTCAATCTGGTCTCAAAATATTAACAAAGCCATAGAGGCTAACTAGGACATGAACAAAGTGCAAAGCAATACATGTAGAGAGCTGGAAAGGACGATTCTAAGCAGAATCACTTGTTATCTCTTGTTTTTGTAGAGACATATGCCAAACTTCACTTGCTAAAATTTAAGAATCATAAAAGAATGATTCTAATCAGTACTATCAGAGTGAGAGAAGTATAGAATGCTCTCCGCTAAAGGAAGAGCAATCCTTACAAATGTTTGCAGCAACCATATTGAGTCTCTTGACCACTGCAGAGAAAGTCTCGATATATTCAGAAATACTTTCCAGTCTCACGATTTCCAACATGCTGGTTCTATTTGCAACTATTGGTTCTGTGACTGAGAGTTTTCAAACACTACTAATTCCAGAGTAAGAAACACTTGCACTAAGCATGTCATCTATACAGGTACTCTTAACACTTAATCTTGAGTGAATGATGGCTTAATTAATTAAGTGTTCTGGCAATGAATATATTTGTACCATATGCTTCAGTTGCAAAATCAAGATCTGTGCCAGAACCAAAAGCTGCAGCACTGAGGGAATAGTCGTTGATGAGTGAAGCCCTTACAGTGTCTGCTTCAAGAGGAATTAATGATTTATAAACTCTAACTACTTAGCACAATTTATTTTGAAATTGCTTTCACTTACTTTATCTGAAGTTTATATTAAACCTTCATAACTATCTAGAAGATGACATTATTTTAAATGTTACAATTAACATACAGATAATCGCAATTATTCATTATACTTTCATAAATGGGTATTTCATGCCTCTCTCCTCCTGTTTCCCTTGAAAAAGAATGGAGGGAGAATATATACACACTTCTTTTTTTTGAGCAGTTTTCCAAAAGGATAAGTAGGGAGACTCAATAATTATGGAAGTGTTTAAGGAGTACAGTTGTAGGTACAGCAGGTTCTAGTGAATAAAGTGCATTCCCGTTGTTACCAATGTGCTCGAATCAGACATATAGTGGAGGTTATGCATATGAAATGTCTGCTGCTTCACAGGAACAGAACCCTCCTTGCTAAAGCATGGGTCATTTCTAGAGTTGTGAAACCATGGAAAGCCCTCTGGACTAGGAAGTACTTGTTCATTATTTTAAAGATGTAAGAAGACACACGTGGTAACCTTTACGAGAATCCCGAGTTATTGATATACTTAAAAAAAAAAGTTGCATAAGAAATAATGAGTCTTTTCAACAGTGTATCACCTGCTTTATATACTATTCTTCTAACACATGGTCTGTTGTATGAAAATGTTTATGTAAGTAATTTTCATTTTTTTAATTGCAAAACTTACCTTTCTGGACATGTTAAAATCACATTACAGTCATCTGCTCAATGCAATTTAGAATAAAGGCATGATCTCAATAATTAAAAATACCATATTTAAAAATACCATATTGCCCCTTTCAAAGAGTTGTATCATCTCCCACACATTCTACTTTGAGGATTATGATGCATGCAGTATACGTTATCTCTGGACTACTGCTTTCCCTTGTAGAGACAATTGCCGCTTTAGTGCTGGAGAGTGATGAGGAGCCTACACAGGCAGCAGAGTCATTCAAATAGTATTTTCAGTAAGAGGGAGTAGGTGGAATTAGTGGATGAAGGAGACTATGCAATAAATTTTATCTGTGAGCAAGAACTGGGCAATGCCCTCCGGAAATTAAGGACCACACAATGTTCTATTTATAATATTTCTAATATTGTAGTGATCCTGACCAGGAGACCATTGTACATCAAGGAGTTAGTGATCCACATAAGAGTCCCCCTGCAGTTCCCACAGCAGGCTGTGCTGTGCTCCATGTCCAGCGGGTCCTTCAGGCCTGTGTCACACTGCACAAACCCCTTGGCCAAAGGACAGACTCAGCCACCTCATTGTAACGGAGGAGCCTGTAGGCAGCTCACTCAGTACTGGTGATTACGCCACCAGTGTGGCCTTTCCTTTACCTAAAAGGTGTAGCAAGAATTTCTCATGAGTGGAGAAATCCATCCAGGGATTGATCTGGTGCTGCATGAACACACAGTTCCCAGAATCTGAAGGGAGTAAGATTTATTTGCTATCTATATTCCTCCTCTGATTCTGCCTTATTAAAGCAGATACTTTATTAAGCCATTTCTTGTCAGGCCTTTCTTATTGAGATCCAGAAAGAACCTGGCACCGTCCCTCTCTCTCACTCCCCTGCCCCAGTGAAGAACAAACACACACCCAGAATTCCCTTTTAATTTCAACACTCATCACCTCTGACCCTATGGAAGGAGAAGCCCTTGCTTTTTTCTTGCAATTACTAAGCAAGTCTTTTCTGTCCTGTACAAGTTTTCTCTCCAGGCCTGGTAATATCTGTGATATTTGAAGACATTAAAAGGAGATCAAAGATTTTTTTCTTCTTCTAAGAGTTATAAATGTGTGGTCAAAGATCAGGTCTACCAGGAATCCAACAATTCTATAGCAGCAATATTCCAGGAGCTTTACATTTGTACCCATGAATCTAAGCACAGTATTTGACACTTCATCCACTTAGAACTTTTGGTTTTAGAGCTGTAACCATCTGTACCGATCAACTCCAAAAAATGAAGCCAACTTCCAAGCCACTGCAGCTATCCCTTCCTAAATGTCACAGATCATTTAGTAGTCCATTAAGGCTCTAGCTGCTGTTTCAGCTTTCAATCCTGTCTAACTCCAAAAGCAGAGATATTTTTAGTAGGAAACTGTAACAATTTTTTGTCTGTCACCCAAATTTCAAAATATCTCCAAGAAAACATCGTAAGAACATTGGCTACAGCAAATATATTTTGTTGGAATGAGCAGTATACAATGCTCTACACAAAAAACAACTGTACAGACAAAAACATTTTCCGTCAAACAGCTCCTTTTCTATCCCATTCTTTGGATTTTGGGAAATTTGAGTTTCATGTATCTTTGAACTTTTAGAAAAAAAAATGATAATAATCATGATAAAACTGAGGCACAGAAAAGCAGACTACCACTTCATTTAAATATACTCAATTGAAGGTCAGAACTAGCAAGTTAACATCGGGCCATCCTCATTTACAGAACTGACAAAAGAATACTATTTTGCTCAGGAAATAATTGCAGGCTAACAGAATAAACAGACTTTACCCCTTTAGGCTCCTTTTATTATAATGATGTTTTTGTAGGAAGATATTAAATTTCTCACTGACCTACGTGTAGAAAAATTTTCATCAGTAATCTCAGTTCTTTGGATAGATTTCAGTGTCTGACTGAGGTCTCATATGAAAATGTTCAGTTCATTTGCAAACTCTGTACTTTGGATCTTACCTTCAGTTCCCTGCAGATAATCTAAGATGGAGGAGAGAGGTAAATCAGGTTTTCATGGGGAGTTTTGTATAAGAGAAACAGCAACGATCTTGAGAACCATTTTAAATTAACCTTTCCTAGAAGGGACAGCAGAAAGATTGTTTATACCGCAGTTTCAATTTTAAATTGATTTTGTTATTTTTATTTTTTATTGGCATTGGTAAGCTATTATCTACCCTGTGTGTAAAGTAAACTCGCTATTTGGATACTATTTGTCAGTGAACTTGATGCATTGCATCTTATTCCTGATTTTGAAACCTACAAGTTGAAGTGACTTAAGTGAAATACATTAAGTGTACGGTCAGAGGAAAACTTGTGCCCAATTTGTTAATTTTGAAGAATTAGGTTGTGCCTGTTGATGATTGAACAGATTCTTAATTAAGACTTCAAAAAGGGATAAAAGTTGAAGACAGCTGATCACATGTTCATTCCAGGTTTCAAACATACTCAAAATATATATTTATA
>NW_008824446.1:545639-549525 GCF_000699105.1 Pygoscelis adeliae
CCATCCTCAGAAAGCAATATAAGTGCTCAAACATGTCCAGTATTGTTTTCATTAGTAGAGATCTAGCAGAGTGAATTTAAAAATCTTTTCAACAAAAGCTGCTCTGAAATTAGCTATTTATTCCACAACAGAGGAAACCCCTTATTTCTCCCTTTTATTTTTCAGTTTGTATATTATGAGATTGCCATGGTTTTAGATGAACTGCAACATAATTAGCTCAGTTTTTGCTGTTGTCAAGACTATGTCTCTGCTAAAATATTATTTGTCCAAATATAGGATTGTTTTTAAAGAGTTTAAGGTACTAAAATGGTGCAAAAAAATACTGAAATACAAAATATTCTGAACACACACAAATATTATATTAAAATCTGTATGTTACTTCGTATAAAATATTTAAATATAAAAATACATCACAAAAGTGCTTGGGTACCCAAATACATGTGGTGTATCTCAGTTGTTTTACTAAAGCAAAATGGCAAATGTAGGGAACAGTGCCATTATGATTAAAGCTTCATGCCTGTATATCAACTATTGGCTGAACAGTCAGAATGTATGTCCTAAGTGCTTTCCATAGTTAGGTCTGCAGAAAAGACTTAATTACAGAAAAACTCATAATTTCCCTTTATCTGTGCACTTCTACTGCTTACTTCCTTTGCTGGGTCTCTCAGAAGACAACTGAGTGAGGATATTGTGCATGTGAAAGCTTTAATTACACTTAGAGCATAATACTTCACAAATACCTATTTTTTCATTTTTGAAACACAACCATCCGTTTGGTTTTCTCACTTACAGAAGCATTCACAGTTCTGAACAGTACTTAGAGACATTTGGAGCTTCTGTATGTAAAGCAGTTCTTTACAGTTCCCTGATTTTAAACTCAGGCATCTTTCCTTCAAAGCAGCCTGAGGATAATTGTCTGTTGTCTTTTACAGCCTCAAGGTACTCTGTGAAACTAAAGTGTTAGCTTCAGTGTCCCAGATGACACTCAGCTTTATTTTTTACGCACTGCCTTTTTTACATAGCATTATTCCCCAGATATTTTTATTAAAATATAAAACACATTCCTTGCTCCAAATACATAAAGAATGCTTGTTTTCTGTTTGATCAAAGGAGGACAGGAATTTTAAAACATCTTGATGTTAAGCTCCTATCTTCATAAGGTATCCTGAGATACATAACTTCATTTTCAAGAATGATAAATGTTAGGCAATTCTCACTTATTTTAAATTATGTTCAACTACCAAGACCACTTCACTGGTAAGAATGCAGAAGAACCCTTTAAAATGACAGGACTGAGCAGTATAAATTTCCATAGAGGATCAGCCTATTTGTTAACAGAGAGGTTTATGTCATCATGCTACTGAAGCAACACAGTGAAACTGTTACAATGTTTGTCATTTTAAAATACAAGGCTATTTTGATAGAGCATAACAACAGTAACAAAGCAGATGATAAATAATAAGAGAAAATAGAAATATCAGTCTATGCAGAAATGGTGAAAGCGAATATATGCGTTACTTTTGCAGTCTCAACATTCCACCTAATCTTGTCAGAATGATGAGGCAGCTGAAATTGAACGCAAACATTTCTGACAGAACAATCCTAGAAATCCTTGTGTATTTCTTATAAGAGAATAGTTAAAAAAGTAAAACCCTGCAACCACTGCACCTTTACTGAACTCTGATGATTCAGTGGCATTCTCTCCCCTATACATTTCTCTGAGGACAATTAAGTCACATCATTTCTGAAATCCTACTATAATTGAAAGGTATGGCAACAGTGTTACAGTAAGTAAAATCAAAATGCTAGCTATTTTATCATGGGGCTATCCAGAAAAAGAACATATCAAAAGCGCAGGGACAATGAAAAAGAGAAATATTAAAGTTTAATCTTATATTAGTGTTTAACTTGAAAATAATTGTTTTTCTTGGCTAGATAGGCACATGCTAGGAAACACTTCCATAGGGAGCTCAAAGATATTCCAGAGGAGCAAATATTGTGACTTTGGCCACAGCAAATTACATTATGTGTCCTGTAATATCAAAACATTCTGTTTAGCAAACTACTTAATCTTGTATCCAAATTAATAATACTACTGTTGTCCAATCAAATACACAGTCAGTGTTGTCTCCACACACCATGGCAAAAATAATTGGCTTTTATTACAACCATAGCTCTCTGAGATAATTTGTTCATACCAATCCCACTTCCTTAGGAATCTGATGCCTGCATCCAAGATACACCCACTTCATCCAGGCAACACCTGCGCCCTGCACTCATGTCTGTCTTCTCCTCACCCTGCGGCATCGCTTCTTAGCTCCCTTATGTAAAAGTCACGAAGCAAAATAGTTCCATAAACTATGGCTCACACAAACTAAACAACCAGATAAAATATGGTGGTTATCAATGCTAATTAACACAATAAGGCTTTTCCTCTCAGAAAAAAATGGAGAAAGCTTTTGGGAAAGCTTTTTTCTCCTGTGTGCTTGTGTTACAGGAGCAGACTTCAGTGGAAGCATTCTTTTCAGCCTGTTAACATACCTGCTGGGCTTCCTTACTTAAAACTGTTGCTATATAGTATTTTTTAATGTGGAATAGACCTCTTCCTGCAATTTTTTTCTGGATCCTTTTAACAATCTATTGTCAAGTGGATTTTCATTATGACACTAATGTGTTCAAGTAACATTTCCGTGATTTTTTGCAATCTTATAAACACCTCACATGGAATTTTGAATGCTGGGTGATTTTCAGTAAACTATGACAGGCACAGAAGTAAAATAAGAACTTGACTTGAAACCAAACTTATGTAAACCAGAAGTGTGGGAGAATTCAAAATGCCTCTTAAGAATTCTATTATCTATGGAGTGATTAGTAGTGAGCAATCTAGAAACCAGCTAATCAGGGCTGTTTTTCATTACTTACTGTTGTGATGCTCCCTGAACCAGTAAATCATTTCAATAGTCTAGACTAGCAGTCTCCAAAGTGTGGTGCATGCAGGATGATGACTAACCTGATCTCCTTTTATGACAAGGTGACCCGCTTAGTGGAGGAGGGAAAGGCTGTGGATGTTGTCTACCTAGACTTTAGTAAAGGCTTTTGACATCATTTCCCACAGCATTCTCCTGCAGAAACTGGCCGCTCATGGCTTGGATGGGCATACTCTTCGCTGGGTAAAAAACTGGCTGGATGGCCGGGCCCAAAGGGTGGTGGTGAATGGATTTAAATCCAGTTGGCGACCGGTCACAAGTGGTGCTCCCCAGGGCTCAGTATTGGGGCCAGTTCTGTACAATATCTTTATCAATGATCTGGGTGAGGGGATCGAGTGCACCCTCAGTAAGTTTGCAGACAACACCAAGTTTGGCAGGAGTGTTGATCTGCTCGAGGGTAGGAAGGCTCTGCAGAGGGACTTGGACAGGCTGGATCGATGGGCTGAGGCCAACTGTATGAGGTTCAACAAGGCCAAGTGCCGGGTCCTGCACTTGGGTCACAACAATCCCACGCAATGCTGGAAAGCTGCCCGGTGGAAAAGGACCTGGGGGCGTTGGTCAACAGCCAGCTGAACATGAGCCAGCAGTGTGCCCAGGCGGCCAAGAAGGCCAATGGCATCCTGGCTTGTATCAGAAATGGTGTGGCCAGCAGGACGAGGGAAGTGATCGTGCCCCTGTACTCAGCACTGGTGAGGCCGCACCTCGAATACTGTGTTCAGTTTTGGGCCCCTCACTACAAGAAGGACGTCGAGGTGCTGGAGCGTGTCCAGAGAAGGGCAACGAGGCTGGTGAGGGGTCTGGAGAACAAGTCTTATGAGGAGCGGCTGAGGGAACTGGAGTTGTTTAGCCTGGAGAAAAGGAGGCTGAGGGGAGACCTCATCGCTCTCTACAACTACCTG
>NW_008824446.1:549583-586301 GCF_000699105.1 Pygoscelis adeliae
CAGGCTGCCCAGGGAAGTGGTTGAGTCACCATCCCTGGAGGTACTTAAAAGATGTGTAGACATGGCGCTTAGGGACATGGTTTAGTGGTGGACTTGGCAGTGCTAGGTTAACGGTTGGACTTGACGATCTTAAAGGTCTTTTCCAACCTAAATGATTCTATGATTCTATGATCCACTGGGGTGCAGGGAGAAAATATTAGAATATACCTATATTGGGGGTGTGTGCTCAAAAATTTTTTACTGATGGGGTGCACGATCAAAAAGTTTGGAGACCACTGGTCTAGACCGTCTTTTTTTTTTAATAGTCTGCCAGCATGACTGGACACTCTATGTAAGTACTTAGCTCAGACAACAGTGTTTCATTGGTAGTGATGGTACTGTATTATGAATTTCACATTATTTGTAACCTTGATATATTGTGGTATGAGAATATATGTGCCAGAGGCTGGGGACATGTCTACCATAGCCTGTTAGTTCAAAACGGCAGTGCACTTTTGACTTTGGTTCATATCACAAAGCAGTCTTTAAGGATATGAACTGGAATCCTTTCAGATAAAACTCATTTGGAAGATGGACTTCAGCAGCACATGTAATCCACTCCAGCTGTTAACAGGCACAGAGTTCACAGAATCATACTAGAAGTAGTTTGAAATAAAACATATCAAGGAACACACAATGTGGATGCTGGATCTCCAGCACCAAATGCTTTACTTTATAGTTGGATGCATTTTACTGGTTTGCATGACTTGGTAACACAGACATGGCTCAAGATAAATGTTCAGTTCTCAGCACTAGGGATGCAGTGGCTAGGGCTAAGGAAGACTTTTTTAACTTCATCTCCACCCGCTTTGCTCTGATTTTGTTCACCTAGAAGACATCCATTTGTGGAAGCCTTTAGGACATCAGTTAAGCCAACATTCCAGCCCTGTGCACTGTCAGAGATGAGATGAGCCACTTACCCAACATACTCAATAAAACATAGAATCCACTTAAAACTTTCCATTTTACATCTGTGCTCTGATACAGCTCATCAGCACGAAATCTCATCTAGATGAATCTTGTGCATCTGATAAAAAAAAGCATCTGAGCAAACAAAATGCCTCTAGCCACATGGTTCAACACATCTGTTAATACTATTTTACACCATTCCCTTATGATATTTCCTTGAAGGAATTTTTTGGTTGGTTTTGTGTTAAAAACATTTCATGTTTCCTATTCTGTTTTAGACAGTGGACCTTACATATGCTAGGATAACTATTAGGATTAGAGCACCACAAAAAAATTTAATTATCAGAGAAGTTTAATTAGGTGTAATCACACATTGAAGTACTAAGCATCACTCTATTAATACAGTTTACAAGCTTGCGTATCACAGAGAGGCATGTGTAGTCTTTGGCATCTTCCTACTGTGTTTTTCCAATCAAGCCATTAAAACACAACATAAAAAAGCATCTAGATAGAAAACATGCTATGAAAGCAAAATAAACTACACTATTTTAGCAGAATTATCTGCAGTCTACCAGTTACAAATCTTTTTCAGAAAAATACAATCTATTGAACCGGTTTCTGCTGGAGAGATGACTGCTGTGTTATAACCAGATAAGTTTTCAGCTTCAGCAGTTTGAAGTGAATGCTTTCTGTTATTGGGAACTTTTTTCTTTTTTTTCCTTCCAATCAGTAAATTATCAGTCAATAGAAGACATATAGTCAAAGCTTCAGCGCCTGCTTTCAGGCAGTCTTACAATTAGCATAAAGTAAGCATGAGAGTTAATTTTAAAAGTGCAGTAGAAATAAGTAAGAATGTTGCTGAAATGCAACCAAAAGTGCCACTTGTGGACGTTTCTGTCTCAGTCTCTTTATCTGTTCCTCATATGGAAGTGCTTCTATAAAGTAGGTAATTTTTATAATCTGACTCTAAATCTTTTTCAGCCCTACTATGTCATTTGTGTGATTAGGGGATCAGGCCTTCAGACACCATTGTATATGGGGGGCACCAGAGACTCATACATAACAGAAAAGGTTCTGCGTTCCGGTCTTAGTTCCTTTCCTAATAACTCCTCACAGTCTTTCTTTTCCCACCACCACCAGCCCCTCCCGCCTCTTCAGTTGCTCCTGAACACTCAGCTAATAGTAACCACCTTAGCACACTTCTCAGACCTCATTCTTGGATTGCAATAATCAAATTAGAGCCCCCTATTTTATATGCAAATTTAGGATTTTTTCACACTTCCCATACACATCACTTAACATTTACCTCCATTGAATTTCATCAGATGGTTTGTCACCCAGTCACTCAGTATTTCAATGTCCTAATTTGCAGTTATACTTCATTTCTCTACAAATAATAATTTTCATAATTCACAAAGACACTACCTGTAAATAGCTGTAGAACCTGAAAGTTTTTTTTTTTAAAAACCCAACTGTTCTCCTTTTTTCCTATATATACAGTACCAGTATTCATCTATTTTGACAATCATAAAAAGAAAGAATGTTCAGAAATCTATTTACTGCAAGAAAAGATCAAACTGTAGGTCTCCCTCAAACTCAGTCAAGCCCCTAACCAACTGTGACATTATCAGTTACAATAGGACAACATTAAATTTCCTTCACAGATCTCAAAAGAGAGTCACCAGGATACATTCTTACAGGGTAAATATAACCAAACAAAACTTAATGTAACAGATCACATGGAAAACGATGAGGGCTTTTATATAAACTCGATTTACTTATATACTTGCCAAAAGCTATTTGCTGCTTAATGAAGCTGAGCTATGTTTTCTCCTCTCATTCAGTCTAAGTGAGATCCCATTTAAGAACTGACTTTTCCAGTGAGAATGGAGGCCACTGAAAACATTGCCCAGTATACCAGGTTAGATGAAAAGCACAAGAACTGTGTTAGAGCAAGTAAGAAGATGCCCCAAGACCTAACTAGGTTTCAGGTGATGACTGGTGCAGAGATATGTATTTAGCAAAAATGGAAAATGAAAGAAAGCCAGGAGGAAGTCAGAGAAAATCGGTTACTACGGCCACAGAGAGAAGCAGAGATATTTTTTATGCTGGAAAACAAGACAAGATTTGAAATCTCTTGTTGTTTGTTTCTAATGTATTTAGTGAAGAAAACTTTCACAGACAAACAGGACTGTGGTAATGAAAAATCTGATACACATTAATCTCTCCTCTTAAGGGCAACAGCACCAAGAATGCTTAAATGCTGGGTAACCAGAAAGGCTTGAAAGATCAACAATCTACTGGTTTGTCTTGTAAATTAACTTTCAGCCATTTTTCTTTTTTCATCCTACAGATACTTCTTCTCTTTGCAGGAGAACTACAGAACTATTTTGTTTGCTTTGGAAAGTAAATAACAATATTACTAAAATTATTTTATGTCATTGGCATGGCATTTCAACTTAAATGGATGCACTACCTTCCTGCCCTTCCCTTCCCCATGCTGCAATATTCCATGATCTGCAAAACACAGGCTAAACTTCTTTTGGATGTTCATAAGACCAAATTTCACAATAAAATATAAAATACATTATTTTAAATCCTTCTCACATTAAAACAGGAATTAATAACAATGCTTCAGCATCTTGTATATTCAAGACAGCTTTTAAGAGGAAGGTAGCTTGGTGAGGTGGTCTCCGCTGTCATTTCTGGAGCCATGCAGTCTCTGAGGTCACAGAGCCTATGAAACATAAGATGGAAGACAGCAGGAAAACAAGAAGTGATAATTCCTATTTTCATGTGGAAAGTTAGTGAGTATACTTTTTCATCCAGAGCATCTAGGCATTTGATGTCCTTGCCAGGACAGCAGAGGAGTGCTTGCAATACACTCAGCAGTCCTAATAGTGATCAGAGTTTGATCACTAACAGATGTAAAGAAATTTGGGCCACCCCCAGATACTTGCTAGTGTCTCTTCCAAATCAAAAACAGTCAACCAGCCTCTTCACTGCCAGATGCCAAAGAGAGTGGATGCTCAGCTTCCCCCACCCCAGTTGCTTGGTTTACATCATGCACATCGCTCAAAACAGTACAGAAGCAGCAGAAGGCAGAAAGGAAAAATGGAGTATGTCTGTAATACTGGTAATGGCAGCAACTGCCTCAGCCTAAAAGAAATCCCATCAAATGCCGGGGAACATCCACAAGGGCAGGGCTGAATCCTGTTGTCCAATAATCAGGGAACAGCAGTACAACCACTTCGGCCATCTCTCTTTTTACGTTCTTTTTGTACAGATGTTTTTTTGGTTGAGAGGTCTGTGATTGCAGTGACTATCCATCATCCACAGAAGATGAGAGAAACAGATGAAAAGCCCCTTCAGTGAGTATTCCCTAAGGACTTTCTACACAAAACCTATGCTATAGCTATTGCTATCTCAAGAGGACAGTCCCGTCCTTCAAGTAAAAAGAGTCTCAAACCTATCAGAGCAGAAACAATCCAAGACTCAAAACCAATATCCACAACAACTACTGCCTTCATAGGTGGGGAAAAAAATCCCACAATAGAAAAGGCATTCTTATGAAATGCTCCTCTTTTGCTGGTGTGAATGTGCCTGGACAGTGGTTCAGGTTGCACAGCCAGGCTTGGCACCAAAAACCTAGATTCTAAGTCAGAACCCAGTGTAATACAGACTGCGCTTTCCAGAAGGGGAAAAATCAGTTTTAGAAGAAACAAAGCTAACTTAAAACAACAAAGGACTAATGAGAAGAAAAACTGACATAACAGATAATGAAATCAGTCAACTAGAAGCAATATAATATAATATAATACAATATAATATAATCAACTGTTGACAAGAACTAAAAGAACAGAGCACAAACGCATGGCATGAGGAGAGAAAGAGCTAGGAGCACATTTTCAATATTGCAAGGGGTGTAAATCTCTAGCCTAAGTGACCCTATATATGTGCTTATAGCATGAATGCATACACACAGGCAAAAAATTACAGGAAAGTAGTTTTTTGTTTCATATAATGTTTTTCACAATTTTGTCACATCATCTCACACACAAACATTTCATTCTCTCCAGCATGAAAACAACAAAAGTCTGTAAGATCATTTAAGGATTAATACAGCAAGTAAAAACTCAAAAGTTCTTTCTGTCTTCTAAACAATGGAATTTACATTTTTTGTGAGTCATACGTAGCTTGAAAAAGAATACTACCCAGCGATTGACTCTGCTAATGCAGGATTTAGAAATTAACTTGGGAAGAAATCTGTGTGTACATCAGGTGAACTTTAATTACAGGGAAATATGATGAGATGTAAAGTTGTTCTAACGTAACATGTCTCACTTTTCAATTGTCCTAGCTGGATTCATGGCCATAAGAAAGTCTCCTTTATGGAAACCTGAGAACCAAGTAGGAGATCCAAATCTGGAAGTTTATCAGGGATTTCATACACTAAATTGAGATCTCAGAATAGTGTCTATTTTTTGTTACTGGTTGGGACACTTGCAACTCCTTTTAGAAACCTTCTTTTCCTGGCTGCTGGAGCACAATGAAACTGTCTACTGGAGGGTCAGACTCCGAGTGCATGTTAAGAGAGTTAAAAGACAAGCCCTCAGTTTTAGCCAACACACAGTCCAGCATGACTAGTAATCTAATCATGGAAGAACATGTGACCATCACACATTGCCTTTAAATCTTTTTCAACTTGTATCTGTAAGCTTTGGAGTCTATGGAGATACTACTTGTTAATACTCATTAGCCATTCAATTGATAATATCCTTTTATGTCATGCTACTCAGTAAGAGCTCTAGTGCCATGAGTTAGTAATTCTAATCTGAGAGGCAGAAGGAGGAAAACATTGGCAGAAAACCTGAGAACCAGAATTGTCCTTCCTGCAGGGTAAATAGTAAAGCTTCTTGGTGCTTTACGTTTCTCAGTAATGGGATTGGTGGGAGTGCATACTTTAAACAGCTTGAGTCTCTTCAAAAAAACTATTATTCTGAAAGATCGCTGAAGGGAAATCTCTGTTTTGTTTGTGCTAGAGTCAAACAGATACACAGAGCAATAACCTCAGCATTATAACCAAACTGTGATACCTCCCATCATAAACCCTGGGGAAACTTTTTGTGGAGACCCTCAGCAAATGCTTATACACTTAGCAGATGAACATCAATACAATGATGAAATAAACCAGATCCAGGACTTAAACTCCTATGCAAAACTGGGATGACAGCATGTCTTCTTGTTTATGTAATGCATTGTCGATTCTGTAGAAAATGCAAGAAATATTTAAATGCCCTACCGCCCACTATCAAGATACGAAGCCAGTTTTGCGAAGTCTGAATATTCTGAACCACAATTCTGTTCTTATGGACTATCCACCACAGTACTAATGACTACCTTTCTTTCATTTGTGTTTTTTTGATACAGGACTATGAACCGGCAGTTGTTGACAAATTGCTACTTAATTTTTCCACACATTGATAAACATGAGAATGCTTTGAAGGATCAAGGCCAATGTCTCTTGGCCGCACACAGAGGTTGCATGACTTTCATCAGCTACTCCTAGTGGCATAAAGAACAGATTCTGGCATACAGTATTATGTAGGTATGTGACACCAGAAGGTCTACAAACCAGATGATGTCCAAGAAAGTCTCTGAATAGATTGATTTTATTTGTAATCATTTCAAAGACGCATATTTTCGATGGCAGAGAGTCCAGCTTTGCTCTGAAATGCAGCTCACCGATACTGAAATCAGCTTACTTTGTTCATAAGATGTTCCTAAATACAACTGTGTGGAAAAGTTAAAATCTCATTAATTCCTAAGTCATCTAGAGCAACTGACCTCTAAGAAAACACAGTGTTCCCCATTTCCCTTCTGGCTACTTCCCCGTCTCTCACATATTTTTATCATTTTCTACTCTTGGATCTTTATCACTGGAGTCTGTTGCCTCACAGACTGAAGACAATCTGAGAGGAATGTGTTTCAGCTACTCATGAAAAGGATTTTCATATATTAAACTATTAAGTGAACATGTAATTCTAAAGAAAAAAAAGAGCTCTCCTATAGTTATTCAGGGGAAAAGGCCTGTAGTCTTAAATGTAGCCTTTAATACTTTATGCATATGTGCTTTAATTTAATGAGCAACTATAGAGGAATTACAGGTGTTCTTTGAGGAGCATAAAGTATGCCTCTGTGTGAAAGGGTGGGAATTCTTTTTAGTTCCAGTATCCATCTTCCTCCAGAAATGCTTTACATCTAAATTTACAAATTTACAACTAGTACTAAGAAAAATTTCTAACAAGATTTCTTAAAATTAACTACCAGAGGAGGTAACTGTTTAACCTTGTTCTCTACACTGGAATGTCTGTCTCATACCACAGGTATTACAAGAATGAAATACAATGGCAATGTCTTTCTTACGCATATTACTTTTTTGAATTGAACACCTGCTGCCAAATTCATCTCTGGTCTTGAGATGAGATGCATGCATATGACTACATGAAAAGCATATGGGGGAACACTTAAAAAAACCCACAATTAAATTCCTTTCTGCTGTTGACTTGCAAATCCTAGCAAACCAAGTATTTTTTTAGAAATCTGTTAATGAATGGTCTTCTCATTCACCGAGTCTTCCTCTAGAATAACAATCCTTCACAACATCATGTATTTCCTTTGTAATGACAGAATGTTGCAATCAAAAAGAGCATCTCTCATGGTATTATAAACCGTAAGATGCCACTGTTAACATATAAAACTATCTACAGGCACATCACAAACTTTCCCTCATCAGTAATAGTCATAAATTGCTCTTTACTCTTGACGCAAACTCCACATTGTAAATGAAATTATATTTTGTCATGAATGTCATTAACTAGAAATAAAGAAGTGTTAAGTTTGGTGCTGTTCTTTTCCTCTCAAATGCAATTGCTTTAACTTCCAACCAGAAGATGTTCTTCAAAACCAGTGTTGCCTGATATGCTCACTGGTCCCTACGTACATGAAATTGTTTGGCTTGGAAGACCTCTCTTTTAGGCACAACATACTACTACAGTGGATGAGGAGCAAAGCTGAAATCTGTCAATGCATTTTTGCAAGTTTGAAAAAGCTCCTTGCTTACCGGATAAATAATTCCGATGAGAATAGAAGTCTAGAGAAAGTTGAAACAGTGACACTTTCTCAGAAATATGCTGTAATTCCTATATTTACTGTCTTCATCAGTTCCTGCAGTATTTTAAAACCAGCAAGTACGGAAAATGAAGTGCCGTTGCTTTAACTGGTGTAGAGAAATGACAGGAATGCAGATGGCAGTACATCCATTTAGACATTCACTCAGGTTTTCCTCCTCTGAAAGCTTCTCTTATTGAAGCATTGGTCCTGAAGATCCTATGATAGAAGACATTTCTACCTTCTAGAAAAGTTTTCAGGGTGAAACCCGTGATGGTATCTTCATATGGTTACGTGTTGAGCACTCTCACTTTTGAAACCTAAGCACCTATGACAAAAATCTAGGGAAGGTAAGTTACATGACACTCCATTTCAGACTGATACAGGTGTTGAGGAACCGTAGCGGTGATTGGTTCCACACAATTCTTCCTAACCTTGGTAAGGTGCATGAGGGTAGTTAGGGTACGTGCCATCACTTCTGCCATAAATACTCCTAATTCATATGCCTATAAGCACGCCAGACACTACTTAATTTTGGTAAGCTGGATGCACTGCTTCGATTATACCCAACACTGACCATATACACTTATTCAAAGAAATAGGCACACATATGTGCAGGCAATATTCTAGATACATAAACCATATATGATCTCACAGTACATATATACACATAGTAAAATCACACTCACATGCAAGGATAAATATATTCTAAACGCTCCAGAATGGAAACATTATAAACACGTTAAAATTTGCTAAGTATTGCAATATGGACAAATAAAATCTCATATATATATATATAAAAAAAAATACAGGTTATTTTTTAAATTACTAATACATTTAGAAACATGCGTTTAATTAATCTTCTAAAGATACTTTTCAATCAGCAGGTATATTAATGCTTACAGAGTTTTTCCTCTTCCATAAACTCAGAGATACAGTCTCTGCTTACAATGGTGTTCTACCTAAGATGTAATTACATGAATTAACAAAATCAATACATGTTTTCCTCAAATTATGTTGAGCTGTAAAAGAGGTTAATCTACCACTTTTTCTACAATATATGGAAACGCTGTCAAAGAGACTTATTTATTTGTCATAGTAATTATTGTTCTCTGCCTGATAAAAGTACCCTCCTTTGCCATTTAAGCAAGCAGTTTACTTTCTAAGGACTATCAGAAAACTTGAATATTCTAACTTCTGTGAATATAATTCAGAAACCTGTCAAGTTTAATCATATATTAAAATTGGAGCTATTCTTCTTGCATATTTCATCAAATTAAACCTCTCAATATTTCATGTTTAAATAGGGGAGGGATAGTTGTGAGGCAAAATAACTCTGAACTATTGTACATGCAAGAAGATTCTGTCCTCTCTAGAAGTAACATTCCAATAATCTCATTTGCTTTCTCTTTTATTTCCTCCTCTCTCCTTTTTCTACTCAAATCCGCTTGGAGAACCTTTCAGAAGTTAAGACTCCTCCTATATTTACTGCAAGGATACTGAGTCTCCCTGTTTGTCAGCTGCTATTAAAAGTATATATATAGAAAATAATACTTTTCCATATTCCATATAGATTTGTCTATTATACTCACTGCTAGTGTGTCTTAGCATCTTCCAGTAGTGCCTTATTTCATATGAATGACACCTGTTGTATTACAGCTTGAGAAGTTCAATCATTTAAGGTGTGAGAGGTGGGCTGACTTCAGTCACAACCTAAAAAACCCCATTACCTGAACAAGACAACACAGCTACCAGAAACAAGTAAAGGAGGTGATTTTTTCCAAACACTTTAAATAGCTCTGTCTTAGAACAATACAATCTTCCCTCCACACTTACATGCTGGCACAACCGAGATCAATGAGTAACCCATCCTTTACTGTTTCCTAGGATCTCAAGCATTTAAACACCAGCTGAGTGAGAAAGAGCTGAAAAATCAGAACAGGCCTCCTTAGCAGGTGGGAGGAAAAACACATTCCTGTGACTACTGATCTTGCCTAATACAGTAAGTTCCTAAAAATAAAACTATTCCTTATTTCCCAGCATTCCATTTCTCTTTGTTCACTGAACTCAGTTTGCACAATGAAGCCAGAAATATCACCTTTCTTTTCTCCATCTTCAACATTAGCAAAATGTCAGTGGGTTTGGGTTTCTTATATTAAAGGAGAAAGATTATGGTTCAGGGTTTTTGTCATTTTTGTTTTTATAGTTTTGGTGCAGTTCTCTGAACATCATGAAAATATTACATAACACTAGTAAGTTTTGAAAACCTTCTTTCTTATTTTCTAATACTGAAGTCTAAACGTTGGATCTATCCTAATAAATCATGCTCCTCTTGATAATTCAGGATAGAGGAGTCCATGAATCTTGGAGGAGAGAAATAAATTTTGATCATGGCGGAGTGATAACTTTGACCGATGCAGATACAGGCAGTCACCGTATTCGTTTACAGTGGGTTTGATGCTAATTGAGGAGGAATAAATCCTCACAACTTTACACACTGCGAAGTCATGTCTAGATCAGATGATTACACAACCACTTCCCTTTACTAGATTTTAAACTACTCTTCACTCCCTTTGCACAGCTGAAAATGAGTATATGAAACAGCACAATGGGTTAAGTAACCAAAATGAGCAAGCAAAACGTCAGGCTGATTTGACTACCAATCAAATAAAGAACCAACTACACAGACCATGCTACCAGATCTAGGCCAAATTCCCACCTAGTACCCATCTTTTACTCCACTGAAGAACAAAACTGACACAAATTGCTGAAGTACTTTCCATAAGTAGACTCAGCTAAAGTGAGTTTTGTCATAATGCACATTGCATTGGAGGTAAACTTCAGTATTTGTTGTTGTCACTCCTCAAAATCAAAGAGCTTTTAATGATTTCGAGTACCAATGACTTCATACTATCCCCTTCTTAAGATAGATAATGTTGAAAAAAAATGGATGTGCTTTTGATCTCAAAAGCAAAAGGACACTACATTTATATTTATTTTTTGTTATGAAAATATAACTCAATGTTCACAGTAATCCTGTATCTGTCTCCAGGTAACAAAACAGAAATATGTTGAATTACACACGTTTTTGGCATCAATCAAACCCTACTGAAGTCAACTTAAGCTGAAGGTAAACTGTACTTGTAAAAATAACAAAAATTCTATTTTAGATGCCTAAATATGGATCTAATAATTTTACTTTAGACACTTTTTCCTGCCTATGATACACTTCAAAGCAAAAAAATAACATGGCTTTTTAATGTAACATTTCTGTAATTCTCCAAGCAAAGAAATTCAGTGTTGAAAGGCAGTTAATACTGTACCTTGATTTCTTCTATTTCGTCTGGCACTATCTTGTATGCAGATACAGTCCCACCCAACCTGAAATGAAGAGAAGAAAAATATTCTCTGAAATCAGAAGAAAAATGTTCTCAAAATCAATAACACAAAGCACAGCATGTTAATGGTGTCATGACTTGTTCCAAAACATAAATATCCCTCCTACCAATTTAGAGGTAAAATCCACCAAGCCCCAAAACAACAGCAAAAAAACCCCCCTTTCCTTTCTTTATCCAAAGAAAAATCTTCATGTGATTAACACAAACACTAGAAACAAGGTGTCCTTCACTAGCCTGAAAGATAAGAATTAGGTCAACCAAGCAGAATTACCATCACCAGGGTGTTATTCTTTATATTAACAGCCATCAGTCATCATATTCTATGATTTCTTGTTTGTTGTCTACGTCGTATGGATAAGTTTAAATATTTGAAGCCTGATGTGCTTTGTGCTTAGCATTTCACTAAGCTGCTATACAGCCTTAAACGCATCCAAATGCAATTCTAGAAATAGAAATTTTTTAATTATATGTGCTTGTACAGACCTCAAACCACAGACTCTATGGCTTCCATGTTTGAAAAGTCTCTGGAGTTTATGATTGGTAATAAAAAGCAGGTGATGTGCAATAGTTGGTAGTTGGCACTGATGTAGAAAAATAGGGGGTTTTGTTCCACATTGAACTTACTGAACTTGTCTACATCCTGCAAAAGTTTATGGTAAAGAATAGTTCACATACTGAAGATGCAAGAATAGCATGTACTGTAAATGGTGGTAAATACTACATTTTCCCCAGAGACATGCAGACACGGCTTCTTCTATTTCATGAAGCAGTATCATTGATAGTGACAATTCAGACCTAAAAATATACCTGCACTAATGACCTCCCTGCTGGCTCTGCACAGCAACACTAGTCATTTTCTGGGTCCTACAGAAATGGAAAACACATAAGAAACTATTTATTGTAAAGCAGTAGACAGCTATCAAATGTGTATTTGTGTTAATTCCCTATTATCGGAAATTTTCCTTCCAATTGTCAGCATTTCTACAAAGAAGTATTTCCTTATATTCAATCTTGAATTTATTACACATATTGCTTACTCAACCTAAAAAGGGGAGAAGAGAATAACACAGAAAAATATATTAAGATTTTCCCCATAAGCCTTTCCGTGTCTCTACAAGTCACTCACTCTCAGAAATTAATGGTTTGAAGGCTTTAGACAGAAGATGAAATCTGCATAGGAAAAGTCAAGTCTGAAGTCCATCGCTGCTCCAAGTAATATCAACTATGATTTCCGAGGCAGAGACAGGGTCCAGACATTACAGCATTCAAATTCATCATGAACAATTACAGCGTAGCAATTGCTCCCTCCTATTTCCTCTGCAACTTCCATTGCTGCTAATCATCAATGGAGTTGAAAGTTGCAGAGAACTGAAACTTTTTATTGCCAGTGCAAGTACAAACATGAGCTTTTATTCTTCACTATATCTGACCTTTGTTCAAATGGTGTTTTCAGGGATAGCTACAAGAAATTGGTTTTAACATCATGACAAAGGATTGCTTCATCATACCGTGACAAGGAATGGCTCAGATCAGCGCATGTTATCATTGCACATGACCCGTTCTATTGCTACTGGAATGAGGTCCGTAAGAAAACACTTTTTGTTTAGTTCTTTCAGATCCATTCCTGTCCACACTCTGGAGTACCCAAAAAATAACTTCATTGACTTTCTATCCTCTAGTAGAAGGGGAGGACAGAGTCTCTGCTGCCAGCACCAGCAGGGAATTCCACCTAGCAGATTTCTTTACTGGCCACCCTCGGCACAACTATTAAGCACTTTCTTGGAATGCATCAGAAAAAAATTTTAAAAATCAAAGTAATTGACTCAGTAAACTCATATGGCTTGCTTAAACCATTAATTAGCATCATTTTCTGCAAATACTTCTGCAAAGTTTTGTGTCAAGAGTGTAACATACTCTGAATCTGCCAAGTTGCAGTCCAAATGGTAGCACATTTTAAAAATGTCAGTTACCACAATTCCACATTTTTGAAAGAGAAAGATATATTAAAAGTTATGTTACTGTTTAAATAATCTCTCACTTATAGCTCCAGCTCACCATATCTATCTTAATACATTTTCAATCCTACATTGACATCTTTAGCTTGAAAATCCAGACTACATACATAAATAATAACAAATTTGAAACTGAAAGAGAACCAGAGACACATAAATATACAATTCTATAAATGCCCCAGAGCTGAAATGAAGTTTTTGAGGAAGTCTATACTTTCTTCATTACAGACAATTAGGTTTCACTTCATCTTATAACTCCTGGAAGAGAGATCCACCACAGCAGACTGCCGGTTAAACCCAGTACTATATAGGACATAATAAAGACATTTGACTTTGTGTATGGAGTTTGGTTGTGAGTTTCACAGAAGTTCAAAGGCATCACACACACCGGGAGGATTCAATTAACACAGCCTGAACTCTTCTACTGGTCATAAATATGATATATGCGAGGAACAGAATTTTTGTTTTTACTCTATAATAATGTATCTACGAGAAAAAAGGATTTAAGCTGCCTATTTGGCAACCTGTGAGTAGTGAATAACATATAGATAACATTTAAAAGCAGTCTGCTTTTTTCCTGGCAAAATGTCTTGATTAACTTCAATTTCATGCACAAAATATTATGCCATACAATTCACTCGCCAAACGAACTTAAGAGGCAGAACCAGTTGTGAAACGTACTGCATACTCTTCACTCAAAAATCATAAATCCCAGTTCATTCCAACCGCATGCTAAATGCTCTGAAAAGAAATTTGAAAGCACTCTGATGTTACCAAATTGCTACTACAAATCTCCCACAGTCAGGTAAGTCCACAGTGTAAGGGACTACACACAATGTCACACATGCAAAAGTTACTGAGAAAAACAAAACCATTGTGATGAATGGTAAGAAAGAACAGCAAAATCAAGGCAAACTGAAAGTCAATGCATTAATTGGTACGTCCGACTTAAGGAAAACTTTGTATTTTGAGTATTTCTCTGAATTACATTTAAGTGTCACTATCAATTGTGACCTGTCTGGAAATTTGCTTGTTATTTTGCAAATCCTTGATTTGATCACTGATGTCTGAAAGAACAGAGAGCAGACAATTACACACAGGAGATTTCAGCTACAGGATGATACACAGTCTGTGACAGGACTTGCACATGGCATACGAGTTTTCATTTTCTTGGGAGCAACCTCTCTCTGCAGGTTGGTTTTGTTAGGACATTCTACACTAACTTTTTTGATCACAGTGTTTCAAGAAGCAATTACACTGCGATCAGAAAAGCAAAGGACCAGCTAGCACCAGTACACATCAACCACTGTGGGCTTTGTACGCTAGAATATAATGCAGCAAAGACCATGTCAGAAGGGCCAGAATTCAGTTCACCAGGGACCCAATTTTTGTGCAGATTCACTCTTCATCTTTCACACATTTTAGTTTTATTATACATTTTACTGTATTTTTCTCCAGTTGAAGAACACAACAACCAGCATCCTACAATATAAATGGCATTTTCTCTCAGAACAAATACACAACCAACCAAAAGCAAAGCTAAATATACAGACAGCTACTTCCAGTAAGCTGAAAAGACAGTCACAACTTCATCTATATAGACCTACTGCACAAAGTCTTTCTCTTCCAAACGGCAGTATTTTCACACTATAGCAAGCCACATTATTTAATAGTGAAATTATTTTAAATACTAGCTAGCTTTAATTTTTCACGTGTTTATGTAACAGATAACCTCTGAAAGGTCCCACAATTTATATTCAAATTTCAATAGACATCAGTCTCATCGGGTCCATATCATACCTTGCATGTAATACAGACACCCCAGTTCTCTAATCTCTTTGCAGAAGAGAAGTGAAATTATTCCTAGATGTAGAAATTAGAGTTGACACAATAAAAAACGAAGAACCACACCTTATATTGGGCTAAACTGGTGAAGGTCTTTGAGGAGAGAATCAGAAAAGACAGGATAGAAATTCCATAAAAATGATTAGGAAATAATACAACTCATATAACTATTTGCACTGGAGTTTGTGAAAGAATAGAAACTTTGTGTCTTTTTTAGGGAAACTATATTAGGAAAAAAGTGCATCTCAGGTTGACATATAATGCAGAGACTGGGTTCACAGAAAGTTCACAAAAAGGTTTCAGGAGAATGTTGAAAGCAAGGTTTCTATAGCAACCTAAGAAATTAGCAAAATATAGGAAATAAACTGAAGTGAGGCCAATATAGTTGTATTGGAACAGATGGAAGCTTTACTACTTCACAAATTAAAGCAGAATATCACTGAAGAGGGAAAACTTGAACTTCATCCAAGTTAAGGAAAGTTAAAAACCAGGAGGAACTGTGCTCAAATGGAGGCAAGAAACAATGAACCACAGCCCACATGGGAAGAGAACTCGAGAAGACAAACCAAAGAAATAAATTGCAACCCTGTTAACGATAAACTATCCATTATTTTAATAAGTTATCCTTTTATGACCTGTTTGCTGTATGTTTCAATACTCTATTTAAAACAGAAACTGAATTTCTCATTTTTAAAACATTTATTCTGGATGTAAGGTTAATATTATCACTGTGTTATTTTCCATATAGCTGCAAGTTGGACTTCTGAATGGTTTTCCCCTGTGACCTTGTACATATGCATATGCCGATGGACTCAATGGATTATTATTGTATAGCTACATCATGTGCAAGACACTTGTGCGCTTGGACTGAATCAATACTGGTCGGCTTTTATAATTTGAATTCTGACCAAAGATATGAACACAGTCTTTATAGACAGTTCCACATCCAGTGACTGCCATAAGAAGCTGAGCTATTGATTCATCCGTTAACTTAATAAGTGAGTCATACTGAATGCAATTAAGTCAATTTTCTAAAAATACCTTGTAGCCAGCTTGGCTGCTGTCATCTGCCGAAGTTCTCCAATGCCACTTTAATTAACATTAATCTTTCTTCAGATAGATCATTCTGTCTAGATGATATCAAGTTGTCACTAAACCTCCCAATGAAACTCTGTTTCATCTTTAAATGAAAGCAAAACTCAAAAACCTCTGCTCAATTTTTTTTTTCCAGAGCCATCTCATAAATATATTTATCTACCATCAGGATATTCTACCTTTTGACTGATTTATAAACCAAGCAGAATATTCAAGAGAGACTGTGCTTGTGAGCCGATCAAATGACTGGGAGCCAGACTGGCTATTTCTAATTCTAAGGACATGTTCATTTTATCACAGGCTACTGAATGAATACATGTTACAACACTACTCCTACCAGAGCAAACTGACCAAGACAACATTTTTAGCCTACCCGACTGGGCTAGCTTAATATTGACCCATGAGCCCTCAGCAAATCATCTTGCTTTGGATCCTCAGATACAGCTAAAACTTCACAGAGTATTTCAGAGAAAGAGGTAGCAGAATTGCATTTCAAAGTAACTTTGTTCTCTACTACCTGTAAGACCATACATTAAAAGCAGACACAAAGCTTTAATTGATACTAGTTTCTACTGACCTTTGAGAATTTGTGAAAGCACCCTGAAGGGAGGTAGTAAGAAGGCATGCTATTTTGGGTTCACTTCCTACACCACAGAACACTGGCAGCTAGAGCAAGCTGGGCTGCAGCTCCTGTCACTGGCTACACGCCAGCAATGAATTGTGCAAAACAGCTTGCAAAGTGCTTCGTGAAGACAGTTTTACTTACTCTAAGGTGTAGAATGACATGATGAAGCTCCAGCCCGTGGGTTTTGTTTTGTTTCTTTTTTTTTTTAATGGATCCACTAATTAGATCCTTGAAAACTTACCTCCCCCCCCCCCGGCCCCGTAATCTTCGGCTAACTTCAAGATGCTGTACTCAAAAACCTCACAGACATAAAATGATTGCAGACATGCCCTCTGTCAGTTCATGTCTCTGATGAACAGCAGCCCTGGGATTAAGATGTCAAAATTAAAGGATTCTCCCTCTGCCTCACCATGTCCCAAAGATTTATTGCACACACAAAAAATGAAGGGGGGGGGAGAAAATAAAATTAACCCAATGTTTTAAAATTTTTGTTCCCTACCTTATCACTGTTTTAAGAGTAACAAAAGTATAAGAAAACATTTTTCACTGCTTTCTGGCTTTTTTTTTCCCTAAACAGAAAAAACAAACTACATAAAAACATTGTTTTTAAGGAGAAAAAAACATTATTTCTCTCTTTCACCCTTCAAAGTTTTTCATTTGGGTTTTTTGGTTTTTTTTTACTTTACTATAGGACAAGCAAGAATAAATTAGAAGAGGCCAATTTTTCAGGCACCTTCAGTAGGAAAATACTGTCACCTCAACAATCTGTTATTGGGAAAGAAGGCAACAAGGATCTTTGTCCTCAACATATGTCAGAAACTAGGGACAATGTCATATGTACGTCATTTGGCAATAACATGACCAGGAACAACTCTCCCCTTTTAGCAGAATGATTTATTTATTTTTGGGGGGGGAAACTGGAACTGTTATGTCATAAAGTATATGAACTTAAAAGACATCTCTATATAGTTATCAAAACCCACATCAGTTCAGGGCTTAGTGTAGTTTTCTAGGGGGTATCGTTGGTTTAACTCAGTGCATGGGGCACACCTATATATGACAGTTTAGGGCATTATTGCTGCCAGCCAAAAGACAGATCTATAGACTGCCTTCTCTTGAAAATGTTTATCAGTTTACTTACTGCCTAATAAAGACACAGAAGGGGAGCAGGGAAGGCAACATCCCCAAGAAATTTTGGGCTTGCAGGCACTGGCTCCCAAAAGAAACAAAATGGATGAAGAGAACACTTAAAATACATGGACTTTTCAGTGGTGCAATGTTGTTATTTTTTCACTCTCAGCATGAAGAGAGGTGCCTTCTGGGCAAAAGCAGGAGGAATGCTGAACCTCCATGAGAAGCAAAAACTACTTAAGTTTTGATTTTAAATAAACAAATTAATTAATAATTGTTCAAAAGTCCTATCATTAATACTTGTATGCTTCACACAGCAAGGGTATGAAGCATGCAGATGGCAAACATTTTAAGATCTTTGAATAGAATGAAATGAAATATAAACAATATGGATATTTATAACTTAAAAATTTTTTTAGGACTTTAGCATTTAACTGCATCAGACAATGTAGCATGCAGAACACTACACCAAATATTTCATGGTTTGTAATAGCTTAGTTCCACCAGATTATAACAGAAGAGAGAGGTGCTGCATCTGAAATGGGCTGAGAATAAAATACCGAAGACTAATTCTGCACTCAGAATTTTCATTACAGGTTCAAAATTTTATTTCTAATTAAAACTGACTTTTAAAGTCTTCCCAAACGCCAGCAGAATCTGAAAACAGTCTTGCCATGTGGACCAACAGCAAAAAGCCCACTTCTGTGCGGGATGCATGCGTGTTTATAGCGCAGAGGAATGATTGCACTATTCTCCATCTGATTGGTAATCTAACTATGGAAATCATACATCAAATCAGACAGACAGAAATGTCAGCTAGATTTAAGTAAAAATGTGTTCAGTGACTTCGAAAGTTCCCACCGGGGCATCAGATGCTTGACCAGCCAGCTCATTAAACAACATGAGTAAGATTTGAAATTTCCTGAGAGAAAAAATATGCAGAAGCAGACAAAAATCATTATCATGAACACAGTCAAATTCTCACCACATAGACAAAGAAATGTATATTTAATATCCATGTTGGGATTTAGCTGGCAGACTGAGGGCTTTAAAACACTGCATGAAGAGAAGTATTTATAGTAAGGGCCAAGACAATAATAAATGTTGATCTTACTTTGTCCAATAGGAAATACTGTAGTAGGGCAAAGCACGTATTTGCATTTTTTCCAGCAAGTACACACATAGGTGAGATACAGAGCATTTGCATATATATTGCTAGCAATTGCCTGTCACAAAATCCTCACGTACTTCAACCGCAAGCAAATTTTTTGGGTGCCTGAGAGTGACCTTTTGCCTATGTTGGAAGGCACTGCAAATTAAAGGATTTAGGCAATATGATAAGGATTGCCTGGAAATGAGATTCCACTGGTAAATTACCATAACAGCTTGTAGAAACCTATACAGGAGGATAAAGCTATTTTTGCTGACACTTCTATCATTTCAGTTGAGCTCTATTTGCTTCTACCCAAACGTAAAAAAGAGACCATCTGAATCAAATGTTAAGAAAAAGAAGATTCCTCCTAGGAGAATAAGTTGACCCACAAGTAGTAGAAACAGTAAGGCTTATTTTCTTATAAATTAACACTGGCCACCTCCCCCACAGACTTCTAGTATCCGACAAAAAATGGATTTAAAAAATATGGCCCCCCACCAAGAACCCTTCAGTTTTTTACCATGTATATGCTTCTCACACCCCACTACAATACCATCATTTTCTTCCTGATAACTTCAGTGTATATTTTCCCGTCCATTTCTTAGACAGTCAAGCATGTACACATGCTTGTGAAGCATGCTTAGACACACAAAGTCCATGTGCATACTTATGCCAAGGCTAAAAAATATAAATGTTTATTTTAAAAAGGGAGGAAGTTTGGCTGAGATACGTAAAACCGGAAAATGGAATAATGGAAACACAGGGATCCCTGATGTTGGAGAATAAGCTGGAATGAATTGCAGACCACAGATTGAAAAGAGCAATCGGAGTACTTTCTATGATCAGGCAAAAAGGCATACAGAAAATCTCTTCATTACGAAAAATACCAATAAGGACTAAAGGTGAGAGCAGCATGACTCAAATTCGGACTCGGAAAGAATAAAGTGTGGAGAGTACGTGGAAATGGTCTGATCATTCCAGATTCTAGATCAAATTGGTTCTTTACAATTTAAATCGCAGGGCTTATGGAAGACTGTCAGAACGTTTAAATAACTGTTTAAAAAAAAAAATCCTACAATTCTGAAATTACAAGAATGATAGAGGAGTCTCAGAGACAAGCGGCATCCAGAAGGGCTATCACACTAGTTCACACAATACTTCACCTTCCCAAAGCTCTAATGTCTCATTTCTCCCCACCACATTCCAGAGAGATATAAAGTATGAACAGTCCAGTATACAATTAATGGCAGTCTTGTTATGTTGATATAGACAGTTAAATTCAGAGGCAGAATTTGCTGTTGTTTTTCTTTTTCCTTAATATATTAAGTGTGTTTGCATATATAGACACATATATTGCCACGTGTCACCTAAATGGGAGAACTAAATTGTGTTTAAAATAGTGACCTGACTCAACTGGTTTTTTTTAGTGTATGCTATGTGTTGGGGAGTGTGAAAGGAAAAAAAAAAAAAAAAAATCTGTTCAGCCAATAAATGGAGCCATATGAATAAAACAACTCCCTATTTGATCCATCACTCTTCATACCTAGGAGGAACTTTCTACAGACAAATAGCATTACTGACAATGCTGAAAGTGGGATTTTATTGCATGTCTCACATAGTTATCTCCATTCCAGATAATTTACAGTTATTTTTGAAGCCATCATCCATACTTTACAGCTGCTTGTAAAATACTTGTGTAAGGTTCAAACTCAAGTTATTGAAAAACATTTCTTTGTTTTTCATATATTATTGGCTATAAGGGTTTTTCAGCACTCATTTTTGTTTTCTGTAGTTGTAATTCCCTTTTTTCTTCGCATCTGATCATTTAAATGTCAACAAAATGTTTCTAGATGAATTTAAAAACTAATGATGTATTGTCTCTTGCCATTCATGTCATAGCTCATTACAACCTGACTCTTTCAATATCCAGAAACATGGTAGGCAGGGGACATGTGGATATTAGACAACTTAAGAGGTCTTTGATTAAATGTGGACTTGTGCATTTTGTTTCATTCAGGTCCTGCAAAAAATTGCTACTTTTGATTTCTAAATAGCTTGCACAAATATAATCCATTGGCAAAATGTAACTATTGACTTCTCCTTACTTGCAGCTTTAAGACACCTTGTAAGTCATTATCAGCTATGTTCTCCTGCCATCTATTTTGTATGATGTTCTCTTAAAAGTAAAAATAACAGTTAGACAGAACAATCCCCGCCGGTTCCATTTTGCCGAAGCCCTTCTCTTCTTCTTTATTACTGCTCCCCCTACAAGTATCATATTTAGAAGCAAGAGTAACCCACCTCACAGTAACTGAAGATTATTTCTTTTTTAGGTATGACTGCACAAGGTTACTGAGCACATATACACAGTACTTACTATCATATTCCTCTGGGTGACAGTGACCATAACATCTCTCCAGCCATCCCCAAGCTGAAGAACACAGATGAGGAAGAGCTTTGAGCTCTTCCTCGGTTCCTCCTCCAGCACAGGTGAGTAGGAGTGAAAATAGGTAAGGTGAATCCTGAAGTTTACATTTCTGTAAAATAAGTAACTTTCTTAAGTGCTGTCATGTATATTCTGTGTCAGTGAGCCTTGGTCAATTTGCCTAGATAAAAATAGCAAAAGTGACAGGATGGTATCTCTTCCAAAGCAGAAATTTAGTCTAGAAGTCTCTGCCACGTAACAGTGTATTCAGAAATGATAACTCCACACAGGTTTTAAAAAAACTTTAAAAGCAGTAGAGACATCCCATTTTCCAGCATGCCCATGATGGTCTCCCTTTTCTCGCTAACAATCAATTTCATGTATCTGGACAACAGTCTTGAAAAATGCTCAATCGGCAATCCTACTGGCAAATACCACAGATAGGTTAGATGTGTTTCTAGACATCTGAAATAGCCAATACCTTAACTGCGATCATAGATTCACACTGGAAAAGATTAAGCACGATAGATCTTGCTTACACGGTTCCCCTAGAACCACCTCATATTAATTATAAGGCTAAATACCTGACTATCAATAGACAAATGACCAACACGACCAACACTAACATTGCTAATACTTCGGACAGAACTTCCTGAGCCATGATGCAGAAAGGAAATCAAAGACGGTTAGGGCAACTCTACCTGCAAACAGGTATTGAGGACAATACAGCATATGCATGACCCTTACAGACACTGATATCCATAAAAATACATGAGGTTTGTGTACAGAGATACCCGGGCTTCATGAATAAACCACTGTAAGAAACTGCCATTTTCCTGCCAAATCACAATTTACGATTTTACTCCAAACAAGCAATTGTTATTATGTAACATTCCTTTTCCTTCCAGAACTAGCACTAAATACCCTCACCCTTTAAAGAGTAACAGTAATAAATACAAAAAGATAGTGTGAAGAGCCCAGAAATAATCCAAATCTGTACTGAAATGAGTTTCAGTACTACCTAAATTTAGGAACTGAGCTAAACTGCATCATTACATTAAGAGAGAACATTTAAAGAACTGATAGAGAAACCACTGTAGATAATGTCAGTAGAATCCATTTTAGGACCTTAACCTCTGGTAAAACTGCAAAATCATATTATGCTGACAATGCAACAATTTAATTGTTTTACAAGGTTTTGTTCTATTTGTTCTATTTTGGATTTGCATTTGTAATCAAAGAGCTTACAAGTAGGTGGGTAGCATCAGGTCAAGCAATGAAAGAATGAAAGGCCTATCCTGAGAAGGTGGCTCAGTATATATCCATCAAATCAAACAAAATTAAACTAATAGGACTACCTCTTCCATTTAAAACCTAAAAGGTGGATCTAAAAGCAGGTGGACCAAAGAACATTTACAAATGAAGAGAAAACTCCAGATTTAGTAGTTTATAAGATATCATCCCCCTGCTCCCCCAGCAGAATACCATGGGTAGATTTTAAAACACGCCAGGACAAATCGTGGTGCTATCCCTCCACAACAGCAGTCAACGCTTTAGCTCTTATTTCCTCCAGTCATATCACGGGACTTTAAATGCCCATTGATGCATAATGCTACCCCAGATAAGTGTCAAGATACCTTTCATAGCTGCCGTGTCTCCATGCCTTAAACTGCTAAGAAGGCATGCTTCTCCAAATTCAGTAGTGCTCTTCAAAGCTGAGAAACGTGATTACCAGTGCACATTTAGTTGTCTTCATAAATCAGACAGTAATTACAGTAAATAGCTTTTTTAGAAAAAAATAGACTTCTCGTGCTCTGAAGCTTAGATTACAGATGTTTTGGTATGAAGAACAGAATAACCTCTTTCATCTTAATTAAGGAAAAGTATATATTCAGTAGAAGTATCCTCTCACAATTTGTTTCACCTTTGTAAGACTGTCTTACATAATAATTTGCCCAAAACCCACTTGTACAGAATTCAAAATCATTTGTAATGAACAAATAAAATGTGGCAGAAGCCTTTTACACATGAAAGAAAGCCAAAGTTGAGTACCTGAAAACTAAAAATGTTCATTCCAAAGTTATCTTTCTGTCACGTCTATTGATTAACTCACAGTTCAGCTGATCTTTACTCCATAGTAGCCAATTCTTTACCGTGGAGCACAGTGACTCCAATTCTGCCACATATGCCATTAAGGCATAAACTTTGCAAGTGGATTTTTAAATTTCAAGTTGAGTTTACATTGATAGCAACTACATTAAATTAAATTTTGATTTGTAAAATGAACTTCGTATGAAAATAAAAAGATGAAGAAACCAAATAATACATAGATACTGTTAATAATACAACATTATGATCTCTCAGTCATTAATTATTCTGTGAAAAATGAGGCAGTGGTATATGGTTGGTTGGAAGGTACTTATTTTTGCTTTAAAAAATTGTTGGTTTTAAAACTTTTGCCTACACATGCACACACATAATAGAATTTAAGGAGTAACTGGTGATTTTTGCTGACTAACTTAACAGAACGGCCAAAGATTGAATAGGTCACAAAAACCAAGGTAGGCCAAAGATCCTGTGCACATCAAAGCTGAAGCACAGATAGGCTCTTCAATTATTCATGGCCCGTACCTGGCGCATAGGGAACTGCGAAGAGGTCCATTAAGAGGCAAACATCATGCAACTGAGAGGTATTCTTTGCTGGAGAAAAGAGATGAAGGGAGAAATACAAGCAAAGCATCAGATGTTTCCCACCTCTGTGGTCTTGGCTGTAATTGCCCGGCTCCAAAATAATTTCCAGCTGCAAACTTTGAGATTCTCGCCCTAGTACTTACTGCAGTCAGGGAGTACCTACAAAATTTCCATCCCAGAAAAAATTACCTGCAACTTGCCACGTTCAGCTTCTACAGCTGGATGCTTCATACAGTATTGTAGCTTTATTGGTCCTTCTACTCCTGCCCCAGCTCAATTTCATCCTCAGAACTGCACAGATACATACATGAGCACAAACACAGAATAAAAGTTTTCTAGCCCACTCAATTTTTTCTTCCCTATCTTTCCGCCTTCTAAAACTAGCTGAGTAAGTAGCTATAATATAGAAACACTTCAGGGAGCTTGCATATTATTGGAGAGTTCTGGTTTACAGAGCAACTTGGTCTATGACACAGTTTTGCACTAAGTTACTTGAAAGCAAGTATAAAGCACTAGACGTCTTCTCATTAAAATAAATTAAAATAATAATCCTAACTCTGAACAATTGCTAGTGACAGATACTTGAATGATCCATTGTAATGCAAGCTTGCTACTTGTTTTTTAAAATGTTTATTACCTCTTCTAGTAGAAGTTTCAGAGCTTTTATTAACAACTGAACTATTAAACGTAGGAGATGAAGGAAGAAACAAAATCTTGGGTCTGTTTATCTGTTATTTTAGAAAAAATTACCTGCAACTTGCCACGTTCAGCTTCTACAGCTGGATGCTTCATACAGTATTGTAGCTTTATTGGTCCTTCTACTCCTGCCCCAGCTCAATTTCATCCTCAGAACTGCACAGATACATACATGAGCACAAACACAGAATAAAAGTTTTCTAGCCCACTCAATTTTTTCTTCCCTATCTTTCCGCCTTCTAAAACTAGCTGAGTAAGTAGCTATAATATAGAAACACTTCAGGGAGCTTGCATATTATTGGAGAGTTCTGGTTTACAGAGCAACTTGGTCTATGACACAGTTTTGCACTAAGTTACTTGAAAGCAAGTATAAAGCACTAGACGTCTTCTCATTAAAATAAATTAAAATAATAATCCTAACTGAACAATTGCTAGTGACAGATACTTGAATGATCCATTGTAATGCAAGCTTGCTACTTGTTTTTTAAAATGTTTATTACCTCTTCTAGTAGAAGTTTCAGAGCTTTTATTAACAACTGAACTATTAAACGTAGGAGATGAAGGAAGAAACAAAATCTTGGGTCTGTTTATCTGTTATTTTCAGAGAGCTATACCAGCATCCCACATCAGATCACAGCCAACTCTGTACCACAGTTAGAGTGGCACTGAGCCACAACTAATAAACCATGCCGAGAGGGAAAGCATGTTGGCTTCTACTCAGCACTGTGCTACAGAAATCTACGTTACAGCCAGCCAGCTCAGAGTACAGAGTACTTGCTCGTCCTTATTTGTCAAAAAGCTATTAACAAGGCAATATGTAATTTATACGAACTATATAATTACAAAATGTATAAAATATGCTCCATGTTATAACAGTGTAATTAGAAACAGTGTGCTAACTGTTCCATGAGAATGATTTAAGTGAATAGTTGTTTGTAGCAAATATGACTCATTTATACCAGTTTGAGATCTTTCATATAAAACTTGGTTAAGAGCTACCTGATAATTTTCCAGTGAAGCTTTTTCACCAAAACATGTAATTCAATTAAAATGAAAATAGTTGTGCATCATAAAATTTTATCAAAGTTCCTCAGTGAAAGGTTTTATGAACACTTTGACATGAAATCAAGTATTATGGTTTTTGGTTTGCCAGTTTAATTTCATGTTCAACATTTCACTCATTTCTACTGGCCAAGTACAAAATATATTTATTGCTTAGTTCATCTACTTTCCTCTTCCTCATGGACTTAGGGCTTGCTTGTATTTGCTCAGTGTTTTTAGCCCCAACTGAAGACACTGGTGTATTAAATTTAGCAACTAAGTTATCCATTCAGTATTTCTTCCTTAATCACAAGCAGCATTGAACACACACACACAAACCACCACCACCACCCCCCCCGCTATTAGACTTTTATATTAATAGCAGTTGTAAAACAAAATTTTGTCTTATTCCATGACATACCTTTCCTTTTACAAACTAATCAACAGTACTGGTCAGAGAAAGTTTTATTTTCTACTACATGAAAACATGAACTATAGCTGTGAAATTGAGGGTTTAGAAAGGCTCTTCATTTTTAGATTCTGGTCAGCGTGACTCACTTTTAGCAATTTCCCCAAGACCAGTCTCTCCCCCCTGCCCAGCACAAAACCCTTCAACCTTCATCTTCCTTTTCTCAAGGCGGAGGAACATAGAGCACAATCCTTTCCTCCAGTGGTTGTGAGATTTTCCTCTTGTAGTTTGCTACTGCAGGAGGTGGCTTATTTTCTCCCATTAGATTGTTACAAGAGCACCCTCAAAGGAAGGAAAAGAGGTGGCTGCTGCTGAGCTGAACACAATAACAACACCAGGCTAATGATCAATAACTTCAGCTAGTATTTTCTTCCATGTGTTTTAAAATGAAGCAGCGACAGAAGCAGCTGTAAAATCTGAATAGTGCAGATATATACAATTGTATTATTTGATCATTCACTCCTGTTCCAGAATAATAGATTTTCTGATAAAGTCTTTCCTCAAGAGCAGCTTTTGCTGAGACAGAAAGGACTTGTACCAGCATGGAGTCCCACTTTGCTGAAGGAAGGAACATCACTTCTGGAAGCAGTCAAATGTACACAAACCTCCTTGTCATAAAGCTATCAGTGGGCTGATCTTTCCTATTACTCAATACTCCTGTGTCTTAAGAAACACATATTGCTTTGTGATACTGTAATTGTAGAAACTACAGATGCCTACTTCTTTGTGGATATACAGTCACAGTTCTTGTCCAAATACAGTAAGTTTCAAAACTTGCCCTTAATGAGTGCCTGAATAATTTTTGACTAACGATTACCGAAGTTTCAGCAATCTCTTCTTGCTTCTCCAATGATTCCAACATAGGGCTTCTGTAAACTGGCTGAATAGCATTACAGAGGGACAGGTGACACAAAAGCTTGCTATTAGGGTAACTAATAGTCTGGGAAACTAAGCTCTGTTAAAAATATTCAGCTAGTGTCCTGTCTTGTGCAGAACAGAAATAGTACAAAGAAACCACCGCTTCGTATACCAAAGTAGCACCAAAAATTCAAGGTCTTGAGAAGGCTCCGTATATATACACCACTACCTCAAATGAAGAGGAACACTGAGAGACAGACAGAAAGAAAAGATGTGAAGAGTAAAGATCCCTCTGATAAATTAAGGAACTCTCGATTAATAAGGGTGGGCAGCTCTCATTAGCCTGTCTTTCCACAGAAAATGAGGTTTTGGACAGAAACAGTTCTAGCTCATCTGAAGTTAAAGAGTATTAAGACCTCATTAAAAATGGAAGCGCAAATTGGTTCTTTGTTGGGAAACAAAAGTGATTGCAATCTTCAGCTAAGCTGCCACTGAAACAAATTTTAAGAGAAGTCATTGCTGCATTAGAGAAATAAAAAGAAAAAAGCATTTTTAAGTACTGCTAGCTCGCTAGCTTTGCCACAGATTACTTCTATCCCTTCACAGTATGCCACGTGTATTGAGCTATGCAGAAATAGCCAAGCTGGTGAGCTAATGAAAAGCTTGGATACTGGTAACAGTGCAGCCATGGTGAGACTGAAATCAAAAGGTATGACAAAACCTTCCTGAGAAGCTGGATATTCATTGTCTACACTAAGCTCTGGGCTGCTGTAACCACGTGACTACCATCAGTATTTTAAAAATAGCTTGTGTATATCTATACATGCTGCAGTCATTGCACTGTTTGCATAATGTTTGTTCCCTCATTTACAAGAGGAAAATAATCGTACCAAATCAAAGATAATAAAAACTAGTGACTGGAAAAAAGGGTTTCGATCCAAAGAATTTTATCTTGTATTAGAGCTCTGAGCATGCTAAGCATTCACAAGCTCCACAAAAAACACAATCAAACCTTTTTGTTTAGCACAAACAATAAATGGCTAAAGAGATTAAAAGGCTTGAGAGTGCAAGGGCTATAGCACTGGCTGGAGTCTGAAGTATGTGCAGGAGAAGGCAGTACAAGAGGAACTCCTGAAAGAAGACAAAGAAAAAAAAAGCTCCTAAACGCAGAATTCACTGCTATTACTGGGATTTCTGAGCAAAACCTTGAGCTGATAATGTCTCTTTCTACTAGGTTTAGAAAAACTTGGCGGTATTTTTGTTTCACATAAGTATCTTCAAAATGTTCTGCTCAACCATGCAGGCAGAAGCAGGCACACTTCTCACTGCATCTGAAACACTAGCAAAAAAGGGAGAAGTTTTCTCAGTTTTGACTTCTTAAAAACACACTTCACAAAATTCTTTCACAATATAAAACTGAATTATCTGTACAAATGCAAAAATTAGAATTTAAAATATAAAATTGCTCTGAAATCTCCAAATCTTTACTAGCCCATCTACTACTAATGCCTATATAAGCATTAGCAAATAATGAGGTACACACAGATATTCCATCTATTTGAACACAAACATAACCTTTAATTCTTACCTAGCTTTTGGTCACAAATTCATGCCTTTAGGATGTATTTTTAATGTTGTTAGCTTTTGAAGAACAATACAGAGCATACTGTTAAACATATGAATCAGTCTGTCAAGTGTGTTGCTTCATCCCCTCACATGCAGAACGGCCCCTGAAAAGCTATCTGCCTAAGGCTCATGGCAGGCAGCATTTGTTCTTAAGCCAGGAACAGGTATAAAGAAAATGTAGTAACTGTATTTCTTTGCATTTTTCTAGCAAATTCTTGTTTTCAGAAGGGATTCAATGCTGAAAGATCCCAAGATAATGCATTTTAAAGCCAACTCTACCCAAAGAATACTGTCTGAATACGGTACAATTAACTTATAAACTTTCAAAACTGACATTATAAGTATAGTTGCAATAAAGTATTGTAGGTAAAGATTCTGAGAATCATTTTAGTGTGTTTTGGGTAGAGGTATTTATTGTAAGTTGGTGGAAAGCAAAGTTTGCAGTTGCTTATACACACAAAGCCAAGATGGTCCACCTGTGTGAATGCTCGGACAGGTGGGGCTGGATGGTTGCCACTCAGGGTGAATATTTTCTGGGTTTTGTTGCTTATTCTGTGAAAACAGTTTGATCTTAAGAGTTTTAATGTTTCAAGATTATTGAAAACTCAAATACATTCTTGAATTTTGCTTAATGGTTTGTACTCTGCAACAGAAAAGATAGGATGACACTCCTGAAGCCTCTAATTTTCCCCTGAAATTCATGCAGGTTTAGATGAAAGCGAGATTCTAATCTGTATGGAACTGTTATGATAGGTTGAATTAAAATTTATTCAAATCTTGTTTTCTAAGTTTCAGAGCATTGCAAATGTGGTAGAGTAGGCACAAGACAGAGTTTCCTGAAGGAAATGCAGACAATACGGGTACAGCTAGAGCTCCAGGCACAAAACAGACACAACAGCTGCTCGTGGTACCACACTCTGCTTTTCAGTCCTGAATCTTGCAGCCATCCCAGAACTACAGTGGTAAAAATCTCTCAATCACATTGCCCTGTATTCTCTTTATCTGCATATGAAAATGAACACAAAATTACATATTAATGTATTTCCTGAATTATTAGCAATCTGTACAGTGAATGGCTTTCCAGGCTCCGTTAGAAAAGTGGTTTTTTTATGTTAGCAGAAAAAAAGGAAACGATCCACTAAAAGTATCTTTAGTTTAGAAGCACATTTGTATCTTTTAGTGCACCTTTTGGAAAAATGGAACACAGTAGACTAAAAAACACCACCTAATAAGTAATAATCTATTTAAAAAAAAAAATCACAGGAACAAATTAAATATGCTTTGTTAAAATGCAGAAGAAGAGACATTCCAGTTTTGCACTGCCACATTTAACAGTCCCTCCATCATCTACTCTGTAGTTGAACACTGGCTATTGAACATTTCCACATACTGTGCTGAGCTATAGAGTGCATTAATTGTGCAGAATGCTTGTGACAATGACAGAAACATTCTGAATGAAGAGGGGTTGAGGGAGAAAAAGATCTCGCAATGTGTATTTCTTAAATAGGTAATTCAATCATGTCAGTCAAACGACACTCCAGAGCATCCTGCATTTTCTAAAACAATCACCTATCTGAAAATGACACCAATAACAAATTTCATGGCAACACTGTATTTCCAACCAAAAATATCACTTAATAGATGAGATACATTCTGATATCTGAAACCCAATAACCAATAGAAAATAGAATTTTATTAGAATAAAAATTTCTATTCGAATACAATGAAGGGGATGAAATTGGAGGGGTAAGAAGAGAGATGCTGTAGCTGAAGAAAAAGCACAAAGCTTAAAACAGAATTAGTAAGGGAAGCATTTAGTGTTGTAGTGTAACTGTGCTTCTTTGAAATAACTGTCTGCGGAAAATCACTTGAGGTTATTTTTGAACCCTTGATATGTCTGTTTTGAACTTCAAGGCTGTCATCATCCATAGAAAATATACTTATGTCCTGGTTATGCTCTTGTGATGTTTATATGTTAGCACGGATAAAGGGGAAAAGCGTAAGTGCAGAATCCATGGTAAAATTCAAGTTATAGTGAAAGAAGGTGAGAAAAGTGTACATGAAAAGAATTATCGTGGGATAACTATACTTCTTCCTTCTTAAGACACTGTCTGTATAGATTTCTGCTGTACAGTGCTAAAAACAAAGTGATCAATTTAAAGAGCCCCCCAGAACAAGTGATGGCAGGACAATTCTTTCTAATTAAGAAAGCAATTTAGAATTTAAATACAGTGAGTAGCATTGTATAAAAAGCATGAAAACACCTCTGGGTAGCAATTTTCTGTATCTCAATGTCAGAATCATTCCTAAGATGTGTGGCAAAGGCCTCCTTTACATCCGAAGCTAAGTGTTCCATTACAGTCTTTCAGTAGCAGATTATCCGTTTCCCCTGCTAACTTAATCTATACTGCAAATAAGTACACAAATTTCATAGAAGCCTTCTCTAAATAAGGCGCACTTTCAACTATTTATAGCTTTGACAAAATGTATCCTCCCCTACAAAAAGATGCATGTCCAGGGGTCAGCTCATAATTGATTTTCAGAAGAAAGAGCATTTCAGAAGAGCATTTAGTAATTTTTAATAGTGAGATTAGAGGAGGGAAATTTTCTCCCATGTAATAAATTATGACAACTCCTGTGTTGAGAGGCTTTTGTTCCTCCGTTACTGGGAGTTCCAAATTTAAATTCAGCCACGTCAGGGAAGCCCACTCTACTTTCAAGGACAAGTGTTCGCTGACCCCATGGAAAAATGTTTCAAGTTCATACATGCTCCACTGTTTATAAAACTACTATTCCTGAAAGAAGTATATAAATGTGCCATACCAGCTCAGTCTAAAGGTCCACACAACTCAGTATGATGTTTCTGGTGTTGAGAAACAAATGCTTAGGGAATAAACATATGACATAGAGCATTTGTCCCCTGGTACACGCTTACTGCCTCTTGCCAGTCATCGATCATCAGCTTTAACAGCCGTAGTAGGTCCATCAGTCTAATTCCTATTTTTTTAATCTATCATTTATACTCCAAGCTTCCACATGATGTTATATCAATTATGAAATATTCAGTCCTGCTACACTTGAACAAGTATGCACTTTTATTCATTTTAAACCTGCTGTCTGAATTTTTTCCTGTCACAATTTCTGATCCGTGAAAAACAGTGAATAATTGCCTCTGACTTTATTTTTTTAATGCTATTCATTCTGTGTACTCCACCATACATTGTTTCTTGGTTAAAGTGAAAAGTTCTAGTCTATTTAATTTCTCTTTGTGTGGAAGCTGTTCCAAATCTCTGCTTAATCTTATGATCCATACCATACCCCTTCTAGAAGTTAATACAGTAGTCAAGATGTAAGCATATCCCAGGTTTATACAGTCATATAAAATAAAAAAAAAAAAACAGGTCTGTTTCGTTCTTGATTTTTTTAGTAAGTCCTCATACGTTATTGTCTTTTCTGAGAATACAGAAACACACTTAATACACTGCTGAGTATTAAGAGGACCTTCTCACCATCCACTGATGCAGGTTAACCTAAGATCAGCACTGGACCATCTCTCTCTCCTGTAGATATACACAATATTTTTCTTCCCAATATCTAGACACAATGAGAAAACAGCCCCTTTAAATACCCAGAAAAGATCTAGATATAAACAGAAACAAAGACTAGAGTCAGGAAGAATGAGGTCAGGTGAAGAGTCAGGTTAGCTGAGATTCAGATGAAGCCTGGAGGTGGCAAAATGGGCTTAGAAGAGGCTGTTTGAGCTCCGAGAGTCACAGATCCTCAGAGAGTGGAAAGCTAATGAAAATGGCAAATGCAACAGAAAAGACCCCTCCAAAAGAACGCTGTAGATCAAGAAAGGCAAGATAAGATCACTGAGGTAAGACTAGAAAGTGCAACCAGAAGCTGTGGTGGATTTGGTTTGGATGAGAAGACAAAAAGCAAAGCCAGAAAGATGTACAGCATAATCCCTGAAGGAAATCCTTAGCATTATACATGAAGCTTTTAAAAAGATCTTGGTCTGTGATTTTAAAAAATGGAATATTGACCAGGAAGCTGGGCTGCTATGCCATTAAATGCAAAAGCAAATGATGGGCTGTAAAATTATACTCAACCAAATGAACGCTTTACATTCTGCTCCAATCTATTCTTATCAATTATTAGTGCAAATGATTACAGAAAAAGTCTTCTGATATTTAACTCTGAGACTGTGACAGTACTTGGTACATACTCATTTTTCCTACTTCTTCTGTATAAAGTCATTTTGGTCTGATCCTGAAAATACCCAGACACACAGGAGTCTTGTCTATATTCCTTCCAAATGCAAAGGGAAAAACCACAATGGTAATATTACTCTTATGTGTACTGGGTCTGGCTGGGATGGAGCTGACTTCCTTCACAGCAGCTGGTATGTTGCTGTGTTTTGGAGTTGTGACTAAAACAGTGTTGGTAACACACCAATGTTTTAACTATGGCTGAACAGTGCTTGCACAGCATGAAGGCCTTTTCCCCCTCTGCCACACCAGCGAATAGCTGGGGGTGGGCAAAAAGTTGGGAGGGGACACAGCCAGCACTGCTGACACAAACTGACCAAAGGGAGATTCCACATCGTGATGTCATGCTCAGCAATAAAAGCTCAAGGAAAGAAGGAGGAAGGGGGGGTAACGTTAGTGGTTGTGGTGTTTGTCTTTCCAAGTGACCCTTCTGTGTGCTGAGGCCTGGCTAACATCTGCCCGCTCATGAGTAGTAGTGAATTACTTCTTTGTATTAAGGCTCTTTCTTGCACTATTGGAGAATGTAAGGTATTAAGAAAAAGGGATTTAAAAATTGCAACAGAAAAAATAAAATATTGGCATGAATACTAGGTGACAAGCATAGTGGATACTTTTAAAATCAAAGTTTAAAAATGTACACAGAAACAACTTCTAATGTTTTGTGAAACTGTCTAGATTGAAACTTGATCAACATTTTCCAACCTGTCCTATGTATTTCTTCTCAGACATCAGATAGTAACATAGTAGAACAGAGCAAAAAGGACACAGCTTTTCTTTAGAACCTCTTTGAAAGTATTTTCTAGCATTTTCATTTATAAATGAAAGTTTAAGTACATCTAATAAAAATAACATAAACTTTAACCCTGAAAATGAAGGATCTAGTAAATCTCCATAACCAATGATAATGTTTCTTATTCTGAAAAACATCATATATCCATTTTTAACTGTTAGTTTCAGAACAAGCCAGAGAAAACAAACATTTCTTTAGACAGCTCCATAAAAGAGTGCGTTTCAAAAGCATTAAATTTAAAACTTCCTAATAACAAGGAGGATCCCCAGTTACAGATCCCGTAAGTTCCCTAAACACATTTAGATAGAGGTTCCTGGCTAACAAACTTCAAGCAGTGCATCCCTGCACCACAGAGAAGTACTAGAACTAATTCTGAAACTATTACTAGAACTGAAAAGCCAGATGGAGCACCCAAGCTGCAGCTGCCATGCAAAGGAACAACCCTTTCCCCTCAGCAACGCTTATCAATGCAGACACAGCGCCGGGGCTGCGCTGCCTCCAGTTCCAGACCAACTTTTTCAGTTAGCTCGTAAGTTTCTTAATTGCAGGCTACTGCAGGGCTGTTGGACTGGTTGGACTATGGAGAAGCCAAGCAGGGAAAACTGGCCTGAGAAGAAACCTTGGCCACTTAAGGTAAGCATGTTTTCATTATCTTGAAGGGAGGATAAATACATTTTTTTCAGGCACATCCAAACTCTGCTTGCAGTTGAAGCAGATAAAGGCTTGTCTCACTCATTCCCGCAGACCGATCAGAAACCACCAGGATAGCATGAGACCAATTCTATTTATATCAACTTTAAGAAGTGCTTATTAGACTAGACTCATCATCATCAATTACTTTAGGTACGTGTCAGATCTTTGGAAGTTTGCCAAGTACAACTTTTTCATTAGATGCCGTACTTAAAAGAGGCTGCACTTCTATTACACCTCAGTATTACTCCTCTGCATAACGGAGTACTCTGGGCTACCATAGTGAGTCCTCCAGCGGTCCTGACAAAGATCACCTGGTGAAATCACTTGATGCTTACCGATGAGCTCACTAACAGGAGACGAGAGAGGCAAGAGAAGTATTTTTCTAAGCCAGGCCTATTAGGGAAAACGTGTTAATACAGTCAAACAATGGACAAACAACTGAGCAAGAACTCCCACCAGAATGCTGCTGCAAAACAAGATAACAATGGACAGGATTGCAGAAGAAATGTTTCCTCTCTATGCTGCATTACTGAGACCGGCAGTTAAATAAAAGAAACAGGCATGACATTCATATATTATAACAGGCATTGAAAAACTAGAAAGGCTGCACAAAGGGGAGAGGGAGAGAACTGGTAACATCATAACGTGGGATTTGTAACCTTCAGCAAGACAGAACATGCTACTGTTTTTCAAATGATGAGCAAAACCCAGAAAGAATGAATTACAATACTTTCGGTTATCCTCAACAACTACTAGACAGGTTCCTTCATGTGAAGATAGACACTGAAATTTTACATCCACTGACATAACATTGCATTTATCAGATCTTCAATCCTACAGCAGAGCTTGTGTCCTCAGTAAGACAAAAAAATCAGAGCTCCTCAAGAATTCCTTCATTGTCTTCAGTCCTTAAGATTAAGTGACAAATTCTAAAGCTCTCACAACTACTTCCCAGAAAAAGTATCTAGCTTCTCATTCTAAGGTTGTAAAACACAACAAGGCAGTGACAAAGATGACTTCTGCCAGACTTTTATCTCCTGCCACGGACAAACGGAATTCAAAGTTCATCCAGGAGTTTCTAACACAGACCTTTTAAACTTGTGGATTACTAACATTTTGGTTGTCTTTCTAATACAATTACATGGAGGGTAAATAACATTTTCTTCTCACAACTTTAAAAAAAAAAAGCTTCTGTAGTACATAGGTATTAAAACAACTGCCGATCTCCTGTCAAGTTACCTGTTCTTACCTTTTAGATTTATCTACCCTCTCTTAATTGAAGTCAGCTAATCTGAAGGAGATACGAAACACAGTTTAGATGCAATGTGATTTTGCCTAGAAAGAAGGAAGTTATTCAGAATCTCTTGGATCTTGTTCATCTCAAAGAAGCTCTGAAGATGTTTCCAAAACAAATGCATATCAGTGATTAAGTGCAGCTGCAGCTACTGAATTGCACAAGAAGATTAAAAGCATCCTCCTTTCTGTCTAGACACGTATTTAACAAACTTTATGTCTATATACAGGCTAGAGCTGAAAGGAACGTCTTATAAAGTGACACTAAGAGCTAAAACTTGGGAATGTCTACACATAGAACTTCTGCTTGAAGTAGGTGGAGGAATACCTAACCCTCTAATGATCTGATGGTTCATGCTTCAGAGGTGTATTTAAATAACTTACAGTTAGAAGAAATTCAGTAGTAAAGAACCTAGGAGGAGTTTCAGAATTCAATATGGCTATCACCTATGTAACCCATTTCTCTTGTAAGCACGGATTGGATATTG
>NW_008824446.1:586313-589597 GCF_000699105.1 Pygoscelis adeliae
GTAGCATTCAGTCTGCTCCCGAGCAAGGAGTCAAATGAATTGATCAATTTTCTATCTTTCCTTGAGCACCAGCTTAAGAAATTTTGCCTTGCTACAGAGCCTCAAAGATGTCCCCACAAAAGCAGGACTTTGTTAGCATCTTAAGCTGTTCCATTGCATTTTACCTCAGCTGAACATAGTCTGATGAACATCTGCACCACCTTCTAAGAACCACCAGCCTAGTTCCTCCAGTTACACCTGCTGCCTGCAGCTCCGCTGTTTAGGACCACTCATGGAAACACACCTGTAGTCTTCTCATGTAGATAAATCTCCTCTGCAGAATGCAAAACTTTAAATACCTTTTATGTGTTACTGGAATGGTAGGCAGGGCTGGAGTGGGTGCATCATCTAAACCAAATCATAGGCTTTGAACATTCATAGCCACGTTAAGTTACTTATATAGTAATCAAAATAAGTTCCATCTGGTTTTTGGTCATATTAACTACGCTGATGCCAAACTGCCAGAATGCATACCTTTTTCACAGAAGAAAAGAAAAAGGGAGGGGGAGGAAGGTTTGCTCTTCCAGCCCTCTACACTTACACAGGATCAAATACACATAGACTAATCTGCAGAGCTCTCCCCAACATTCTTAGAAATAGATTCCAGTTTCTTTATCACACTGACATTTAGAATTTTTTCCAACTATCCAAACAATCTCATCTGCTATAAATTGAACTAATTCTTCCTCATCAGCCAAAAAGAACAATCCCTTTAATAATCTTTTATATACTGTAGGCGACTCATACTTCCTCTCTTCCGCTGTTCTTTTCTAAATTAAGTAACACCTGTCATGCATTGCACTTTCTAACCGCCTTCTCCTCTTGCCATTCTCCTACACACCTCTACATCTTTAAGTTTTGTGTCCAAAACTGGACACTGTATACAGCAGAGACATCACGGGGCTCTGAGCAACCTGATCTAGTTGAAGATGTCCCTGCTCATTGCAGGAGGGTTGGACTAGATGACCTTTAAAGGTCCCTTCCAACCCAAACCATTCTATGATCCTATGATCAGCTGCAATGAATAAAGAACAGCAGTTAACTCTCAAACCACCTTTTCAGTTGAACTTCTATCAACTTTTTGTTCAACTTTTCTGTAATTAACTACAAAATGAGATTTAATTGTAAAGTCGTTGCATGCTTCCTTCTCCCACCGTCAGTCAGTAACTCCTCACTTTATGTTTATTTAATATGCTTGTTTTTTTCTTAAGCAGCTTTTCTATTTTCATTGACAGAGTCAAATACACACAAATAGAAGGACGCGATCAAACTCCTGATTTATTTATTACTCATGTTGAGAGAATTGAAAGCAGATCAAGTTTACAGAGTCCAAACTGCTCCAGCTGGGAAATTGGGGGAAAAAAAGACTACCCTGATAATTAGGCACACTTGATATAAATCAGACACTAATCAAAAAACCCTACAATACTGTCTTTATAGAGTTTTATTTCAATGTAAAGACACACTTTCAACCCTCCAGAAAAAGCCTTCTGCAATAACAAAAGAGAAGTTGTCTGTGATGGAGCTAGGAGTGGCAAACAACAAGCGAGATGCCAGCATAGCTTAGAAAACCGTAAGAAGTAGCTAAGTCTCACAAGAAATGGACACCATTCAAAATGCATTTTACATGATGTATCAAACCATCCTAATCTAAAAGCACTTAAACTTTTTTTAATACTATCCTCTTGGTGTTTTACACTGTATTTCTACCTCTGCTATCAACCCATCATCTGCTAGTAATGTGAACTCTGTGAACTGTTAAAAGTATACACTGATTATCTGTTTATATGCCAATGAACCTAAAATCTCTTGCACTGTCTTTGTTAAAACTATTTTATTGGTGTCATACATTACAAATGCACTGCAAACCTTTAGAGTGACGGAGCCATTCACAGAGGAAGCACCAGAATTTTTAATGTAAATCTGATCTTGGTATCTGATACTAGATTAGAAAGAAAATAGGCAGTTCGTCTACACTCAGAGCAAATGAGCACCAAAGAAGTCCTAAACCGTAAATATTAAACTGGTAAGAGAATGAACCAAATGTTATTTTGCTATTTCAGTTATCATTATAGGTGAAAATCTTAGGCAAATACTCTGAAGATTTTAATTAAACTTTATTCTTCTTTCAAAAAAGGTTAAAACATCTCTTTGGCTGGCACTCTCATGCTTCGGCCCCACGCTGTCCTTTGCATTTCTCTTTGCATAATAAAGAATTCAGTTGCCATGGGACCTTAGAGTCACCTGCAAAAGGCTGGGCTGAACAACACAGCCTTGGATCATTTCTTCATTTTGGAGATTCACTCACACTATTACACATTTTACAAGAACTCTTAACAGGCATTCAGTTGTAAAACTGCATGAATATAAATCTGGAAAGACAAAACAAAGTCTATACATTCCTATCATTAGGCAGGAAGAAGCAGACTTTTCTTGCGCTATAATCTGTCATACAATAGAAGTGTCATGAACAGTCCTTGAGACCTAACAGATGCTTTGAGACTTTATTCAATCTTTCAAAGTTATAAAAATGGCTACATTGCAGTCACTTATGCTTCTTATGCTATAAGCAACAGAAATCCATCCATTTATTTTGCAGATTACAATAATTTATTACAATCTTCTTCACGTAAGTTACAGTCAGGGAAGGAAACTAGAAGATGTCATCACTTTTGGTAAACAGCAAGGAAAACGATCATTCTACAACAAAGGCAATTTTTCCTTTCTGAAAGTAAACTCCAGAGGTGCAAAACCAAAACTATGTGTAGTTTTAAGCATACCTGCAGCTCAAAACCCACATACAATTCTCAGAAAAAAAACCCCAAGAAAACCACCAAACACCCCAAAACACTCAAAAGGCAAATTTTGGTTGAAAATCAAGACCTTCGAAATAGCCTTGACTTCAACACTTAGACAGTAATTATTAAAAATTCACCTATTGCATTCATTCTGTGACTCTCAAGCAACAATTATACTTGTCCCCTGTACCTCTATAATTTCAGAAGTATAAATTATCAACTATTACATACATTATGTCAAAATTTCCCCAGAATACATGCATATATGTCATTTACCTGTAGCAACATGATAAATTATGCATCTACTTCATTACTAAGACTGCCCTGTAACTGAAATAAGATATCAAATATACCTTACTTTCCACTACTTCCCAACTAATACTGAAAAATGTGCTCTGCCAGTGTAAAGGCTCATCGTGGTAGGACCCACTGTGGAATGTACTATCA
>NW_008824446.1:589637-591387 GCF_000699105.1 Pygoscelis adeliae
GTCACAAAAAAAGGTACACTTGTGCACACTAGCAAGAAAATTTTCAGCTAGTACTAAAGTTAACTGAAGAGAAGAAAAAAAAACCAAACCCAAAACAAACCACAAAAAGGTTTGATATAATTTCAAGTCTGGCTCGGAGCTCATGAGATTGAATTTTATTTTAGAGGAAAATACAACACTGAGATGAAGACCATAAGTCCTGCCATGAGGTAAAAATTAGATCATCTGCCCATATGCTTGAATTAAAACAGGTAGTAGAGGAAGAAATAAATACCAGCTGTATGAAATCAGGTACAAAGAAAAAAGATTCTACATGTTAAGATAACTGACGATAACATAATTATCCAGTAATCTCCTAATTTATATACTGCTCCTCCTTAAACAAGAGGGGTGATATTGTGCATACAACTCCTCCACAGAAATACCAGCATGCACAATCTGTTACCACTGATGACTGCTCTTGTACCCTTTACTGTATGCGCTCACTGGATGTTACTTCATGAACAGAAGTAGGTAAAAAACAATGCGGTTTTAATAATATTTGTCTGTATTAAAGACTAACAACTTGGCAAGCATATTACCACTAAAGCACTAAGTGTACTTCATTATACTACTACTTTATATAATTACAAAACTACTCACAAGGATATCATGAAGAAGCTTTTCTTTGCTTAGCAATAAGAGCCAGATACTCACAAAGAAGGGTCTTGGACCAGATCTTTAAGGTTTATCCCACTACGATCCTCGGCAAGGTTCCTGAAGCAACTGTCACTCACTAAAAAAAATAGAAATAAAATTAAAACAAAACAAAACCAAATCAGAAAAACAAAAGAGGTGGAAATTTAAGAACAGAACGCAGTTCTTTTGATTAGCTAGAAACGCGTTTTGGTGTTGGGTGTAATTTGAACGTTTATATATAAAGTCTGATTTTCAGTGAGGTTTCACCTAATTTATAGGTAAGTTAACCCAATGGAAAGTGATAAACACTGTATCACAGACTACGCAGAAACAATCGGTTTCAGCTGGTGTCCTTACTACTTCTCCACCTGTGGCTACAGGAAGTCTCAAACACAAACACTGCATGCACAAGTATACACAGATATCCATACATTTAACAGCAGAGTCTTTAATCACGCACCGGTCAGTATTCTTTACCTAATCAGAAACAGTGAGAGTTGCTATGTATTTAAGTTCACAGTTGGTCATGGGTTAGCAAAGGTGTTTAATATGAGCAATAGCCAAAACAATTAAAAGCAAAAATGTATTCAAACAGCTTATAATTAACTTATAAAGTGCATGTAAAGCAGCAAGTTACTGTAATAATTGAAATTACATCACAGTAAATTTCACAGAAGTTTGAAAGAGTATTAGCGTGCTTTCTTTTTCTTCACAACATTTAAAAAAACAAAACCAAAAACAAACCAAAAACAAAACGTGATTTAAACCTGAAACTCCAAATCCGTTCTCTTGGCTAATTCCCTCAGCACATGTACCCCATTCCCACAGGTGGGCTCATTTCTCTTGAACAATGCCACAGTCAGTTTGAGAGGTGGGAAAAAAGTAGTGGCACAAATGCTTCTAAAAAAATCAGCATCAGTTCAAAGGAATTACAGTTATTTCTGACTACAGCAAACTTTCTGAAGGACACAGAGGTTGTCATACGGCAAAATCAGTGTAAGGACCAATCTGCCATAAAGAGCAAGGTAATTTGCCAGATAGAAGGGAGCTTATGAAGAAATGCATTACTGCT
>NW_008824446.1:591404-593353 GCF_000699105.1 Pygoscelis adeliae
TGAACACAGCCTTGCATTTGGTGAAAGGGGATGTGTTTAAAATCATGTGCAAAAGCAACTGTTCCTATTTCTTTCTCTCTAAATGCAAGATACTCTTTTTAATTTACATCTGTAAGTATTCATGTGCATCACCAGTATCGAAAAAATGCAAAGCATTCCCAAAATATGTTATTTTCACAGATTACAATACATACTGTGACAGACCTACCTAACACGCTACAAAACTGCAAAACGTTTCTACTAGTACCCCTTGTTGCCAATGCATCTCACGAGCATGAAACCTGTTAATCTGCTGGGAAAAACAAGTATGGAAGAAGCGGTCCCAGAAGAAGGGGCTGGGGTAGCTGACAGAACAGGTACTGGCCCCAGCTCTCACACAAAGCCCGACAGCTAACAGTATGTGACAATAACAGCAGTATTTGTCAAATGTAGATAACATTAAGAAGTTTACCCACTTTGCACCTCAACACTGCAGTAACCAGTTGATATCCTAAGCTTCTCTTATCTGCCATCTCTGAAAACACTACCTAACAGTTGCTCATCACACGCTATCCCTGAAAGCCAGGTGGTATATCACAAGGAGCTTCTTGTCTTTGAGGTAATTGTCATGGATCTTCAGTTTAAACAGCAGCTACTTGTGCTAACAAAGTCCAGAACTCCCGAGACAATTTCATCAATGTCTCAATACTAAACTGAAATTTAACTGTACTGAGTTCGCAAGAGCTACCTACCTTGCCAGGGGAAACGCACCTTGAACACCCTGGGACTTCAGAAATCTTTCACTTCCATGCACATCTGTTGCACTGAACCCAAGGCCCTTGAATTTACAAAGTCTCTAACTCCTGAGCTAAAGGAGCAATTCCAAGATCAGCAGACTTGCAAACAACCTACACTCTAGATTTTATGGGAGGAAAAAAATCCCAGCTATTTGCCTCTTGTCAAGTTTGCCAACTAAACAGTAAACAGAACATTTTACCAACTGTCTTGTCATAAATCCTACACTAGTGATGTATCGACTTATTTCCTATGCCAACACTATACATCATGAATAAAAATGGTCAATAATGTTTTTTCACTACTGACAAATCAAACATTTCTTAAGTATTAAATATTTAATCTAATTATGCTGTATTTTTTCTGCTGTCTTCTCCAATGTCCTCATCGAAAGTAATCGCAATTATAATTGGAGAAACTATTGCGACTATTCTAAAACTTTTTAAAAGGGAAAATGAAAAATAACAACATAAAATTATTTTACCAGTATAACTGGCCATTATTTGTCTGTATAACTCATGAAGTTTATTAAACAAAATGTGTTTGAAATAAATGTTTAAAATGAAAGCCCAGATTTGCCAGAGACTGTCTTTGTCTTACTTGTCTCAACGTAAGTCTAATATTATAATACCCTTTTTATGAATGAAGTTGAAAACTGCAAACCTTTCTTCTAGTTAGCAGAGTTGGGCAATACAAGCTTTTGCTAAAAAGACTAACTCAACATCAGTCAAGTATCTACAAATTTTGAAAAAGCTACCAACCTCATCTCCCCTCCCCCCCCTTTTTTTTTCTGGTTTGTAGGAGAGAGTCAGAACGTTGGGAAGCTGCAAAATTTGGAAGCAAGCCTCTTCTTAGGTTACTGTTCTAGCCCAAATCAGAAAATATAGATGCCTCAGATAAATGTGAAAAATTTCACACACAGTTTTAACACCCAAGAATTCCAACAGTAGTTAATATTCACCAAAATAAAATTTCTGAAAACTACATTTGACCATAATTGCCAATTAAATTACTAGCGTTGATAGCAACAGGAGAGCTTCCAGTGAGAGGAAATAATTCAGTGAAATGGGCTGCAATAAGACCTCTTACAGGAAGACTTCGGCATACTTTACTGTATATAATATATATTATAATATATTATTGTATATTATTATATATTATAATATATATTGTAT
>NW_008824446.1:593416-643008 GCF_000699105.1 Pygoscelis adeliae
AATATATTATAAATGTTATATATTGTATAATATATTATTATATTATATATATTCTATATATAATTATATATATAGAATATATATATACTTTACATACAAGCATAGCCACGCTCCCTCACACCCTTGCAAACTCTAGTCCAGGAAAGAAAACAAGTGTTCGGCAGTAAACACGGGGTGGAAGCAATCAAGCAAAGTAGGTACTACATTTCTCACGGCTTAGAAAACCATAAATCAACACTGCATGTGTTTTAAAAAAATGGTATACTCTGATTGAAATGCAAGCTATTTATTTTAAACAGGACATAGGGTGAAACTATGTTTGATGGTGTATGGCAGAAAGATCAGGGTGATCAATGGTGCTTTACGGTTTGAGGGAAGAAAAGGCAGAAGAAAACTCCGCATCACAGCCACAAATTGTACTATATTCACAAAGGCCGTGCCTAACTTCCTGTCTTTAAAGCACAACCAAGGGAGACTTTTGCCTAGGACATCTGTACGAACACACTCCCCATGTAGGATTTTATTGTCTTGTTTCAATTTTTTTTTTTTTTTTAATGACCCAAAAGTTTATAAAAGCTAGTATTTTAAGCAGTGTTGAGTGCATGGTTTATGGAGAGATACAGAATTGTTAGCTGCTCCCCTCTACATATACACCAAGTGGCTGAGCCTCTGATCTGTATTACACCCCCCACATATACATCCTTATAGACAAGGAGAATCACAACAAAAAAAATCTTCCTAAAACCCATTTGCTCCATGGAGTATTGTACACACAGTAACAGTCTATAAGGTACTAGAAATGTTTTTTAAGAAGTAAAATATTGGCACAAATATCACGGGCATAGACTGAATCCACTCCTACTGTTACATGTACCAAAAGTGAAGAGGTTTTAGCAATAGCTCCAATTCTCCCAACATTCGTCCTACTTTCAGCTCCTGGTTTCTATTACTGATGTTCTGTTTCTGACCCCTGTCTAGTCTTATGCCTAGGAAGTAACAGAGATGGGAGGCCAACAAGGGAATATAGTTCTCACCTGTCAATTACACAGCATACAAAAATTCCATATGAAAACGTTAAAATCAGCATTCACACTGTAATGTGCAAACATCCAGTTTACAACAGTTGCGAAGCCTTTGCACTTGGCATTTGTGAACTTCTAAATCTGTCCATATGATTTTTTTTCTTTGCTTTCTTTAACAGTTTTAAATGAGACCATACTGAAGTAAAATGGATTATTAGCCTGTTGATTTCCAAAAATGAGAAGCAGAGGTTCTTCAACTCTGAAGGTAAACTAATATTTTCTTCAAGTGGAGGCAGGATATACTCTGTTGTGAACTTCATCCTTTTGGGGTTTTTTTTAATGTCCTGCAACTTGAAAACAATATAGCCCTTTAAAACTGTCACTTAATCTCTCATCCCACACAGTGTATTCCCAGCAAACAAAAGCCCTCTTTAGATCAAAGCACTTCCAATTCTACAGCTGTTAATGGTCATTTTCATATCATATGCTTTAGAAGAAAATGCAATCATTACCCTCAAAAAATGAAGGGCTATCTATAGTTTGGTAAAGAAAATGAATAATAATGTTTACCTCCCCAATATCAAAATAAGCAATTCCAGAAAACTGTAAACTACTATCACCTGCCAGATTTCCCTCTTGGTTCTCAGAGTTCAGAACTGGTTTTAGACTAGTTGTGGTTACCTGTTGATAAAAACCATCCTGATAACAAAAATGCTACACTCAGAAAGACAGTCATTGATAACTGTGATGCACTATTACTTCAAAAATACATGGACTACTACAACATTGAACAGTATGCACTGAACTATAAGATATCAAATTCTTACATTTTTGCCTTTTAGTCTTAACATCTCCTAAGTTCAGTTCTTTTTCTCAAGACTTCTTCATCTGTCTGTAGTATTTTTGACACAGTTTCCAGAGCAGATCTCTCTCCCTTACCCCTCTTTTTATAGGATCATTTATATGTCTAGGTTTTTATACCAGATTCATTCAGCAGCTGATAAATACAAAAAAATACTTAATACACTTGGGATGTTCTGGAAAGAACTGGTCTGGCACAGCATTGTATTCTAGTCTGGTTTTGCTTGCAGTAAAGCATTATGCAGAAGTCTCATTTCAGATTCAGGTGGTTCTGTTCCACGCAGTGCATGCCAACGTGGCAGGATTCGAGTATTTTGTTTTTATAGGCCCAACCTTATACACACTGTAGCAAGCACCCACTTTTACCAATTGTAATTGTATATATTGTTGACTTCAAGATATAACAAACACTGCTAAGGAAGCTTCGGTTTTAGGATATAAGAAGGTAACAGAATTTTTTCTCAGACCTCAAAACATCTCTCTTCAAAAGCCTATTCTCCTGCAGACACAGAATTCCTGTCCTATAGGCATACTTTAAAAGAAAGTAAAGGAATGGGATAGTACCAGAATGTAAAGATTGATTCTCTTACTATTAAAATGGTTTTAAGGTATTTTGCCTGTCCCATGAACCGTAACATCAGAGATAAATATCCTGCCTCTTTTCTCTGCTATTGCCGTATTTCTCAAGTGACTGCATGTCAACCAGAAAACACACATAAAAAACAGATGGCATATTACAGAAATCTTGTAGCATCTTCACCAGATCTATTACAGAAGACAGCAAATTAATTGTATGAAGAGCACGTACACTATTTGCATATCTGCACACAAATTTCTCTGACGTATTTACAGAATAAAAAGAACTACTAGTCTGCATGCAAACTGCAAATGTTTACAACTGCTAAGAAAATATGTTGGCTGTGACTAGCAAAAATAATGCAGGTTGGTTTCCTAAGAACTTGTGATCTTTGTTCCCTAAATACCATTCGCTAACACCATAATAAATCCAGATTCCCTGTGATACCCACACAAGGAAGAGAGCTAAAGCTAATACAAAGCCATGCATGTGAAAGCACCAGTCGATTCCAATCTGCCTTCTCCTCAGTGGGGGTAATAATCTGAGTCTCCTCTTTGCCTGGCTGTTAATTTTCACTTGATTTATAGATAACAGTATCCTTAAAAATTCTCTTTTTGTTACATTGCGGTTACTTTTCTATTATCCTGTTAACAGGATAATTAAATAAATAACAGGATTCTATTATCCTGTTAACCTGTGTTAAACAGGTTTAAAAGGGGGGGGACCTGAAAGACCAATGGAAAGACTGAAGGACAACATTGTCTATCTTTTGATCATGGAAGCCTTGTTTTCCCTAGGCAGATAATCTAAAAACCATTTTCAAAACTGCAAGGAATCGATGCACACCAAATTTCAAGTTTCCTTCCCTTTTCATTTCTATTTTAAACTTCATTCTGCTAAAAAATGGACATAAGAGAATGAAATCATAAAATGGCAACACTTTAAGTCTTAACCCACAACTATTTAACAACAAAAGTAGCTGCAGCACCTTAACATAGTTACTAATAGGTAGGTTTGTGCAGTATCTGGGCAAGCATGTCACAGCAGAAACAATTTTTAAAATTGAGTTAAAGCACGGTGGTATTTACAGCACACAAATAAACAGCACTCAAAGATTTGCTTAGGTGTGAGCAGGGTCAGGCGACAGAAAACATACCACCCACTCCACAGGTTCACATATTCTGACCTGAAAGCTATGCAAAAAAAGGTAACAAAACACTTTATTTAAATGGAGCATTAAAAGAGCTAAAATAGCCACATGAAGAAAGGAGTCTCTCTTTTATATGGATTGTATTTTTTCAAGCATAAAACTCATTAAATTAGTGAAACATAAGACTAAAATTCAAAACATTGTGTTGGTGAGACAAACATAAGATGTTCAGGATACGCAGTATCAGAGATGGTTAATACTTTTCATATAAGTCCAGATGCAAATGATTTTTTTACCCCATGAGAACAAAAGAATTGCATTCCAAAAATAAGCAGGGCCTTTTTAAGTCAGTGTTGTATCCTTTCCATTTACATAACCACTTAATTTCTACTGCCAAAGAACATATCATGAACAGCAACAGTTTCAGAAAAGTGAAAGTAGCTGAGAAGGTCCTGATCACATCACTGTTGGAGCTCATTTTCCCTTTTACCTTTGAAAAGCTTGTCATTAGAAATACAGAGGCCAAGGTGCAACAGTTTGAAACAAGTTACAGAATGTATCCACTGGCGGGAATTTTCATTGTAAGAAGTAATGTGAAAATCTGATAAGAAAACAAAGGAAGATGAAGGCTGCTTCTGCAAGCTATTAGATGAAGCCTGCAGATCAAAGAAAGCACACTGTTGAGATTAACCTGTTTGAAGTAAAAGAGCAAACCAGTAACTTCAACTTACTTAATAAAATTTATTTTCACTGGGCATTCAGAACTAGTCATAGTATCAAGACTAGCTGTAGTTTCAATTCATGTATTATAATTCACTCCCAAATATAAATTCCTAGCAGACAAAAGCAAGAACACGTTTATTTTATTCCGGTTATTTCAATTCACCAAAATCCCCTAAGTAGCCTCTTTCTCACCCACCCAGCAACAGCGGTCTTGTGCTTTCTCTGCCACATCAGCAATCACCAGTACAATGTATTTGTCCCTATTTTCTCTGACCAGGTAAAGGTTGACACAGCAGACAACCTATCAACCACAACTTCATAGATTTTAAAGACACGATGGCCGTGATTAGTTTGACTCCCTGTATACATGTGCCCCTCACACCTGATGAATGTTTCTGTCATCTGCTTTGTTTTTCACATAGTTTTTGTCATACACTAAAATACAGGGAAATTCTGACTATATGTTTTCAAGACAACAAAATTTAATATCCACCTTTAAGAAAGTCCCATAGCAATCTCTTCAAACTGAGCTTTACTCTGTCTCAGAGCAGCAGAAGTCTTCTCTCCCTTTCCCTTCAGATGCAGTGCTACAAAGTGCCTCAAAGATTGACAAAGAAGTACTACTACAAAAAAGGAGCTCATCTACTGGAAAAAGAGGAGAAGAGAAAGGTTCAGGTGACCTAGTGAAAAATGTGTGATCATAAACCAGAAATAGAATTCAGACATGTGAATCTACGATTTTTTCCAGAAAACACAGGGAAGCAGTAATGCCACCTGTAAACCAGATGCAAAGGAGGACTACTGCAGTGATAAAGAAAAGACAGACATCTTAGAGGAGGTGAAAAGAGCTTTCTTGATTAGCTTAGCAAAAAGAAAACATTATATGGTTGCTGCTGGTGTGTTTATATAAATACAGCAGCAAAATAAACATCAGAGGGAGAAGAGATAAAGAATAGTGTTGCACAAGAAAATAACTGTGAGAAAATCATAAGAAATAGGGAGCAAATTTTCCAAGAGCTAGACGGCTGAAACCTCACAAATAATCCTTCTGTAAGAACAGTGCGGGCAAGGAAGGTGCACAGGCTGGTTCTGGGCAGATCTAAGAATAGATTAAATGACACAGGAATTGTTCTTGAACACAGGAGGCCTTCTGTGCCACAGTTGCTAATGCTGTAAAATTTATGTTAGAGCTTCTCTGAAGGCTATGAACTTCTAATCCCTCCCAAGGTTTCTCACATTTTCTAACAGCAATTACATGAGCCATTTTTTCTACGTAACCCATCTAGTGGGTTATGCTTCTTTCAAATTATTTATCATTTAAATTTTACAATATTTGTAAAATTGGCCTTAGGCTACAAATTCTGTACTGGGTTTTAATCTAATATTCTAACAAGCTTGAGTTTCGACTCGATCACACTGTCAGTGTGATCACTGCAGTGATCAAGTGAACTTCAGAAGAAAAACATCAAGCCATTAAGGACATTCAAATCCTTGGAGATGCAGCATTATCAATACTTCTAATTGTTTGTACCCGATAAAAAAATTAAATTCTTTGAAACTACAAATACTAAATGCTTGATGGAATGTTTCCTTCGAACTCCTGTTACTTTTCATTGGAAATAAATAAGTTTGTGTTTTGTTTTGTTTTGTTTTCCCAACAAGTATTTCCAATAAGAAGTTTCTGTTGCACTTCCTTTCACTTTAAAACTGTAAAAAATTCTAGGATGGGAAGCAAAAGGATAGAAGGTAAGCACATCTAAGAGAAGGGAAGAGAACAGTTAAAACAACAACAAAAAAATCTAAGTACGTTTGAAGAGTCATACCTCCTTTTAGACTTCTCTGAAACTATTAGTGCTATCACAGGTTAGAACTGCTGTACTTACAGAAGTTGCTGAGAACCATTCTTTTAAAGGGCAGTCTTTGCAAGGAGGTCTTGATTTTCAGCTTTGCTTATTTCTTTAAGGGATGTCTGAGAGTTTTTTCCATTACTCTAAAAAAATATATTCTTATCCCTAATCTTAGTTTTCTTGTATTTTATTTAGTTCAGGAAAAGAACATGTTTAGTTTCTTAGCTAACAACATCTGAAACAATTCATAGCATCTTACACAGGCCCAGTTTAACAGCTTACATGGATTCTTGGTTGCAATGTACACTCATCAAGTCTACAATCAATCTCAGCTAGATGCACTTTTAAATATGACAAAGTATGCCTATGCTAGATGCTAACACATTTCACATCTTATCTGCCAGCTTGATTAAGAAACACAAGCATCATAAGAAAAACTATACTCCACTTTCCTAATGACACATTCTATCTATAAACACTGCATTTCTTATGTAAACCCCTCCAGTGACCTCTCCATTCCATCTGTCCCCAAAACACAAACATCTTATCATGGACTTGTGAGCCCAGGTTTGCATGATCAATTAATGACAGGATTTAAGAAACTATACTTCACATTATGGCGTGCAGCAACACCCCTCTTTGCATTGCTGCACAGCTAAATACATACAGACCTGCTGATACTTAGATAATCCTCCAGGACCAACCCACAAACCCCAGGGCCTCAGCGTCCTGTCTTCCCTCTGCTCATGTCTCACACAGCCCCAGGCACCAGAAATCAGGTAACTTGTCATCCTCAAGGAACTTGAGGTATTTTCTGCATAGTTCAACATAGTCTGCCAAACTCTGATAAAAGAAACCACCTCAAAAACACATAGTAAAAAAGGACAGGGAAAAAAAGCTACTTTGTTCAGTGTTATTCAGGTGATTGTCCAGCACCCGAAGTACCTAAAACTCTGTCATGGCAGAAGGCAACAACTCCAAACTTGAGGACTCCCCTAGTCATATCTATGGTTTGAGAAGATGCCTTCTCTAAATCCAGACCTACAACCACACACTACGGGACTTCCAAGGAAGGACAGTATGAATTTTACATTACAGGAAGGGGCAAGGGAAACACAAAGACAAGGCATGGAGCTGGAAGAGATCCAGGATCAGACCATAAAGCCAGATGTCTTACTGAGTATTTTGGTTTCATCTTCTGAGTTCAAGTGAAAGCAAATAAAGCTCATCCACAGTACTGGACCAGGGGAGCGACACAAACTGAGATTAACAGAAATGAGGAAGAAGCAGAGCTGGTAATACCAACTGTGTTAATGAGCTAATAACACTGCAGAAATCCCAATGACAACCAAGTGCAACTGCAGCCTGAATGAAGAGTGTTAAATCACATGCAGCTGTAAGATTTCAAAGACTGAAGGTGTAATCATAGCAAAATAATGCCAGTCAGCACATAAACCAGGACATAAATATGTACTGTGGACAAACAACTCCACTATAGGCAAGGACTTGAAGAAAAAGACATCCCCTCCTTTACTTTCTAGGCAAAATTAGCACATGGAGTCAGTCTGGTGTACCTGCCCCTTTTGGTTTGCTGACCTAACAAATCACCTGGGACAGAAGAGCCTCCTGTAAACAATTACACAATAACAATTTATTTAGCACAGCTCTATATGGAAAGCTCTGAACTGAGGCCCTGCAAGCACCATACTGAGCTACAAAAGGCATTATTTTCTTCTGGTAGCAGGGATGATGAAAAGATGTTGAGATTAAAATTCAGTTGTAGCTATCTACTTTATTGGGTATAAGGATGTCCATTCATGCGAAAGCAATCTTTAAACTATTCTCTTTAATCATTAGAAGATTAAACAAATCACTGTAATTTAATAATGTAAAATGAGGATATGAGTTAAAAATAAAATTTAATAAAAATACTCATATATTTAGTATGAACACATTACTATCTAGACAGTATTGAACTATTTTACATTAACTACTTTTCCCTAAATCTAGTTTTTATGAAGCAAATTATATCCATATGTTTACAATTTTCAATTCACTAAATGTGAATTCTTGATAGTTTATGGCAAAATTCTTTATGGAAGTGGGAAAAACAGCATTAGCAAAAGTGCCTGCACTGAACCTTAAAAATAGGACAATACCTCTTTGTCCAAAGCATAAGTATTTTCTTTAGATATCTTTTTCATACTAGTACTCTTAAGCCTCCTTAAAACAAGCGGTAGTACAAAATACACTGTTTCAAAGCAGAAACACGTTAAGGAGAAATTTTCAACTCTAACTAGAAAAAAACAAAAACAACAGAAGTGGTCAAGAAGAACAAAGTGCATTAAGATAAATCCTACAGCTTGTTTAAAAAGCAACTACCACCATATAATTTTCTGTTTACAACCAACTTTCCATTACCAAAACTAAAAGAATACCTCGGATAACGGAGGAAAAAACCTCCATGGACAGTTATTACTGAGCATGAAGTGTAACACACCAAATGACACAGCCTATTTGGGTTCATTGGGTTCAACCCAGGCTGTTGCACACTGTTTCTGGTAGGTCTTACTTGCCCAGATGCAGCACTGCACACGGACTTATTTAATCTATTTGGTAAGAGCTCAGTTTGAACTAATGAGCCCTGCTAAACCCATACCATAAGGCAGAAGACACCCCATTAGCACCACCAGTACCAGCTTGGATACAGCAGGACTAGCACTGAGGCACATATATTAAATCCTGATGAACCTTCACTGACTTTATACACTCTAATACCACTATATAAGCTGAGGTCAGGAAACACCAAGACAGATACACCTAAGCTAACTTTACATGGTGCCAACTCAGCCATGGCAGGGTTTATTAGCTCAGATTTGCAGTGGTGTAAAGGCATCTAAAGTACCCTCAAACTCTTGGAAGAAATATAGTCACACTCATGCAAAGCTGATCTAGTCACGCTGTTTCAGATTTTTGCTGGCTTCCCAGGGCTCCACAATTATCACAAGCGGTGGGAAGCTGTGTTTCTTCACGATGATCTCTAAATGTACCACGGGTCTTTCCAGAACACTGAGCTGCCATTCTGGAACAGGTAAGAGATCCAGCTACATCCAACCTTGAACAAATGCTGATATCAAATCCTACAGGGGAAAGTGCAGGTTCTAAAAACCAGAATTTTCCATATTGTTTATAGTTAGTTCACTTCTGTCTCTACTGGTGGCTGTGGTGAAGATCTCAGTGGGGCAAGTTCCACTCAGGTGCCACGGGAGGAAAGCATGTGTCACCAGAAAGCCTATATTTTATGAAACAAAGAACTCTAAGAAACAAAGATTTATTCCTTACCCCCAGTCTCTAACTCAAAGAAAATGAAAGATTTTTAACTTTTTCCCAATGTTTTGTTTATTCTAACTTTACATGTATAAACTGTGCCTATTCTATACAGCTCTGGAGCTGACCATTTTTCAGTGAATTGGTTCCTAGATCTGACGTTGACTCCTTCATCCCATTATTCATTTATTTCCACGTGCCTGTTCCTAACGGTTATGAATAAATTTTGAAAATGTGTGTATTGTGTCTGGCTGAGATGGAGTTAATTTTCCCCATAGCAGCCCTCATAGCGCTGTGCTTTGTATTGGTAGCTAGAAAAGTGTTCATAACGCATCAGTGTTTTGGCTACCGCTGAGCAGTGCTTGCACAGCATCAAGGCTGTCTCCAACATTCCCCCCTCACCAGTAGGCTGGGGGTGGGCAAGATCTTGGGAGGGGATATAGCGAGACAGCTGACCCAAACTGGCCAAAGGGATATTCCATACCATATGATGTCTGCTCTGTCTGCTCAGCAATAAGAGCTAAAGAGAAAGGAGGGGGAGAGCATTCATTATTACAATGTTTGTCTTCCAAAGCAACCACTATGTGTACCGAAGCCCTACTTCCTGGGGAGTGGCTGGACATCGCCTGCTGATGGGAAGTAGAGAATACATCTTCTGTTTTCCTTTGCTTGCACACGCCACCTTTGCTTTTGCTTTATTAAACTGCCTTTATCTTGACCCATGAGGTTTTTTCCATCCTATTTTCTCCTCCCATCCCCCCCTCCATCCTGCTGAGAAGAGGAGTGATAATACAGCTTGGTGGGCACCTGGCATCCAGCCAAGGTCAACCCACCACAATGTGAACCAATGTCTCTTGTCATTTCTTGCAACTGGAAGGATCCTGAAAAAGCTTTAAACAGTTGGAACTGAGCCATTTATCTCAGCGAGCTGTGAGAAACCTGAAAATCAGTTAAGAAGCAAAGTGTTTATAGCTTTACCGCCCACCACTCACTCATTCAACTAATTATTAAAATTACCTTCTCAAATGATTCCAGAGTACTAGAAGTCATGCTTCATATACCACTTGAAACATATGCTCCACCAAACCTGACATACAGAAAATAAAAATATGGACACTAAAAAAAATGCTAAGAACTTATAACAGGAGTAAGCTTTACAATTGTGGACCTTTGTTTATGTTCACTTACTGAGTTGCAACATTCAAGACTCTTTATGGAGTCTTGATTGCGAGTCCTTGATTTCAGGTCCTGATTACAGGGTGAAAATACAAGGGTTATTTCAGTTTACTGTCCATTCCCTTTCTGTAATCTTGCTATGCTCTTACAATCAGATATTTTAAAACAACAATTTTAACTGACATCATGAATTGCATAAAAAATATTTTATTAGTTTAAAATTTGCTTACTTGAATTGTAGGTCTTCAGCCCAATGTGTGAGACAGTAAATATGAGTGCTTTGTAGCCCTGTACAACCCTCATCTGACAAGAGCCCAGAGAGCTCTAGTCCAATATTTCCTCCTACAAATATTCCTCTGTGCGTTTAAGCATGTTCACTCCTAACTTTCTATTTGTACTGTATTCTTTTTGAGCTACTGTGTTTTAGCCATGCTCAAAATTATAGAATATAACATATTAGTGTTATATTAATAATATATATAGAATATAAACAAAGTTCCTGTTGACGGAGCCTGCAGAGACAGTATTTCCTGGCCATCGCAGACCTCTCCTGCGTGACTCACGGGGTCTCTGCCTGCTGGCATGCTACGGCACTTGGCATTACAGGCTCTGGCATACGTTCTCAGGCTGTGTATGTGTGTGACTGTCTCAGGAAGGCTAAATAGGTTACAATTCATAGTCTGGGCTCATTTCTTGCCAGTCTTATAGCCCTATCAAGAATAACATGTTCTTGTGGCCCTCCTGAAACTTCAAGTCATATATGTATAATGGTTTTCCTTATTTGCTCTGAGTCCTCCCTGCTTGATCAACAATGAGGAGGAGGAGGAGGAGGAGAATGACAGGATTATCGTTGTTATTATTTACTGCACCATTAGTGATCCTTATGGTTCACAAATGGCCAACAAAAATAGATGCAAATGGTATATGCCATTGACAAGTTTGGTGTCTCTTCTGTCATTACAGAATGACTTTTGTTCTTACTGAAGCCTTTGAGCTGTAGCATTTTAAACCAGCCATTTGAAGATTACAAAAACGGGAATGGATACCAATATTATTTTAATTGGGAAAGAAGGAAACACTTCTCTGCCAAACTTTTTTCTTTTCTTTTTTACAGTGTATTCTGAGATCTGCAATATTAATAAATTCCCTTTAAAAGGGCTGTTGAGTGGATGGGAAACTGAATGCATCACACAATTTACTAGTTCATTCTGGAATTCCTCTCCTTGAAGTGAGTACTCATTAAAAAAAGGTCTTAAAATTTATGCGTATGCATGGTATGCATGTTTGGTACGCAGATTTCCTGAATTCCACTGTTGAATTCTGTGTATTTACAGAAGTATATTAAGAAATTATAACAGATATTGTGAATCAGTTGTGCTGAATTTTTGTGAATTACTCCCATTCTCTTCTCATTCATCAAGTGGCAGTTAAATACTTCTCATCATTGGGGAAAAATAATTTTTTTTGGTACTGTTGACTGCAGAAATCCTAAAATAGTGATTACACCTCACATTTATAAATAAATCTTTATTTAACTTTTTCCACAAAATATTGACTTTTCCAAAGAAAGACCTTTGTATTCGATCCTTTTTTCTTTAAATTTGTATTATACACATTCACCTCAATTACATATATAAATTGTATATATATATTTTATATACTTACATATAAAAAATTTATACATATGTTGTGTTTTTACATATCCATAAATATTATAGATAGATAAATATAAAAATTTGTTTTGGTCGAATACTGGAAAAGCTTGCCCAGCAAGGTTGTGGACTCTCCATCGGTGGTGGTGGTCAACACTCTGGAGGTCTCCCTGAACAAGCCGATCTTATTAGACTTGCTTTGTGCGGGGAACTGGTGTAGTTGACCTTCACAGCTCCCCTTCCAACCTAAATTATTCTGTGATTCTATAAAAAGGCTTCTGTTTCATATTTTAACATTTTACTTACTGTGGTTTTAACATAAAAACTTGGCTTCCAAAACAGAGAAAAGAAGGCCATTAACATTAGCTGCCATTAACATCAGTAGCCTCTAGTTACATTTTGCAAGAGAAGCAGCAAGCTGAAAACTCATACGAATGTCCTATTAAAATAATTTATAAGACCTGCTTGCATTTAGAACTGCCAGCAGAAGCACTGCCTTCCTTTTGGGGTTGCTGTTTTTAGGCAACCATCACATTTCATAGTACTGTAGTGTCACAAACTAAGCAGGAAGGCCTACAGAATGAAAATATGGAAATAATGCCAGATGTTAAAAACAGGTGAATGGTAAACTGCCACATAAATTAAGATTCTATAAATAGCAGTGCCTTTATCAGAATAGATAAGAAAACATTCTTAATGTACTTTGCCGCAAATGGGATGCTATAACATTATTTTCTGAAGCATCTTAGTCAGTAAATCTATTTAAAATAATTACTGATCAAAAACTCTTGTACAGAGCGACAGAAAATTCAGCATTGTTGAGAATTCTCTAGTGACTGGATTGCCCAGCTTTTAACTTTTAAACACAAAGATATTTTAATTTTTCAGAATTTTCTACTGAAAAAGTAATTGGGGATCTTGATAATAAAGTGAGTGACTCTTCTCTTGAACACTCCTTGTTTATTATGCAAGCTTTTTTTTTCTCCCCCTCCATTTTGTATAGACTACTGCATTTTCTCCATTACATTTTAAGCCTTTCAAAGACATCTATGGAGAGAAATGAAACTGGTATATAAGAATTTAATTTGAGGCTTCTCATTTCCCATTACCACTGGCTTGGAGGTCCTGTCTTCAGTCTACCTGTTCAGTTTTGTGTCCTGCCCTTGTGGCAAGAACAAACAAACATCAGCACAGGCAGAGCAAAGACGCTGCTCAGAGGGGCATAGAGGGGCCTGGCTTTAAAATACTCTTCTCTGAAAAGGCAGTCAGGCTGGGAAATGTTTTAAAGGAGTATCTAAACTCTTCCTGCACAGCAGGTCATACACCCTTTTGCTATTCCTTAGCTTGCAAAGATGTTAAAATATTTGAAATTATTGTTGTTGTGAACAAACGGCACTTTGTGGCATTGCTGTTTAATTTGCTTATATTTTACCAGGCAGAAAGATAGCATTTCTGCTCCTCAGAGTGCAGAACAGTTTTAAATGCATCAACACATCATAGTCAGCTGTTAACCATGCCACGATGAGGGCTTTTTCGCTACAAAAACAATGATGTCAACAACAAAGATGTGCACTGTATCACTTTATTATCTATATTTTGATGTGTTTTGTGTTTTCTGCTGAAGCCTATTTGCAACACCCTAAACCGCAAGGGGGGTTAGGGTTTCCCTGCTCTCGAAGTCAGTAGGGCACAGATAGCTGACCAGTAGGGCCATCAGCTGATACATGTAGCATGTGTGATGAAGCACCAAAGAGAGACAGCACTGCATTGAGAATGCACGAGTGTCTAGAATCAAAAAGGATGATGAAAGATACTGGGGATTGAGAGGGTGATGGGCTATAACTATCTCAGCTGAGCTGTCCCTCCTTCCTCACCAGTAAAACCTTTATTTGCTTTAACTGTGCAAAAGCACACAGAAAATGTATCAATTCTGGAGTTTGCAGATTCATAAAAATATTACCATGGTGGCTCACGCTGGTGACATATCTAGGCAATACCCTGTTTCCAGCAGTAGATTGTGCAAGACAATGGAGAAAAAGGTGCAGGATGAGGCTTTAAAATAACCTGCCCCATGTGAAAGCTGCATCTCAGTTTCTACTAGTTAAATATTATCCTAATTGAAGCATTTTTAAGTCTTCTGATATCTTCTTAGAATCAGCTACAAGATTTTAAGATTTCAGAGTTGCATACAAACACCAAAGCTCTCTTCAAATTTTCCTAGATTCCAGAATATCCCTGCGGAGGAACTGCCTCACTGCTCTACAGGCCACCTCACATGCGATTACCTCATGGTGCCGCTCCACAGACGGACTAGCACAGAATAAGGGAGTCCTGGCATCTGAGGGACACAGGTCAGGGAACAGAGGCGCTGGACAAGATGACCTCCAGATGTCCCTTCTAACCTCGGCCTTTCTGTGATTCTGTGAGCAGCATCAACTGCTGCCAGTTATTCTGGCTGACACAGTTTTTAGGACGTGCTTATATACAAGATGCTGCTCGTTAGTTCTCAATACCCACATTTTGAATGGATTCATGAGAGCCAACAGACAGCTCTGCAGAATTTCTGTAATGCAGTTATGCTTACAAGCAACTAAATTCTTCCTCCTTTCTCATTTTCTCTTGAAAGGTTTGTAATCTGAACAACTTCATATTTCTTCCCCAAATTAGCTCTTACCTATTCTGGCACGGAAGGTCTATGAAATCCCATCTAACCAGATAAGCTGGCATTACAACTGAGAGGGGGAAAAAAGGAAAGAAAAAAAACATACATTTAAATGGCAGTGGTGCAGAATACTGCCTTTTGTCTTTCCATGAAATGCTGGGCTAAATTTGGGCTTTCTTCTCTAGTCTTGAGGAAAACAAAGAAAATAGTAATGAAAAAAACCCAAAACCTAAACTATGAAGATGTGTGCAGAGAAACCTAATTCTTTTGATACACCTAGACACTCCATAGAGGCAATCACCTTTAAACTTAGACAGAAAATGCTCCTAAGTACCTTAAAAAAAAAATCTTAATGTCTTAGTTAAAACTATCAACATAATCACTATTAAACAACTAAAGCCCACATTCGCAACTTCACCAGTTCATTGAGAAAGGCCATTTTGCTCCTCCAAAGAATTGTTCCATGAGTATGGAGCAGGTAAGCAACTAAACTTTTAAAAGCGTCAACATTCATAAATTTTAAAAGTGCATAAAGCTTTCAGCAATGCTGTGACAGAAAAACTCTGACTGCCAGACATACATACTAAACACAATAGTTCTTAAATTCTTCAGTAAAGATGCCTGCTTTTGCCTATGGAAATTACTTAAATGCTGCCCATCCATCTGTGGGCATCCCTGTGCCCATCTCCTTTTTCCCCTTCCCTCAGGTTTCCTTCCAAATACTGTTTTTTAACCCGATGACCAACTTCAAGTGAATTTTACAAAATTAGAGATGTCAAAGCTCGTAACTCATTACAGAAAATTAGAGACATCAAAGATAGTAAGATAGAAAGTCTGGGAAAATCAATGGTTGGAGAGAGGAGAGGCAAATTAGTGCCCTTAAGATAAGGCTCTTATCCATTTTAGTCCATCAGCAGCCAGTCAATCAAGCAACACGCACATAGCCTTGAATCACTGCGAACACAGGATGGAATTACCTATTGCGTGACTGCATGGTACCGCTTTTCAGCTTGCTAGTGTATTTATTATTTAGTATTTGGCTAGTTCCAAATGAAGTAATACTTAGAACAATGCAAAACATTTAAGCAAAGAGAAAACACAGAAAACCAAGAATTATTTCTAATGTTCAATATCCCAAAACATGTTGGCATAATTATGAACATCAGCGTTGGTGTTAAACTGTTTAATATATGAAGATTCAGTAATGTATTAAAAAAATCAGTATTAAAATGAGTTTCATTCAAAGGAAAGTTAAAATGTGTCATGGATAATGAGGAAAATTCTAAACTGAGAGACAAGCAGTGCTATTTTGGGAAGTGAACAGATGGCTATAGAAGAGCAGACCCAGAAATCAAGAACAATATGGGGAGTCAGAGCAGGGGGGCTGGAATGCAGTATAACTGGAGAACTTGCTTTTCTTCTTTTACTGCATACACTTTCTGATAAGCTCAAGATACTACAAATCTACAATAGAAAAGATATGAATTACATTTCCAGTTATGTTAGTGACTTGCAGAGCAGTTTTGGCTATTTTTTTCCCCTCTCTGTACACACAAGCATTCATACGCAACAATTTAAAAAAATCTCACTACTTTGCAAAACTTCATATACTTTTTCTATGATGCCAGAAATAACAGGGAAACTAAAAATTAGGGTCCAAATTGTAGCTTATTTGCTTTAAAACATTTCTGTACAAATATTTGTATTACAAACTTTTAAAGAATTTGCTAAAGCCAAAACAGTACATGCAACCTTTTTAAAGAATACCAAATTTTTGGCCCACTGTCACATCTGTAATTATAGACCTTTAAAATTTGTAAAAGCTAGGAAGATCAATGAAATGTGCAAAAAACATATCTCAATAATCTCATCTCATATTTCCAAGGAAAAAAAAAAAAAAGCAGCACTTCCTCTTCTTCCCAAATATGAGATGCAGCCATGACTTCAGCTTTAGAGTACAAGATATCTCAATGGTTTTCATTTCAAATCCCATTAATTCAAATTTTCCTAGGGAAAGGCAACAATCGTTGTTTTGTGTCGGTTATTACTGTAACCTTAACAATAATTTCTTTGTTCATACCTGTAAAATTGAAACAAGAAGTATTTTAAGAGTTGTATTAGGATGAAGAAAGTTCTTATCCAAAACCAGTAGGTCTTGGCTTCAGAGGCAAGTTGGCTGGCTTATTTCTCCAGCTTGTCAAGATCCCTCTGGATGGCAGCACAATCCTCTAACATATCAGCCACTCATCCCAGTTTTGTGTCATCTGCAAACTTGCTGCCATCATCCAGATCCATTAATGAAGATGTTAAACAGGACTGGACCCAGGACTGACCCCTGGGGTACACTGCTAGTCACTGGCCTCCAACCAGACTTTGTGCCACTGATCACTACCCTCTGGGCCCAGCCATTCAGCCAGTAATTTCCATATATTAAGGACATTAGCTTCTGTGTTTCCATTGTAAGTTTGGGTGAGGAGAGGTTATACAAATCTTCAGATGTCCTCTAAAAGGTCTTATTTATTTTCTTTCTTTTTTTAAAAGAACAGAAACAAGCAAGAGAAAATGGCTGTTGTCAAAATCTCACTATAACTTCAGTACAGAATGGCAGAGACGTAAGAAATTTATTCAAACAAATGTTTTTAGGTGACTAAATGGAAAACTGCTTCTGGCACACTGGTCCAAAATCACTAATCCTAAACTGTGGTTCATGATCAATAAATAATAGAACTAACCTATAATCTGGAAAAGAGACAATCAAGGTGTTGTGTGAGGCAGAAGCAGGTTATGAAGCCTACTTAAATTTTGAAAGGTGTCTTCTGAAACCATTGACAATCTACAGAGCATTAAATACTCCACAGAGAGGAAAGAGGGTTTTTTCCCTTATGATTTGGATGAAGTTTTATCATTTAAAAAAAAGAGCATGTAATGACATATTAAATAAGCTAAAAAGATTACATTTTTGCACTGATACACTCTGCAGTTCTAAATCAGTGCATAAAGGATTAAACTAGCTCCCTGTTGATAATTTAAAAATCAAACAGAAAAGATTAACGAATGTATGTGAACACCTAAACAAACACACTTTACTCATACTTTTAGCTGGCCGGACATAAACCAGACTTCCTCCAGAAGCCAGCCAACTCCACTGAAGTGGTGCTACGACTGAGCTGAGCTGACAGGTCTGCCAAGGTCAGCTCTAGAACTGAACTACCACATTAACATGGCTTCTAGTTCAACACCGACATCAGCTACCTAGACTGAAGTATGGGTAAGGCAACTCAGGTGTGTCTACAAATAAAAACCTAAATATATCCAGTACGAATATTCAGAATTAGAGTGACACTAATCGGATACCTGTTTCATAGTCCTAAAGTAACAAAGCACTGTATTTTTCCCAATACATCTGGAAATACTTTTGTTACAATCTTCTCATGCAACAAAGCATTTCTCTTTGCCTTGTAGAAACAAAAAATGTGTTTACCTCAGCCTTGTGATTTCAGTGGCACATCCATACTTGGAAAGAATGAAAACCACCTCTACTTATTAACTGCCTATGCATTTTCAGAGTTTTACAGGATTCCTGACTACCAGCCTGTTTCCTTTGTTTTTATTTTAAGTACAGAGCTGTAAGAAAAAAAAGAAATAGATTTACTTCTTCAGAATAGTTATCAGAATTACCATGCTCTCAACACTTCTTGATGCTGTGGTTAGCTGAAAAGACAATACTATACAGGACAAGTAATTAAAAAGCTCTTATAGCAGGTATTGGCAGGCAGTTCTGAGGGAGTCAGCTGTGCTCAGCATCCCAGCTGATGCTCCTAAGCAGAAGGCAGCAGACAGTGGCTGCCAGAGGAAGCTCTCGCTGGAGAGACACCATTCTGAGACCAAACCCAACAAAATCTGCTGGTTAAGCAGAGCTAAAATAAAACGCTAAGCCGAGGAGACAGCTTCTGGCTTTTCCCATTTATTTTTGGAGGGCTCCTCAGTCTTTAGGGCCAAAGGCAAGGTGATTGCAGCATGCTGGGAAACCAGACACCCTGGGAAGCCTGAAATCATTAAAACACTCGTTTAGACAGAGGGAGAAAAGATGAGTGAGTACAAATTCTAAGCTGGGGGGAAAAAAAAATCCTCTTTTTATAACATCTTGATTACTGTAACACCTAGTCACCTTCCAAAAGTCAATTAAGTAACATGCTTTAGATTCTTCCTCTTTTAATCCACATTTCCTTTTTTCTCCTCAGACATCATGTGGTTTTAACTATTTTTTAAGAATGCCATGCTCCTTGTACCCCTCATTACAAAAGAAAGAAAAATACCTTCCAGTTGAAACAGAGAATGGAGATGTTCATCTTTGTTGCTCTCTCATTTGAGATTCAGCTTCATGGCCTTGGACAAGCACCAGAGAAAAGCCTGTGTGCGCAAATAGATTTTTATCCTTGCTGTCGGCACTCCACTGTGCCAAAGAATCAGTTATCGACCACATACATTATCACTAAACTTCAGGTGACAAGCTAGGTATGCTGAGCTCACTCTGTCTAGCACCTTCAAGTTGTTAAAACCCTGAATTTGATTTTTTATTTGGAGACTTATATAGAGAATAGACAGAAAAGAATGACTGTCCCTCACCACCTTCACTGCATTATTAAAATGCTTTAAAGCAAACTTTCTTACGGGCTTATGTCTAACTTGCCCAGGTATTATTAATGCAATCTTGTTATTTAGCTGAAAGGTAATGAATTCCACCAAAAGCCACATTACCAGGACTGAGCAAGTTGTCTTATCAATGGGATATGCTAGACAACATTAATGGCAGATAACAGAATAGAAATCACTAATAAGAAATCCTAATACTTCCAATCTCGAACACTTAATGACTTCTGTATGTAGAATTCAACCAATAGCACCTCTGTTCCAGATGTAGGCTCCCAAAATTTTTTGCCTCTGTCAACTTTTATATCACCACCTTTTATGCACTGTTTTAACCTGCTGCTGGTTTTCTGCAATCTGATCTCCACCATAATGAATTGGCTGTAAAGAAAGGTAAAGAAAGAGGAGGAAAACCAGAGATCAATGCTACAACACTGAAATAGTTGCGTAACAGAGGAAAAAAAAGCCATAGTGGCTTGGATTTGATAAGTATGTTTCAGAAACACATTTAATAAAGTAGTTTTGCAAGGATTGAAATATTGCCCCTGTACTGCTTGAAGAGCAGAAGTAGTCACATTTCACTAGGCCTTTAAATTCACCAGAGCTTTCAGAAGCGCAAGTTCTCAAAAACAGTCTAGAGAAGACGAGATGGGAAACATGTATTTCAGTTACTGCTTGCCTGGATGAATGCACATGTAATGAATGTAGCACAACACCCCTTAAGCTAGATGCCTACAGACAAGCTCTAAGGATCAGACACTAAAATAAAACAAACTGGGTGAGCCACACCACGCAGCCAGTGACCTGGTACTCTTTGTTTTGGATTAAGTTGCCAAAGTTGCAGAGAAGTTTTGTCCAGATCTGTATAAAGTTAGAAATAATATGTATATCTGGCAGACAGGCCTGAAGTTATTGCATCTGTTCACAGCTGTATCCAAGTAGCACCAAGGGAAAGCTAACACTGAAGGGCCAACAGAGGTTTTTTCATCCCCTTATCAACAGATGTCTAATCCACTACAAAATTAAAATCTTAAAACACCTTAAAGTTGGCTAGTTGCACCAGGATTTGCACTTGGAAAACTATCACTGGGTCTTTCCCTGGACGTATCCCTCTCATGAGCCCCGCAGAACAGATTGTCCTTTTGCCCATGCCAAGGGAAACGCTGTCGTGGGAGCCTTGCAGAAGACATCGTACTTGAGGATTTAGTGATCTTGAGCTGGCCATGCACACTCTATTGGGCCTTGTACTTAGTTAAGGCTTGAGAAGCCCATATGTCAGCATGAGTAGCACTGCAAGGGAACCTGCTGGCATGCCCCAGGTGGCACTGGTGGATACCACGACAGAGATGCCATCCCAGGCTCTCAGGAGAGGAGAAATGACTGTTTGTTACACAAAATAAAAGGCACTGTGGGAGGGAAAAGGAACCTCTCCACAGACAGCATCTGGGCAGCGTGCCGTGGGGAAACCCACCTGGGGTCTGTCTTGATGCTGCACGAACACAGGCTTCCCAACCTCTGAAGGGACGTAAGATTTACTCACCATCTATATTCCTCTTTTTATTCTTTCTTATTAAAATGGCTATTTTATCATGCTGTTCCTTGGGCGGCCTTTCTTACTGAGATCCAGAAAGAACGCTGTACTGTCTCCCTTCCGTCCCCCAGTGCAGAATTAATGCAAAAAGTGAACAAAAAGAAAAATAGTTGAGCTACATGGCCCACATATCATCTCTTTCAATATTTTCATTACTTTCCCCCACACACACTCTGCACTCTCTTAACAACTTTTGTGCTCTCAACTTTATATGCAGCTATACATAATTTTTAGATATGCTATATAATCTTTATATAAGCTTTATAATTTAATATATAGCATTACATATAGCTATATCATTGGCTGGATCCTCCTGTATTATGGAAATAAAGTATTTTTAAAAAATTCTACCAATGAATATAATGAAGTGGGAAACAGCACTTAGTACAATCACTCTAAAATATAATAAGGTTTTGGGTTTTTTTAAGTTAAATGTTCATTAAAATCATAAAAAATAAAAATTACACTAAAACTGTGTTTTGCTAAAAGAGAGCCATGCAATGATATTCAACTGCTAATTAAATTAAAGTCCAAAGTCATCACGTAATCCAACAATTCACAAAAAGTATAAATTCTGCCAAGACATATAGACTATGAATAATGGAAGGGTAAATCCAAGACCGCACTGTAACACTTCACAGCCAGAATTACAACAGGCATTCCATTCCCCTCCTGTAATGCCACTTGTTGCAAACAGCTACTCTCAATATCAAATGTAAACAAAATTTTGAGAGTAAGCTGAAAGATATGTTAAACCCTGAAATCACATTTTTTATTCATTCCTCTGCAACTAATTGAAGACAATTAGTGAATACAAACAGATTCAGTTTTCTTAACTTAAGAATGCTCATCAGAAGATCCAACAACCTACCATTACAGCAAAAAATCTAAAATATTGGTGGAAGGGAGGAATCAGCACCTTTGTTTAATTATAACAAAAATTGGAATACACCACAAAAGAAAAATAATTTCAGTAGAGCAGCAGTTGTAAAAGCAAAGGGCACAACTCAGATTTGAGTTTCAGGATTTACAGGCTGTTCCAAAGTTAAGCTGTTAACGCTAACATTGCACATTCAAACCTGACAGAACTAAAATCTGCAACCAGAACTATGGTTACAACCTGTGCCATGAAAAGCACTGGAATACAATTTCCAGGAAAATAATCAATACTTATACATCTTTTAAACTGGTAAAGGGGTAAAAAAAAAAAAAAAAAAAAGAAAAAAAAAATCAAAAAGGAAAAACAGTGGCAGCAAGCGAGTTCCTAAAAAAATGTTCCAGTAAGAAGAGATGGAAATAGAGGAAAGGCAGGAGAAAGAAGTAAAAAGTAGGTAAATCAATACCAGAGGCTGTTTTTCAGAGAAAACTCTTCCTTCTAAACCTCCTCATCTTAAAATAGCAACAGAGCTGTTTTTCTCACCCATACCATATATGAACAACACCACTTATAATATTCATTTACATGAACTACCCCACTGAAGTCAATGGTAACTGCTCTATTTCACTCTGTAAGATGACTCACAAAACGCAGTATTATAGGTTGATATTTAAGATATTACTCAAGAAGGGACTAAGTATCACACAGACACACCTTCACCAATGCTCTAGAAATGAAAAAGCTGCACCTCTGTAGTATATTTCTCTTCTAATTTTACACTCTTTATTTCTTCCAACTTGGCAGGAAAAAAGGGGTGGAAGTTTCCAATCTCTCATTTGGTTACAATCAGTGTATTCTACATCCGCAATCTTACCCCTGCATGATCGCTCAAGTCTGTTCCCACCCAGGCAGTAGGTACTGTCCTCAATTAATGACAGAACAACTCGGGAGCATTCAGGCAAAGCCTGAAATAATGGTAACATGTAATTTTTCTTAAGGCATGACTAAAATAACATATGATCGGTTCAGAAGTGGAAGTTAACTTGATTCAAGGTGAAGTGTAAACGTAAAATAAAATAGTGGATAAATTATCAGGAAAAAAGGATTCTGACTGCATTGACAGTTGTCTGGTAACACTTCAATGTAGTAGAAAGTCTAAGCTGTTGGCATGCAGTAATGCCAGCCAAAAACTACAATAAATACTGCAGGCAAAGTCAATCCTGCCCATTTGTTCTGAAAAAGAAGAGAAAGCTTCTTCCAGGAATTCCAGTCCTTCCTTGTCCCCCACCTACCCACTCCTCCTTGTCCCCCACCCACCCACTGCCAATCGCTTCTTCTTCTGGTACTTTCTTGCCTAAGGGGATGACGAAGAGGGCGAAGCAATGAATACATTTGGACCCGCTCCCCAAATAACCAGTCAAAATCCTGACCGTGTACAGTAAGGCTGTCACAGGCCAGTGATGCAGCCCCTCAGCACTTAATTATTCAAACCAGCCACTCTTCATCATAATGAAGCAATGAAGATTAAATCATATAAAAATGACACTTTCATACAAGAGTCTTAAAAAAATCTAGCAGGTAGCCAAAGAACATATAAGAATGGGGGTTGAATGCAGAAGTACATCACAGAAAAAAAAAAAAACTAACTCCAACATACGGCTTTTTCAGTTCCTGTTGTAGGATACTGCATAACTTCAGGCACATCCTAAACTTTGAGCAATACAGATATGCACTATGGGAAAAGGAAGCACAAGAGCAGCAGAAGTTCAAAACATTTCTTTGTTTCAATGCCAGTAGATAGTAGATAACTGCCACTGCAAGTCCTTTACTCACAAGCTCATATACGTCACTGTGAATTCAAGTAATTCAGTTTACTGAGTACTCAGTGAAACAGTATTTGTAATTTCATCAAAATCAAGTTTGTTTATTAACACATTTTTCCAAGCTTTGACAAAACTTATCTTTTTTGATTTACACTAGGGTACAAACTTGAAAAAAAAAAACATAAGGAGCCTGTTGTGCAAAAAAAAAATTCTGCAAAAGCAAGATATATAAATGTATTACTGCATACATCTCTGACTTTCTTACCACAAAGCCTACTTCATTATATATGGCAGTGATTCTGCAAGAAACAACAAGAAGAGAAAATTATTTCAGATATGTATTCCATGTCTAGTAAGCATCCCAAAAGAGAGCATACAGTTATGAGAGCTATATTAGGAAAGTAAAAGTGAGAGCTTCTTCCCGCCCTTAAAATACAAAATGTTCCTACAGTTTTAACAGGATTGACTGACAAAGTTCACATCTTCCAGACAGTTATTCATCTCAGTCTTCCTCTTAATCTTTGCTTGCCAGAGATTATTTTGTGTAAATGGTAATAACAATGATGTGCTAGCATTTTCCAGACATTCAAGAAGGGATGGTCCACGCTCAAACTCTGATGACAGGCAGGCAGACAGAAATCAGGGAAAACAAAATTAAAATGCAAACAAAACAACTACATTTACTATTGGTATCATGGCAAAAATTGACCTGTAAACTGTGAATGTGACAAGCTAAAAGGGTTATGGCTGGAGGGGAAGAACTAGCAGATGAATTCTTCTAAGTTGTGCCGTGCACTGATGCTGCAGAGCAGAAAGCAAAATTGAGTGTGAAAAAAGCTGACAACAAGGAAGTAGGAAGCTTGACAAGAGAAACGTAAGCAGAAAGTGATAGTTATATATTGTCTTTCATGTTCTAGTTTAACTTCTGTCATTTCTTAGCTTCTAAGTAATTCCTTTTATTATGCTACTAGGGCTTTATTAATCAAATCACTTGAGCTCTGTCAACATTCTCAAAACATTAGTTTCTTACATCTCACCCACACAAAAATGGTTATTTCAACAGAAAGGCCATTCTGTTTCCTTCATTGAGGATATCCTTCGGAGAACATGCTGGACTTAAAATACAGTCTTTACTGTAAGACTGGAAATGCAAATTAAATTTGTATCTTATTTTTCTCCACTGTTTTTTGCAAATTTAATAGGTGGAGTGTTTCACAAGCAATGTTATAATTATACATAGTGAATGATGTTTTACACATACGGTTTTCACAAAGCAAAACAACTGTCCAAGACCCTCAGAGAACTGGCAGAAAGGAGCTGCATGACTACCAGGTTTGTGTCACAGGTAAAGACTCCCTGTTTCTGTCCTTAATTTCTCCTCCTTGCTTGCTTGACATATTTTTGCTTAGCTGAAATCTGTAAATCTAATCAATTAACTCACCAAAAATATCTAAAGTGGCTCCAAACACCTTTAAAACTTTTTTTTTTTTAAAACAGAAACCAATTTAAATATTTTCCTAAATTTTCCATGGTTAAGGGCTACTTAATCATCTGCAATTCCACTTCTCCAAAGTAACTTTCTTGTAAGATTTTCTGTTGTTTTCTAAACACCAAGACCAATGAATCATGACTGGTCTGTTAACATTTTTGTTGTAAGTTTGTTTTTTAAAAAAATTTAATATCGTTGGGAGAACAGTAAGATACAAGACTCTGATCCAAAATTTTTAAAAGCTGTTCAGATTTCCATATGATTAAAAATGTTGTCCTAAGAACTTCCTATTTGCATGAAAAGGAAAAATAGCTCAATAACAATAAAAAGCCAATTACAGAAGAACATATTATATCATAGAATCACAGAATGTCTGAGGCTGGATGGGACCTTTGGAGGTCATCTGGACCAAGCCCCCTCCTCAAGCAGGGCCACCTAGAGCCAGCTGCCCAGGGCCAGCCATGTCCAGACGGCTTTTGACACTCCAAGGTGGGAGACTCCACAACCTCCCTGGGCAAGCTATGCCAGTGCTCAGTCCCCCTCAAAGTAAAAAGGTGTTTCCATGTTCAGAGGGAACTCCTATGTTTAAGTTTGTGCCAATTGCCTCTGGTCCTGTCACTGGGCACCACTGAGATAAGCCTAGCTCTGACTTCTTTGTACAGTCCCTTCAGATATTTATATACATTTGAGCCTTTTCTTCTCCAGGCTATACAGTCCCAGCTCTCTCAGCCTTTGGTCACATGAGAGATGCATGTAAGTCCTGTAATCATCTTTGCGGCCCTTTGTTGAGTCCAGCCCCCCTGGACTCTCTCCAGTATGTCCATACGTCTCTTGTACTGGGGAGCCCAGAACTGGAAACCGCACACCAGGTGTGGCTTCACCAGTGCTGAGTAGAGGGGAAGGATAACCTCCCTCAACCTGCTGGCAATACTTTGCCCAATACAGCCAAGGATACCATTAGCCTTCTTTGTCACAAGGGTGCACTGCTAGCTCATTTCAACTTGGTGTCCACCAGGACCTTGTCGTGGTTTAACCCCAGCTGGCAAATAAGCACCACACAGCCACTTGCTCACTCCCCACTGGTGGGATGGGGGAAGAGAATCAGAAAAGTGAGAAAACTCGTGGGTTGAGATAAAGACAGTTTAATAGGTAAAGCTAAAGCCACACTCACAAGCAAAGCAAAACAAGGAATTCATTCACTACTTCCCACCAGCAGGCAGGTGTTCAGCCATCTCCAGCAAAGCAGGGCTCCATCACGTATAACGGTGACTTGGGAAGACAAATGCCATCTCTCTAAACATACCCCCTTCCTTCTTCTTCCCCCAGCTTTATATGCTGAGCATGATGTCATATGGTGTGGAATGTCCCTTTGGTCAGTTGGGGTCACCTGTCCCGGCTGTGTCCCCTCCCAGCTTCTTGTGCACCCCCAGCCTCCTCGCTGGTGGGGTGGTGTGAGAAACAGAAAAGGCCTTGACTCTGTGTAAGCACTGCTCAGCAGTAACTAAAACGTCCCTGCATTATCAACACTGCTTGCAGCACAAATCCAAAACACAGCCCCACACCAGCTACTGTGAGGAAAATTAACCCTATCCCAGCCAAAACCAGCACAAACCTCCAGGTCCTTTCTGCAAAGCTGCTTTCCAACCGGGTGGCCCTGAGCATGTCCTGGTGCCTGGGGTTGTTCCTCCCCAGCTGCAGGACTTGGCACTTCCCCTTGTTGAACTTCATGAGGCTCCTGTGTGCCCCTTTCTCCAGTCAAGGTCCCTCTGGATGGCAGCATAACCCTTTGGTGTTATCAGCCACTCATCCCAGTTTTGTGTCATCTGCAAACTTGCTGGGGGTACACTCTACCCCATCATCCAGATCCATTAAAGATATTAAACAGGACTGGACCCAGGATTGACCCCTGGGGTACACTGCTAATTACTGGCCTCCAACTAGACTTTGTGCCACTGATCACTGTCTGTTCTACCAGTTTTCAATCCAGTCATTTCATCACAGAAGTTTATCATTGGTCAAGCATCACTTCCTCTAGGTGAATCCATGCTGACTATTCCTGATGACTTTCTTGTCCTTCATATACCTGGAAATTTCAACTGAACCCTCTTTACAGATCCCCTTCCAGGAAGTCAATGCAGTTTGAATACTAATGTACAATATATACCTGTGAAGCTCTACCTTTAGAGCAGCCAAGTGAGAGAAGCATCATGCATTGGGATGCAGTGAGCAATCCTAATGCCATGCTCTGAATTTCAAAGGATCACATTTGGCAACAGGTAGCTGGGCTGCAGTATTTGTTCAAAGCCAACCAAAGTGTAAGGATTATAGACTTCTAACCGAGATTAGAAATAAATGGGTATGTTCATATTCAAGAAATCCATTTTCCAAAGGCAGTGAGCTACCAACAGCTGCTGTTAGGAAAGAGCATGTTTCTACATAAAAAGGAAGTTAGACCCTTTATGGAGACTTAGGTCTCTTGTTGGCTGTAGCTCAAATCTCTTGTAGTGACTAATAAGCCATCTCCCTGCTTTCTGCCTTGGCTTCCCGCACCCTACTCCTTCCATTCTATTTATTTTCAACGTAAGCTCTTCCAGCAGAGATCATGTGCCATGAAAGTTCATTCCTGATCTTAATTTGAACCACTAGGTGCTGCTGCAACACAGACAATAAATAATTACAGCATAAACTGTCCCATAAAATTATCTGGGATCTACACTGTACGTGACAAGACTGACCTTAGAACAGTACATGAGAACTCTTAGTAATGTCAGCCTTTTGCCGTGCTGCAACAGAACATGAGCAGTTTGCAACCTGGGAAGTGATCTTCTGGTTTTCTTGGAGTACAAGCTTTATTCACTGATCTGTGATTCAAAAGCCACACATGAAAAATCGAGCATAGATCAGCCTGTCTGCCATTGTGCTCTTCTTCTAAGCTAAGTATATAATAGCCAGAAACATGCTAAAGCTCACTCTCATAATTGAAGTTTCCAGCAGAGCATGTAGCAAGTAACATGTCGCATACTTGCTCGTGAAGGTAAAACATTGGTAGCCTGACCATCAGCCAGTACCCTTCCGTTGGATCTCCAATCTCTGAGAAACCCTAGCTATCTCAACTCTTCCCTAACAGAAAATTTATGAGCATTACTAGCTTATCACAATTCCCAGGACAAGGAGTTCTCTATTTGCATTCCCTTGGGCCATATCGGGTATATCTGGTTGTTACCAAGTTTAACAAATAGAGACTGGGCTGCCACTACCAGACTGGTCTCTCCAAGAAACTAATACGATTTGACGGAAATGTTAGGACATTAATATAACATGTATGTAAATAAGATTTGTGAACAGCAAATATAGTTGTAACCTTAAGACTCTGCTCACACAGACAATCCAAACTATTAGGTTTTTAATTTCTGCTTCTCTTTCTGCCAGAGAAGTTGTATTCCAAATTGAATCTGAAATAAACTGATGTCTTTTGTGGGAGACAAATTACAGATTTTAAGTTGACTCTTTCAGTTCCATAATGCATAGTGCTGACACTTTCCAGAGGTCTGTTCTTCTCCAGACAAAAAATCCAAGAAAGGGAACGTACAGATTTCCATTCTATATAGTGAGTCACATTATCACCTCTTTTTAGAACAACTAATATAACACCACCACTAACTGTAAAAGCTGTTGCCTTAAACAATCACAAATATTTCTGATGTTTTAAATAGTTGTCTGGGATCATATAAATAGTATACAGAAAAAGCCCGCCATACTCTAGCTGACAGTCACCAGTGTTAAATCCCTTTTACCATCCAGTTTTGATTGAATTCCTGGAGGTCCGGGATGAAACAGTTTTCTAACTTAAATGTGGGTAAGAGTACTCCTCCTAACATCATGGACTAAATGAATTTCTTTTTTAGGAGGGATTAAACTTTTCACTGCTGCTACCAAGAAACTCATTCTTGAAGGAAAGGGAAAATACTAGTGGATTTTGCTCTGAAACCTTCTCTTATATCTCAGTAAAAAAGTGCACAGTCACATAACCAACTTGTCAAAAGACCTTGCCAGTGTCCCTACAAGAAAGGGGAGGTAGGAAAACCATTAGTAAGAGGCAGTTGACTGACTACACCCAGGTGCTGCATAAACCTTTGGGTTTAGGTGATAGCTGAAACACATCTCTGATCTTTCCTGCTTACAAGAGAAATTATTCTGCACAGGAAGACTTGAAGTCAGTCATCATTTCTGACTCTATACCAATTTGTATCATCTAGTTTGACCATTTTACGACATAATCCAAACAATCTTACTCAGTAATTCAATTCATCTGTCACCAAGGATCAATTGACCAGTCTGCAGAATCTGGTCCACAGCTCTCTTCCCAGAACAGACAGGGAACAGTTGTTTCAACAATCATAGATGTAGCCTGAATAAATGAAAATTTCCTCCTGCATCCTCAGTCTGGCTCTTACGGCTGCTGAAGAAGGACCATGCTTTCAGTGGAGATACCTACCCTTTTCTTGGAAGTCCTGACAAAAACTATTCCAACTGTCAGTTACTCTAAGTCTTCTGCATCTCATTCCTGATACAAATTTGTCTGGCATTTGCTCACATAGACTCCTGATCCACTGTGTATCTCTTCTAAAGGAATCCTGGAAAAGAATTTGGAAATACTGATCCAGGAGGACTTGACTACCATGCTCAGTATAACTGCCAACTGTCTGGTTTTGGGTTTGGAGTTGGGCTTTTTCCTTCCCAGACTCTGGGACAATATAAACAGTGGTGACCTGAAGCAGAGACTATTTCCTAAGGTTTTAAAAAAAGGCTTACCACAACCTAATTTTTTAGGTTTCTTTTTCTTAGCCACATCACATTGACAGTCTACAGTTACCTCACAATCAACACGCACTCCTCAAACTCGCTCTTCTCCACCATTTTCAGCTGATAGAAGAAATTTATTGCCACATTTTTCTAGATATCAAGTACATAAACTTGCATTGTGCATTGTAACACCTTAACCTTTTATGTCTGTCCAGGAGGACTCACTTTCTTTTACATAACATTCTGACCTATATCAGTGATGATTCCCAGCTATTATTGCCCCAATGACAATAATAATACTAGGCAGAACTACAAGGATATTCTTCCAATGTTCCAACAAGTCTGTTCTCTTCTATTTGTGTCATGTTTAAATACTTTTCTACAGGACAAGATAAATTTTACAAACGCATTCAGTCATCATATAATCTTTAAGTTTTGTATTTAACCATTACAAAAGACACCGTAACCAAGGAGTTCTGTAGGATAAGTGGCAGTGGTCCAAACCTGACCTATTTAACTAAGTTCCCATGTACTACCATTACTACTTGTCTGACTGAAGATAAGCCAAATTAAATCTGGATTTATTTTGCAGGAAAAAGAAAATACGGTCTACTTAATGAAAGAAAGTTTAGCCCTAGCAAAATCTACCTGCCAATGCTGAATCTCATACTACTTTTTGTTTGCCTCCCTATTTTGAATTATTCTTTCATTAGTATTTGAAGACTACTGCCCTTTAGTCAAACTAAAATGCCCTGTAATTCCACCCCTACCTAAAGACAGGCATAAAAATTTTCTGTTTTTTAGTTATATGGCAGTCTGCCCAACTTATTTAAAATCCCTGTTACCTACTTACAAGACTGGACTATGCAGAAAAAGGATTCTTTCTCTCCTCCACTTCAAAAGAAACTCCTGGGATAAAATTCATATGCTTAGGTTGCAGACTGCAATCAACATTTGGGTCTTAAGTGTATCTTTCATTATCTTCTTTATTTTTGTCTAAAATGGTAAGCTTCTAAATGTGAGTCAACAACACTTCAATAGTGCAGAAGAGCTCTCCTGTCAGAGAAAAATTGGCTTCCTTGGAGCATTAGTTTCTACCCTTGCCACCAACGTGCTATGAATCACTGGGCCAAGTCTCTTTTGCATGTGGTGCCTGACATGGGCATCCCTGTAAACCAGTCCTAAATAGCCATGCACTTCCAACAGCTACAGTCATCAAGGCACACTGAAGAAATGAAATATGCTATTAAAATGAAGAATTTAGAAAACTAGGAGGTCTCAAAGCAGACATCAAAATAATACGACACTTTTGACCGGATAAACTTTAAATCTCCATTCCTCCATTTGCCATTTGTGGAAAGGAATAATACTTCCCTACATCAGAGAAGATAAATAAATTCCACTTTCAGACAAACTGATACGCTGAGATGACGAATTATAGAAAACCTGGCAGCAAAACTAGTTACTTTTTATCCATTGTACTTCTGGGATGGTAAAGAAGGCTTATTGCTCACAAAAAATGATGATGTTATAAAGAAATGCATAGCTACATATTTACAGCATTGATTAGTGAAGTTCCCCATAGGAAAGGAAAAATTTGATGATTACAGACTAACATGATGTTCAGGCTTAAGAAAACAGGCATTTTAAATCCAGGCTCTTACTAAATTTGATGTGCTGAGGTTTATAACCTCTACAACATTTAACATAGTTTTTAAATGAATAATTAAAGGCTGAATAAGGTACCTAGATTCAGCAATACTTGGTGGAAATGCATGTACTTTAAGTTTTATAGCATAATTTTATTTTTTCCTCTAATTAAGGAAATAGACTCTGCATTATCTTTTGAGATTATAAACAGAAAGGAATCCAAAGAAGCCTTACTGGTTTTGACTAACATTCTTCTAGGTAAATATATTTCTGGCACCTACCATAATTTTACTTTCATGGATACCGCTTGTAAGACGTTCTGTAGCAACAGACACTTCCATATTGTCCTGAAGAAAATCTGAATTTAACATTCAGTTTCACATTATCTGCTAGAACTGGATTCTGCTTTAGAAATCAACTAACGTAACTTTCGGAGAGGAAGGAGAACAAGACTGTGGGTAGCCTTAGTACAAAAAGGCCCATTCACAGTTTATAAAAGACAGCTGAATGAATAGCAAAGGGGGAAAAAAAAAGACTAAATGAAAAGTGTTTGTTAAACACCTGTTATCTATCACCATACTATTATTTTCCCCATATGCCTACACATCTATTAGAACGATTATTAGAAATATTCATTTCCTGGAGTACAATTTTTCTAAGTACCTATCCATGTCTTAAAAGAGATGTTCATATCAAAAGAAAAACAATTAAAAGCTATTGTTACAAACAGGCAAAAACATGTTCCCTATTATCTTCCTAAATGCCTATGAGTTTTCCTAACAGCAACCACCAGAATCTTTTGTTCCACAGAGAACTCTACTTATCAGCTCCATCACTGTCACGAGTGACTTTGTGCAGCTCTACTTTTATCTCATGCATACAGCCCTGGAGAAGAGTACTGCAAGGGCAAACACTGCAAGAGCAGTGCAGTATTTTTGTTTTAAGGACTGCCGTGTCAGGATGTCCCACAAACAAAACATACCATCCTGTCTGAAAACATTCTCAGTACAAGTCAGAGTAAACCATTTACTTTGGTTTTAATATTCCAAATAAAAATATCCCCGATCCCAAGGGTTACAAAGAGAGAATAACAAAAATTCTAAAAAAGATGTTCACATCTCTGATGTAAAGTCGGATTTAAGACTGTTCTTAATCTTAAAGTAAGTCTCATTCTCTGCACAGTGAGTCAGATGTCAAGACACTTCCCATCCATGGAACCCATGAGCCTTAAGACTTGCACCCTTATGCTGGCTGATAAAAGGATTTGGGGGATTGTGATAAATACACACACAAGCTTCTCTTCTGTTTCATTTGGATTCAAACCTTCATTCTGTTTGTTCCCTCAAGATTACCGATTACCAGCTTTTTTAGAAAGTGTTTCAAAACTCCTCTCCTGGATTACTGAGCAACTCAACCACCCTGGAAAGAATAATTACCTTTTGGAAGTCTAGATGCAATTGCCTCGTGTCCCAACAGCTATGGGGGATATCTTGACACCCAACTAGATGCAACTATAAGCAAATAGTTGCTTTACAGTGAAAGAAAACAGTTTTGTTGTCTACTATGGCAATACTCAAATCTCAGTGCAAAGTTTTTCCATGTTACATTTCCTAAAATTTAATATATTTCATGTTTGTATTTCACAGAAAATGTTGCACGTCACATAAATTAACAACCACACTTTATACAAACCTACAGGTGGGATTAATATATGCAGTTTATCACTGGATTTTGATTTGGGCCAATTACAACCAAAATCCGTAACTTTTGATTAGTAAAAGGGAAGTAGGTTCGAGTTGATGGACTTTGAGGAATACTATAATTGACATTAACATCTACCTTTGAAAGAAAGTAAGAGAAAGAGCTAGAAATGTCTTTTATCTGCAGTCATTTGTATATTTTGAAAATGTTTTACTAAAAATAAAAAAATAAATAATCACAGGCCCACATAAAAGCTCTCTCACACTGAGAATTTAAAATTCTATTCAGCAATTCTGAACAGTCTCAGATACGTAACTTGCTACGACCAGTTATTGAGTCTTCAAAAAATGCAAGAGAATAATGTCTCATTCAGTTGAGACATCTCCTTTGGGTTAAAGAGTAACCACTCTTCTAATATCAAACATATGCTCTACATTATCAAAATGCTAAGACAACATTAATTAATTTTTTAATTAACTATTGTTGTATTACTATGGAGGAACCTAAACATCAATCTCTATTATTCAAATTAACAGAATGCAAAAAATTATTTCAGAGGTTTCTCACCTGTAAACTGTTATTCCAAAACACAACAGACGTTAAAAAGCTGTCCTCTTTGAGATGGCAAGCAGATTTTTTTCAACCAGAAAAGAAGCCAGCACCTACAAAAGTCTTGCCTTTTTTAAATTCCTCTTCACTTCAAATGGAGCTGTTTTCAGAACATTAATAAAATCAGTTGTAAAAGCAAGGTATCGGTTTCAAAATACTACACATGCTACTACAAAAAAGGTTCTTGACAACACCAGAATTCTCTGAAGGAGACAGCTGAGAATGGAGAGCAATCCTAAGTCTTTAGAGAGGAAGAATTACAAATAAGCAATAACCTTTTCTAAGGGAACACAACCACCACATCACTCCTGCTCCGAAAATCCTTGCAAGGTTTCTTCAGCTCAAAGAGGTATGAAAAAGCAATAGCCCCCCAGGAAGCAAGTATTCCTGAATGGCAAGATGCTGCTTCTGTTTTCCTTGCATAGGTTTGCTCCCACGGTACAACGGTTCCATGCGTAAACCCTGTCTGCACTGTGGAGATGCAATCAGACACATGCACCCATGTATAACCCTGCCCTCCTCAATCTATGAAACAAAAATACATTACTGCATCCTGTTAAGTGAAAATCATCTGTTAGGAGAAAATACTAAATTGTTTACCTCCTGTATATTTACACCCTAGTTTAATTTACACCAAGAGGAACTCTGTGAATCAAATATTGTAACAGCTATGAGAACGTCACTCAGAATGGTGAAAAAAGTACAGCTTTCTAGTTATGAGGTAGCTAAAGCCCTAGCAAAATGTTCCATCCCAGAATCCATTGAGCCCTTGCAGATCACAGTAAGACAGACATGAACACATTCAGTGACTCGGACATACACATACAAATTTTCTTCTAAGTAATACAAAAAAAAGTGTTGTGATCACTCAGGGAAAAAAAAAGTAATCACCCCAATAATTTCAAATACATAACAGAGATAAAGAAATGGTAAGACAAGCCTGAGTTATATCTCTGCAGATTGTCAGAATGTAAGAAATAGTAGATGACTCTCTTCCACCTTGCCCCTCAATACTTTAACACTGAACGAGTACATATGAGTGAAGTCAGCCACACTGTGCGTATGCTGTGTTTTCCAACTAGAAGAAACAGAAGGCCATTGCATTTTGATGTTTCCTATACAATAAGAGTACTTCAGAATAATAATGAAGTAAGACTTGTTTGCAAAGGGTTCAGCTTTTCAATACATTTTATTTCTCTTCACCACACAAACAAAAAGAAAGTGGCAGAGCTGTTAAACTAGGGTCACAAAGATTAACACGGCTTTACCCATTCTTCCACAGTCTGACTAGTGCTCCTCCTACCTGAGGAAAAATTAATGAAAATGAAACCAACAAAAATTAATTTTAAAGCATACAAGTCAACTTGAGGAGTTTCGGAATCCTAGAACACTCATAAAGAATCACCATCCTTTCACATCCACTTCACAGCTCTGACACAGTAGGAAAGTAATTGTAGGAGGTTCAACTTACCCTACACCTTCACTCTGGAAGACGCTGTTTACAATCCTGAAGGGAAGCACTTGCTGAAACAGCAGAGGTATACACCCTTCCCATTGCATGAGATGGATCAGCGTTGCCACTTACTGGAACTTCCATCAAATTTGTCTCTTGCGGACACTATGCTAAAAGGTCAGATTCTGCCTATGAAGGGATTCTAGGCTGATCACACACTGACAGGATGAATAACCAAAATAATTTATTATGAATGTTGACATTGTCCTTTCCAGTTATATAGCTGCTCGGCTATTCTTTAAATACCTAGCAAACATAAGTAAATATTGTGTAGTTGAAGTCCTTCTCTTGGCTCTACTAACTGATCAGGAAGGAGGTGGCATCTTGAAAATGACAACCTCCCACTGACCAGACACCACTGGCTGCAGAGGTCAGCTCCAAATGCAGAACAATTCCTTCTGAGAACTTCTCTCAATGACAACAGGAAGTTTTCTCTATTTAGAAATATTTGCCTATAACAAAGTAGTTGAAAGCTGGAGAGCAGATTTCGTTCAGGACTGCACATACAATTCATAATCACAAGGAACCTGAATACACAAAATAGTCTTTGGCTTCCCAAGCTAGGACAGCTAGATATACTACCCTTTAGCTTTACCCTTTACTATCCTTTTAGCTCTCCCATTGTAAGCATATAGTTTTGTGCTAGTGGTTGAATATTCACTGGGGCACATGCTAAGAGAGGCTAACTAATGGCAATCACTCCTATCTGAGTAAGGCACTGGACACTAAACCTCCAGTCCCCATTCCAAGTACTTATTTTCACAAAACAAAACAAACTCTTACATATAAAAATAAATAAATAAATTTTTAAATTATAGATATAAAATTTTATTTTTATTATATATATTATTTATATATTTTTATTTATTTTTATATAATTCCAAAATTGGCTCCAAGAAGCACAGTTCAATTAAAATATGTATGTAAGTATTTGTTCCCAAGACCTTAACTGAAGCCTACAACTGAAAAATAGTATCTATAACAAAATTAGCTTCTCTAAACAATATTTTGTTTTCTATTTTTTCCCCAGCTGAATAGTTTTTCAATTCAAGAGACATTATTTGTATTAGCACAAAGGCTCTGCCTCACCAACACCATCACATCCTCCTAGCTTCCAGTCTTTTCAATATTGAAGACAAAACCAATAATTAGATCGCTAGCAAAATTTCATGGTTTAAAAAGTTAACATGATTACAGAATCATTAATAGATATTTATTGAAGCTGAATGACAATATTATTTTTTGTTTTAATAATTTGCTGAATGGTTGGAAGCGGGATATACTAAAAAACCCAAACATAAAAACCACACAGACTCAAAGATTCTCATACTCTCTCTTTATAGAGCACATTTTAAATGCAAAGAATACATTAAACCAATTTCAAACTCAGCCAATTCAGCCAATTTAAGAAACAGGAAAAAGAAATGAGAACGTGGGTTTTGATAAAGCAGACGGCATTTGCTTCAGAAATAGCAAAACTATGTGTAAGGAAATAAAATTAACTTCGTTCCTCAAAATAGCTTACTGCTATCAGACAGGTAGATCGTAATGTACAACACATAAAACATTCTAGATGGGAAAGAATGCAGGAAGATTTTACGAAAAAGTTATCCCCCCCCCGAATTTGCTGAATTCAGGAAAGCGTGTATGTGCTGGGTAGAGATATGAACTTTCCAAGTTGATAAATGATTTAAAAAACAAGAGAGAAAATACGATCTTGTCAGTAACTGATATTTAACTAGTTTATTGGGTTGGGTTTTTTTAAATGTTACATATGAATTGGACATACCAGTTATTAAACCCAGACGGTTATAATGAGCTTTTCACTGGTCTAACCATAGCTTTATGCCCAATTTAGTTTCAGCTACCTTAAAATACTAGATTAAGGGTGTGATACCTCTCTTGAATCACCCAAGCAGAGTTAGATAGCAGATTTCTTTCTATGTTTAAGTTTGTGTAAATAGCACATCAACTCTATGCAACTGTTTCTCCTGGGTAGGTCAAGTCTTAAAGGACAAAGCAGAAAAAGGGAAAACATGGATTTCAAATGAAAACTACCTTGTTGGGAGCACATTTCAAGAAGATTCAAGTTCCGCTTCACCAAATGGAACTGTATCTTCACCTGTAAGTTGACTGAAGATTTTCTCGCTCCTTTTCACATTCATCTTCTTTATTATGGCTTGTTCTTGCTTTTCAAATGTTTGGCCATGTCAACCAGACATATTTGTAGGAGCAGAGCAAAAGCATACTAACAGTTACTTCTGATGGAGACCAGTTATCTTGAAACAAGTGCTGCATCATTTGTTCCTTGTTCTTGTACCTATTATTCCAGCCAACAAATGGTTAAGTACTGGTTTACTTTTAAATTTAAAAATGCTAAGATTTTTAACACTGCATGGATAGAAAACCTCGTGGAAAAAAGCACTAAAAAAAAATCCTCATAAATGATCAGGAAGAATGTGAAGTAGCTCCCTAGCTAATCCTGTATGTCATCTCTTCATTTGCTGTCACAGTGTTGTAACTGAACAGAATGAAGGATCATTACCAGCTAGTTGCAGGGGGGGGGGGGGGGGGGAAAACATGTTGCTAAATGAACTGTACTGAGAACCGTATGATAACGATAGCGATAACTTTTTGTAATTCTTTAATGTCAGATCAAGAGCATTCCATAACATAAATGCCATCTCTGTTCTCCATGTATTTAAATAACCTTACATTAAGAACAAAAGAGTGATTGTGCTGGGTCAGACAAATGTCTGTGGAGCTCTGGCTCTCCTACGGTAGCAAAGAGAAGACACCTAAGAAGCATTAAGCCAAGCATGTAGTGATATTTCTACAGAATGCTGTCATGCCCCAACTTTTCAGGGACTCCAAAGACCTGAAGCAGTATTTATCCCTATTTTCTCCAGTGAATGCTTCTTTCATTAAGTCCATGAACATAAAACATTTAGTATCCACAGCACTGTACAGCAAGTTACATACTACACTGTATGTGGAGAACCATCTCCATTTGTTTCAGCATGCTAAACACTCATTTTATTTGATGGTCCCTACTTCTTGAAGTGAAGGAGGTCTTGCAAGTCAGGCAGGGCAATGACCTCCCCAACATGGGGCACAGTCCCATAGTACCCAAGTTAGAGCAGAGCATGTCTGTTGACAGCAACCAGGGTCAGCTACAATCCAGCAATCTGTATCTAGCCCTGCTAGCCTTGACTACAGGCAGCCAGGCCTGGAGTGGGTGCAGAAGTGGTTGCAGAACCTGTTCTTACAGCCAGGGCTCTGGCACTAGAAGTAGCAGCGAGACCACTTTCCCGTGCCACTGAGAAATCATCAGGAAACAGTATAATAAATTGGCAGCCTGTAATAAAGTTATTATAGTCCAAAGGAGCCAGGAGAACACAATTAGTATGCATGGTTGTTAATGCTGAACTGAAAGAGTGATTATTTAAACACTAGAAATTACAACTTCTTTTACTGATTTATTTAAAATAAAACTTCCATCTTCTGTGAGGGTTACGAGTGGAAATTATCATATAGGTGACCCGAATATGCTTTCCAAACACTGCCACTATAGAGACCTGAGACATCAGGTGGAAAATTGAGCGTCTTCTAGGAAAACTAGAGGATAATTAATCCTCAATACCCGTGACATGAAAAAGCAGAAACTCCCTGAGACCCCAGATATGCAGCGGGTTAGGAACTATGGTTAGGGTGCCTGCTGAAACATCTAAGACGAAGCAACATGCGTCACAGATGGAGCAGCATGCCTTAAATGCTTTTTCCTTTGACTCACCTAAACCATGAATTGACTTCTGCTAACAGCATCATCAAAGAACTGCAGGTGAGAAACCACAAGGTGAATAAGCTGCAACACCAGATTATATTCAGTCCACATGTTTTATGATCACCTTCACCACATCACTTCCAAGCAACAACACTAAAGCAGTATATGCAGCAAACCCATGATAGGAAGCTTTTTGTTCCCCAGAAGGAAATCACTTCATTGCTTAGAATATTTCAAAGCATTAACATTTTTTTCTTAGTCCTTCCAATATTCATTTCCATACAGTAAGCAAGGCTAGCCTACAGAGACAGGAAAAATAAAGCTAAAAATATCCCGTTTGAATTGTAAAGAAGGGAGAAAACTGGAGGAAGTATTTGACATCACCCAATAAAATCAAAGAAGTTTTCACTTAAACCAAAGCAGTATTCTGAGTTTCAGATAGTCAAGCAATTTTTTAAGAATTTTATAATGTAAAGGCAGCAACTAGATTTTCCTCCCGTGCGTAACTGGCAGCAGATAAAATGTATAAGGTGTTTGAGAGAGAATCTGACAGTTGAGTAGTGAAAAACCGGTCAGGTGGCACAGACAACATGGGAGTCAGTATCAGAATAAATTACAACTGAAGGGGGTAGGAACCCCAAATCTATTATGAAATAATATGTAACTGTAAATTATTTAGCTTATACAGTGATATGCTTCAGAAACATTTGTTTCCTTCAACATAATACTTTTGAGAGTCTGATTATCTTTTTTGGCTAGATATTATGAGAAGTATAAAAATTAGCTGGAAACAGTCTGCTTTGATTTTAGAAATGTAGAATGTGAGCGGTACTTTTGGTTTCTGCTTAAGTAACCTGTGACTGTTTGTAATAATTTTAGTGAAACTGGTCATCAGCCAAGCCTAGCAACAGTAACACGTTAATTAAATATTATCTAACCTCTCTCTTACCTGTCAGACCTTAAGCGTGCGTTTAAAATGATGACTGGACAGCCACAGAGATATTAGAGACACTGGGTTATTAGTTTAGATAAAGGAATCAGTTCATCAGTAGTGGAGTATTTTAAAAATTGGCAGCATAAAGATAACAGTTACAGATAATTATTTGAACATCATCCCCACCACTGTGTAAGAACAGACCTTGTGAAGAGGAAAAAAATGGAAAGAAAGGAATACAAACCCAGGCAAGATGTAAAAAGACACCAACAAATACCTGCAAGGATTCTAAGTAGAAAAGAATCAGAAAAGCAAAGGAGAGGCAACAGTTCAGAAAGCAGAAAATTATCAAAATTATCAAAAGATACAGAGAGCTTATGGACAAGAAAGGGCTTGAAATTTCACAGAAAAGAGGCCAGAGTTTTCGAGCAAATTGTTTTGCAAAATTTCTTTCAGAACTTGCAATACCTAAACACTTGCTAGTGAAATTTTGCAGGATAACTGACTGATTTTTGGTTAGTTAAACAGCTAAAGGAATGAAATAAGTTCCGCATCTCATTTTCCTGTCACATAAAGGAGTGGAACAGCACATTTGGGATTTTTTTTTTCCCCCCTCCTGGTTTAAGTGTTTTACAAAGATATTGAATAGCAAAGCCTCAAGTATGAATTAATTTAAAAACCTAGGACTATGTGACTCTTCTTACTTATCCTCTAGGGAAAGGAAAAAAGTATGAAAGGGTGAGAGAAGGTGAACAACTGAGTTTCCTTAACGAAGACTACTAAGCATTCAGCATTATGATATTTTTTTCCTCTAAAATGCAAACAGTTATTACATTCCAACACACCAGCTGCTAAGAGCAGTTTGATAGCATACACTTTTTCCTGGCACGAATGGATAGTAATGCAGATTGCAACCGCCATGCTGGGCTAGAAAACATACCAAGCATATATGCAGTTATATCAGCAAAACTATGCTTCTGCCAACACAGTGAAATTTATTTTATAAAAGTAAATGAGCAAAAAGGTTTAGGTAGTATAAAACGCATCAATACTGGGGGAATTTTCCTAATGCAGTCTGTCACCAAAGTCTTATTGCTTTTTTTACAACTGTAATACCACAAAGGAACTTCAGATCAAATCTACTGAACCTGATGTATATTCCCTAAACTGCGGAAAAATAAAACAGAAAAACAAACAGCATATAACAACTCAGGCAATGACAGGAGAGCAAATTAACAGAATGCTTCTGCAATAATGTATGTTGCAGATTTTGTTTAATGTCCACAGATTATCACTTCTTTGTTGCTATGACATTTTAATGTAAGACATTTCTTTATATGCCATTTATGGACAGCCAGCTGTTATGTGAAATTTTAATTCTTTAACTCACTTTTGAGAGAAACACAGTTAAATAGGTTCTGCCCTGAAGCAGTTGTGCTTCTCATCACAACCAGGAAACGTGAGTCAGTCAGATTGAAACATTTAAACTATTTGTTCTGAAGTGAAGTCTGCTACTGGCCAAGCCAACTCTCACCAGTTCTACCCCAGCCTAAGATTGTGGGGCACCCAACTTCTTGCCACCCCAAAAGTCTGAAAGCACATACCTGGCACACCAATTATATACTGCCTGCTCTTCTGACATGCTAGAAGCCCTGGAAGTGATTAGCCTCCTCCTAGGCAAATTCTCTCATACAATAAGGACCCAAACTTACTTCAACTGAACAAGTGAAGACAGAAATTGCTCACTCCCAAACTATTTCAAGTGCTTGATCCACCTGACTGATAGATGGTGGCAGTTTTGGGCACAAATCACAGTCTTACTATTTCTGGACACACACAATGAAGAGCAGTACATGTGTTATGCTAGTTGTAATTACTATTTCTAAATGGAAAGAGTCACGCTAAAAGCCATAGCCTCAAATGCTCTTGGCCAAATTAGTAAACAATATCCTGCATTGTAGGCCCATAACAGGCTGTAGGAAGATAACAGGTTGCAGGTTGAAATAAGTCTGTAATAAGAAGCAATGACAGACAGCACTATTCCTTCCTTCATGTCATCCTTCGTATCATCCTGTCTAAGTCCTGCTTTTTCAGTCAAGAGCCACTAAATGCATATGAAAGACTTCTGCCTTTACTAACAAGGCAGAGCATCTGCTGCTACAACAGAGATTCCTTTACCTGCAGTGAAATTTTAAAGATCTCTTCTTCAAAAACAGCAAGATGACTGAATAGCAAACTTCTCAGTACAAATGCAAAACAGAAAATGTTTACACTGTTACAATGGCTAACACTTTTCTCCCAACAGGGTGTAAAAAAAAAAAAAAAATCAGTTCAACAGATGTGAGATGGATCTTCGCTGCTTATGATACAGCTGTGATTTTTAGCAACTAAGTTACACAACAAATGTATACTGGAGTTTTGTCCCAGACCCTGAACAGAATATCAGTGTCTGAGAGAGGCAGCTTTTCACCATGACAGCTACCACAACATCCAAAGAAATCCAACCAGCTAAAGCTAAGACACACAACAGGGAGATACACGATGTCCACTACAAACACATGCCAAAAAACTTGGATAGTGACTAGACTTAGAATCTAGCTGAGATTAAATCCTCTTTAAAAAGACAGGAATGTACAATTTGAGATTTTCAAGATTTGTTACTCTAAAGAATCTGATAACAAAAAAGCCCCTGAACTCTGATGACAGGACCACAAGTCAGACAATACTTCAAGACATAACTTTCTGAATTTTCTCCTTGAAATGAGAACAACAAAACTACAGCAAGAGCTCTGCATCTCTAAAGCTTTCTTAAGAAAATAAACTATAACAAGGTATCGTGGTTTAACCCCAGCGGGCAAATAAGCACCACACAGCCACTTGCTCACTCCCACTTGGTGGGATGGGGGAGAGAATTGGAAGGGTAAAAGTAAGAAAACTCATGGGTTGAGATAAAGACAGTTTAATAGGTAAATGTGAAGCAAAAGCCACGCATGCAAGCAAAACAAAACAAGGAATTCATTCACTACTTCCCACCAGCAGGCAGGTGTTCAGCCATCTCCAGCAAAGCAGGGCTCCATCACGTGTAACGGTGACTTGGGAAGACAAATGCCATCTCTCTAAACGTACCCCCTTCCTTCTTCTTCCCCTAGCTTTATATGCTGAGCATGACGTCATATGGTGTGGAATGTCCCTTTGGTCAGTTGGGGTCACCTGTCCCGGCTGTGTCCCCTCCCAGCTTCTTGGGCACCCCCAGCCTCCTCGCTGGTGGGGTGGTGTGAGAAACAGAAAAGGCCTTGACTCTGTGTAAGCACTGCTCAGCAGTAACTAAAATGTCCCTGCATTATCAACACTGCTTTCAGCACAAATCCAAAACACAGCCCCACACCAGCTACTGTGAGGAAAATTAACCCTATCCCAGCCAAAATCAGCACACAAGGAAACTTTGAAATACAGAAACTTAGATCTGCTGGATGAAACATATTAAAAGCAAAGGGTTTGAAAACAAAACCATAGCCTGTGCCTTTGAGGGGATGGGATCTTCCTTTCAGACTTTCTCTCAGCTGGCAGCTTTCATCCACTTCCTGGACTGAAACAAGTATCACACGGTTCTCTGAGATGTTCCAGAAATTCTTTGCATCTTAGCAGCCAAGTGAAGATTTGAGGTATTTTTCTGAGCCATACCAGCAGTCACGCATTAGCGTGCAACTGTTCACTGCAATCAATAAAATGCTATTGGCATTCCCAGATCTCCTGCAGCAAGCAAGTATGCAAACAGCCCGTACAGTTGCTCGATTCTGAGCTACACATTTATGAAGTTATCCTTTCATTTTGACCTAGCACAGCAAGACCCACTTCAGTTCCACGACAATCCAGATGGAGCACTTAAGGACGTGGAAACAAACTATTTCAGTAATAAATAAAAACATACAGACACAGCACCTGCCCACAATCAGCAAATTTCATCTAGGCATGAGGGGAGTCAAAACAAATGAGAAAACAATTATTCCTTAACGTTTTATTAGCTACTATTAATAGAATAAAGCATTACAACAGAGATCATAAAAATTAATAAGGCATAAACACTTGTTGATGTAATATGCAGAATGGTGGGATTTACTTTGTCATTATTCTTTTCATGAGATGTTGGTAACCTACCACTGATGCCCATAAACTTTTTACTCAGAATTCATAGTTCACAGCACTAAAATATCATTTGTCCTATGAATCTCAAACAATTTATTAGCACTACAGAAATACTACAAGAAGCTTTCTGCAGGTGTTGATAAGAGTTAAAATAAACAAAAAGTTCCTTTGATCTCTACTGTTATTTCCCTCTTAAATGTCACCATAACTGAAACAGCGCTCCAGTTAACAGACACTAGAACTGCTACAATTCTTAATGAAATATTGAACTGTTTTCCAAATGTCAAAGTTTTGACTAGTTAAAAAAAGAAAGACGCACAAAAAAACATGCCCACAAGGGATTTCCTTTTTCTCTTCATGGGGATTTATCTTTTTTTTCCCCCATACTCAGTGAAATTCTTTTGAACACATTAAAACAAATATAAAAGCACAATGCCAGGATTCATTTGTTGTAAAACAGTATACTAACTTATCCCCCATAATAAAATCACTAGTTAAGATATGCAAAAATAGGAGCACATTTTTTGGAAACTGTTATTTCCACTATCTGCTCCTTGTGATAAAATCCTTATCTGCTGACTTCACTGACCAACAGTTTTGCTGAAAAACCCAGAAAAAGAAAAATTATGCCTAAAATCTGATCCACCTTGTACACGATTGAAACGGCTATATTTCACAAGTGAATACTGTATGAGGCACAACTTGCATTTCAAACACAAAAACATACCTGTTAAATTGAAGAAGTCTGCAAATCAGTAAGCTTGCTTTCTAAATCCTGACATAATTTTTAATTATTAGGGCTCATGTGTCATTTGTGGCTCTAGGCATGGGAGGCAATTGATAAAGCCAAAGGAAAAATTGAGATTTTTTTCCTTCTTTAAAGATCAACTTGCACTAGGAGTAAAGGTTTAAGTCAGTTCATATTTCCACTATCATCCCTTCCCAAATATCTGAACAGTCCTACCTGCCAGTCTTCCTGAAATAAAGAAGTTACATTATGCATTTTTCACGACATAAAAACTTTGCTGAAATTCCATACATAAGTAATATTTATTATGAGAATTATCATTATTCTTACTGGAATCCCCTCCTATTTCACCTTACTGTTGCTGCATACAATTGAGAAGTCTGCCTTCCTGCTCTTTTCCCTACGAAGTACATAAAAGCAAGAAGCAAGAAAGAGTATATCTGGAAGGCACATTCACTGACAGTCCGGTGTTCTGAATAAAATGTTGAATTATGGGGTGCAGTGGAAACATTAAAATAATTTCTGTTACTGTCCAGTCATTAACACTTGCAGCTCCACTTGATCTTAAAATTATTTTCTTTGGTCACAGTTTAATCCAGCTCTCTACATTGTATATTTCATTTAAAATACTGCACAATTGAGAAGAAGGTTGTATGTTTACCATGTCTTGATTGCTGCACTCTGGCTCAATTCCAGCCTCTCCACGAGCAATCGGGCCTAGTAAGCTCTGCAGGACCTTCTCAGCAGGGGAGGAGAGCTGCAAGGCAGCTAAGAGAGTGCCTACGCGCCTGCAGGGAGCCGAGCAGGGAGCCTGCAGCAGGTACACAGATTGGAAGACTGGCGAGAGGAGGCGGCGGCTGTTCAGCAACGGCCCAGAAGCATACTGAATTAAAGTGGTCATGCAACCACAGCCTCCGGCTTCCAACACAGCATGATTTCTTTACTAAGAATAGCTGTAGTGGTCAGAGCAAAGGCTTGTCAGTGATTCTGTGTGATTATATGGCTCCTCAGACCCTCACCAATAACAAACACCTATTAAGGTGTGAACAGTGAAACCATACAGACCTTTCCAAGGGTACCCCTTTATCTCCTGCCAGGGCTGCAAGCAAACGGCCAAGCTGCTGACTAGGCCCAGGCCTGAGCTTAAGCTAACAGAGAGCAGGACACGAGAAACTGCTGGATGTGACAGATAATGTGAGAAGTGACAGAAAATCACAGATGGCGCCACGAGGAACAGCTGGATTTCACAGCCAGTTACATGAGAAACAGCCAAACTTCACACCTAACTGAGGGGGAGTACTGGGGACCTTTTGAGGAGCAGGATTTTGCCAGGCCAGCAGTTGCTAGCTAATAGTATTAGTAATACCATATAAACCTGAACTTCCCTTGGTAACAGTATCAGAAATACCCATTTGGGTACCCATGTGATAAAACCAATGAGGAGAAAGTAATTACAGGTGGGTTGTTTACTTGGTGGGAGACTTGAGTTAGAGAAAGAGAGGTACAAGGAACTGAAATGGAGGGTCAGAAAACTGGAAAACCTACATCAGGGTATGTAAATTATATGATCACTGCTGTCTGGGAATATATGTTGGGTGGCTCTGCACTTGAACACCACAGCCTCAAACAGGACAAACCAAACTGTTGTCTTGACTGTTCCACACGTGAAGCCTGCTTCTGTGGTCAGAAGGAGGGAACAGGAGCTTTCCCTGGCTGGCAGGGTGGATCAAGCATCTTCATATCACTGTGTCAGTCCTCATACCATACCCCAGTGAGTGTCTACCCGCCACCTCCTAATGCTTCCAAGAACACTCTCCCAGCTTCCCAACTTTCTGGTTTAAGGAATTCCTGAGCAAGAAGTGGCGTCTATGTGTTTAACAGCACTCAGGGATTTTTCTTCCATGAATTTGTCTGATGATGTCTCAAGTCACATAAAACATTAGCAGATGCAACATCCTGTGGCAAAAAATACCAGGAACTGAATCACAAGATCTACAAAAGCATCCTAAATCTCTAAACAAAGCGAAACCAGCAGGAGTGCTGATGAGTGCAATGCATTATCCATATAGCAGACAGTCTGAGAGAATAGTTTGTCCTTCTAAACTGCACAAATGCCAAGCCTACTTAAGAAATGTGTTACCAGATTCCATGTATATGCTGCTGACAATCATCTGTAGAAACTCACAACTGGTCTCCTGGGAACGTCAGTTCTGTAGCAGTGGAAATATAAATTCTCCTTATCTGTTTTACATTCCACCTCTGCTACAGTCTTCCTCCACAGAAAAATGGATATAAATATAACCTTTTAAAAATTATTCCCCCTAAAAATAGTTATATTTATCTACAGATTGGCAAAATGGCCCAGCTGTACAGTCCAGCTTGCAAAAATAACTTCTGATATGACTTGAATGATCTTGAACAGTAAGTGAAAATAGAAGTATGATATTTAGAAACCAAGAATTCTAGTATTCTGAGCAATATGGACTAACTCCAGGTTTTAGAAATTGCAAATTGCTACGCATCCAGCTAAGGCCTGAAAACGTGCATAGTCTGGGTAACTGGAATAAACATGAAGAAAAGAGGCTGGTTGTCCTCGTTTTTACAAGTGTTAAAACTATGGTGACCATATCCTCTACAAGCAAAGACAACTTGAAATTCCACTATTAGTTTTCCCCCCTAGCCCCCCACCTCCTCTCCCAGTCAATTAATGACATTACCAATGACATTACGAGCTTCCCGTACAATAACCCAGCCACTTGCAGGTCCAACAAATTCAGAGAGTACTGTGGGTCAGCTTTTAGTCACACCAGCAAGGATGAAAACAGGCAAATGTCATGAAAGACTCAGAGAACTCAAGCAATCATTCAAACATTTTAATACAATGTCATTAAGATTCATTATTTCAGTTTCCCATTAATCATGCCAATCACCAAGATTGAGAGTCAGTGTTCTCCCTCTAAACTCACCATGAATTTCACATTTCATTCGCCGAGTATTGTCACTATTCATCTCCATGGAAACAGTTGTGATGGGAAAAACTTACTGGTATATTGTATCAGCAAGTGAATCAGACAAGAAGACTCTAATTAAAGAAGACTCTTTCTAAATATACACACAGCCTGCAAACCAGCAATACTAATACAGTATTTTTAAAATGGTCTTAAAATATAGGCAGAGTTTTATTAAAAATATTGACAGTCTCATGGACAGATGCACAGGTTTACAGTAGAGAGTATGCTGATCAAAAAACCTCCTTTACTTAAACCAAAACAGTTCAAAAATTCTTGCTGACACAATGCCTATTTTTATATAAATATATATATCAAATATATATATAAAAAAATATATAAAAGGTATTCCAGAATTTCAGGCTGACAACCAAATTTCCAAATAGCTCCGTAAGCATTCAGCTCCTATCTTTGTTTCCATGTTAATTATGATAAATTAAAAAACAATATAAATTATATATTTGACTTTCCTTAATAAATATGAACATGAATGTAAAGCAAGAAAAAAAAAATATCTTTACTTAAACTGAAAATGACATCAAAGTTACATGACATTTCAAGGTCCAAAAAGGAATGTACAAAGTTGGGAGAGAGGGAAGGTGTCATACACAAAGAACCCCTATTTATGTGGTCTATTTCTTGGATGCAGCAGGGCTTTGATAGAGTATCTTCAAACACAAGCTGTTCTATCTTCTGGAAAGGGCTTCTTACCTCAGGCACAGAGCCACTCTAATGCAACTGTACTGTTCCCAGTCCGGTGCTAGCTTGGACTCCACTCTTCTGCCACCTTCCGCACCACACTTCATTGCACAACATAAACATGTCCTTACATGCCTATAGCAATTTTTAGACATGCTCTAAGAAAACCAAGTATTTTAGATTAACGCATTCACAGTAGCAAAACCAAAAGCCAGCTCCATTTCAAATTATGTGCTAACAAAAATTCACTTATGGGTTTTGTATTAATAAAGATGATACCACAGGATGCAGTAATTATTGACAAATTTATAGTATTTGGAATCCGGCATATTAGTTTGATGCAAGACACTAAATTTTCATATGTACAGTAACACGATACAAATCAAGTGTAAATGTGAGCAAGTTGTTCAAGTAATAAATGTGCTTCAAATTTGACAACCAGAAGAAAAGACTATTGGGAGGAAAGATCTTTTTCCTTCTACCCTCTCAGAAGGGATTTAAACCTTTTCTGCATGACTTACTGTCTTTTCCATTCAAAATTTTTAATTCCACTAATTTTAAAGGGGGGGGGGGGGG
>NW_008824446.1:643154-653050 GCF_000699105.1 Pygoscelis adeliae
TAGTTATTGTTAGGAGTGGGGGGGGGGGGGGGTTATCAGCTCAAAAGCATGCACTCTTTACAAATAATGCGATGTAGATAGTTATGCAAAATAAAAAAGCTGATTTCCTAAAGTAAAATTCAAAGCTATTACCAATGACAGGTGCACCTATCTTGTTGCAATGCCAGCATAAACATGTCCCTTCTAGATGTGTCTTAAAAACTATGCATAGGTTATCTACGCAAAAACATGTCCAAATTATTATGAAGGTATCATAGTTACTGAAAAGAAAACTAATAAACCTGGATATGAATAAACAGAGATCAGAATAACTGGCATCTCGGGTACTTCCCAACTATTGCAAAACAAGACATAAGATATATTCAGGAAGACCGAAAACTCATAAGCACAGAAAGGAAATATATCGATATGCAATACGATGGAAGTGTGGAAGCTATCACAGCAAGGCACGACTAACCAAAAAGAAAAGCAATTCAAAAGTAGTTTGTTTTTCTTGCAACAGCCAGTTAAGACACAGATCCCAAAATTAACACAAGTAATTTTGGAAGATGCTTGATATCGGGCATTTCAAAATATATGCCAATATCCTATAAAAAGATCAAGTTTGTGAAGAACTGAGGAAGTAAATGACCTTCCTGTTCTGGAACGCTTCTGCTGACATCTCAGACACTTGTAATTAGTCACTATCAGAATCAGGACAGTAAAGTAGAAAGATGTAAGATTTGATAAAATGACAATTCTATGCTCCTACTTAATACCAAATTGTGTCCAACTGACAGTAGTTTTGCACCACTAACAAAATTAGCTCTTTTAATTCTGACTTCTAATACTTGTCTGGTTTGATGTTAATACATTGAATTTTCTAATAAATACTTTACGAATTTTCTAATAAATATTTTATGAATTTGTTTCACTAAGCCTTTTACATACAGTGTTATGAAGCACCCAGCAGGGAAGTTTATTCCAGAAGTACGCAAGCTTTTCTACAACCTATATATTTTTAAACTCTATATTTTCTAACTTTTCTAACATTAAACATTATGCGTATTTACTATGCACTTCAATTTAACACAAATGCATGACTTAAGAGTTGGCCTGTATTGTTATAAACAAAGTTCTTGAAGATTATTTCATTTCACAATGAAATATGAGCACGTTAAAAAAAACACCAACAACAACAGTGTGCAGAAAGCTGTTTATGACTTTGCTATCCTACCAGAAGTAATCTGTTTTGGGATGCTTATGCAAATGCATCATTTTTAAGAAAACACATAAAAACCATAACAACATAAGGGCCACCTTTTGCTTGACAGGCAGTATGAATTCATATAAAAATTAAAGAACCTTTGCTTTACAACCCTAATGCTTATTTTTCCAAATAGCTTAAGCATTTTGATAGGAAATTCTCCTTGCAAAAAATTTTTAATTATTTTATATACCTGAAATGCTGATTCTCAAAAAAAAAAAAAATTTAATCAACTACATTATTCCAAGCCATGCACGATACAATGTAATGATGCATCACTGTAGCTTTAATAACGAGTGTCATCAACAGTTGCACTTGTAATCTCTTTTTAGCTGTTCAGCAGTATTTGTATGGAGTTCCATTTTTGGTAAACACTTGCATAAATCAACAGATTGAAAATCAGAAGCCTAAGGAAGAAAAGTAGCAAATTCTAATTAACTGTATCTGAACAGAATTTTTTTTAAAAAAAATCATTTCCTGCACATTCAGAAGTTTGAGATATACTACTATAATCCCAAAACCAAGCACCTAATTTGGAACACACAACAGTGATTTTTCAAGGCAAAGAACCGTGGACAGCCAGTGAATCGTTTCCTTCTCTCTACTTGAAAATCTTTTATTAGTTTGTCCACATAAGAACTAGGCCCTAAGAGATTAGCAATTATAATACACCACTGCAGTGCTGCACTGTCCCAAAATATAATCATATCCTCATCTCATTGTTTAGAGAGATCATGTAAGGTCTTCAGGTCAGCAACTACCTTTCTTACTTCATTTTAGACAAGCAGAAAGGGGGTCCTAAGCAGCAGCATCCTTAATCCGTAACAGGATACATATACCATCATGATTTCTTGAGTGCTCTTTTCTTCATACATAAAGCCTACATACATTATGGGATAAAGACATTATCATAGAATTCATAGAATGGTTTGGGTTGGAAGGGACCTCCAAAGATAATCTAGTCCAACCCTCCCTGCAATGAGCGGGGACATCGTCAACTAGATCAGGTTGCTCAGAGCCCCGTCCAACCTGACCTTGAATGTTTCCGGGGATGGGGCATCCACCACCTCTCTGGGCAACCTGTGCCAGTGTTTCACCACCATCAGCGTAAAAAATTTCTTCCTTATATCTAGTCTGAATCTACCCCCCTTTAGTTTAAAGCCATTCCCCCTTGTCCTGTCGCAACAGGCCCTGCTAAAATGTCTGTCCCTATCTTTCTTATAGGCCCCCTTTTAAGTATTGAAAGGCCACAAGAAGGTCTCCCTGGAGCCTTCTCTTCTCCAGGTGGAATATACCCAACTCTCTCAGCCTTTCTTCATGGGAGAGGTGTTCCATCCCTCTGATCGTTTTTGTGGCCCTCCTCTGGACCTGCTCCAACAGGTCCATGTCTTTCCTGTGCTGAAGACTCCAGAGCTGGACACAGTACTCCAGGTGGGGTCTCACCAGAGTAGAGGGGCAGAATCACCTCCCTCAACCTGCTGGCCACACTTCTTTTGATGCAGCCCAGGATACGGTTGGCTTTCTGGGCTGCAAGCATGCATTGCTGGCTCATGTCCAGCTTTTCATCCAAAATTTTCATTTTGGATAAATGAAATTTTCATTCTCACGATCAAGTGGTATCCCAAATTTCACCGTACGCAAGTTAGCAGCAGCACCCATTTTCAAGAATTCTCTCCATGCCAAAATTCTGACATCTGACATACCTACAGCTTACTTAAAAAAAACAAACAAAATCTAAATATAAATATATGTGTACACATAAACCTATAGACACACAGAACCCTCTCAATAATACTTTACAAGAGAGAGAATTTGGAGCAAGTTTAATGATCTACAATCAACTAAAGGATTCTGGTTATTTCAAACTGCAACTAAAGCTTTTTCAGTCGCTTCTCAAAAACGTAGAAATACGCACATAAAAATAGGTAACTTCACCCTTCACAAGTAATCCATTTTTCAAATATAGTAAACCGTATATATTTATTGTAGTCCCTGTGTTAATAATCATGAATGACTCAATTCATAAGTTGCCAGCAAGGAACACTTCCTGTTATCAGTCAAGTAATATCCTCTCAGTGGCAACCATACAGCTTCTGTAGAAATACAGCAGATCACATCTACCTTGCAAATTCTTATATTGCATTACCCGGATACCTAAAGATATGCCTGTGTAGTACGTAGAGTGAGTTTTATCTGTATTTGCTGTCATGCTATGGTAAAATGATGCAAAAGCAAAACAAAATCGCATCCAAGTTTTTTGTGGTAATCTTGTATGTTCTCTCCCCCTTAACCTCTTTCAAAACTGCAAAGAAAGTAAAACAAAATATTATCCTATATCCTCCTTATCCAAGACCTGTTCCATGTTACATATGTCAGTGAGGGAAATACATACCATCACTAAATACCTCAACGATGTAAAATGCTTATTTTAACTGATGCCAACATATGTATTGCTTACTTTAAAAAATTCTGCAGATTACAAGGAGGTAGAGAAGGATGATTAAGAGGCTTAGCACGGAAAGAAAAAATTATGACAGTAAAGAAGGAAATAAGACTGACCTGTAACGTCCCTCAATCCCAGTTCTGAACTGTTTAAGGGGAAGGAAATGATATTAACTTCCTCTTGAGACCATTCACTCAAAAAACCTGTCATTGATGAACGCCTATTATAGCCACAGAATAGAGAGAAAATGGTGCCTGAATAGCAGTTGGGTGTTTTTGGTAGTACTCAGAAACAAAGGTTTCATCTCCCTCATTCTTATAGAATCATAGAATCATTAAGGTTGGAAGAGACCTCTAAGATCATCGAGCCCAACCGTCGACCCAACACCACCATGCCCACTAAACCATGTCCCCAAGTGCCTCATCTACACGTCTTTTAAATACTTCCAGGGATGGTGACTCAACCACTTCCCTGGGCAGCCTGTTCCAATGTTTAACCACTCCTTCAGTAAAGAAATTTTTCCTCACATCCAATCTAAGCCTCCCCTGGCACAACTTGAGGCCGTTTCCTCTCGTCCTATCGCCAGTTACTTGGGAGAAGAGACCAACACCCACCTCGCTACAGCCTCCTTTCAGGGAGTTGTAGAGAGCCATAAGGTCTCCCCTCAGCCTCCTTTTCTCCAGGCTAAACAACCCCCGCTCCCTCAGCCGCTCCTCATAGCACTTGTTCTCCAGACCCCTCACCAGCCTCGTTGCCCTTCTCTGGACACGCTCTAACACCTCAACGTCCTTCTTGTAGTGAGGGGCCCAAAACTGAACACAGTATTCGAGGTGCGGCCTCACCAGTGCCGAGTACAGGGGCACTATCACTTCCCTACTCCTGCTGGCCACACTATTTCTGATACAGGCCAGGATGCCGTTGGCCTTCTTGGCCGCCTGGGCACACTGCCGGCTCATGTTCAGTTGGCTGTCGATCAACACCCCCAGGTCCTTTTCCGCCAGGCAGCTTTCCAGCCACTCTTCCCCAAGCCTGTAGCGCTGCATGGGGTTGTTGTGGCCAAAGTGCAGGACCCGGCACTTATAAAACAAGTGTTACCAAACTGAAGGAGCCTTTCAGTTCTAGGGATCAGAAAGGTTTAGGAAAACAAAGCAATGATGAAGCCTAGACACATTCTGGAAAGAAGTAACATAATTTAATGAAATTCTTTTTCCTCAGAGGGCCCTTTGAGCAAGGCAAGAGATTAAAAAAATCCCCTGGCTTTGGGGAGACAGACAAAGCAGAGAAGTCGTGAAGAATACAAACACATAACTTAATACTCACAACATTAGGCCATGCCACGCGAGGAAAGAAGGGAAGGAGACATGCACGATTATCTGAACAAACAGGTAAAAGTTTCTAGAATGTCAGACTAAAAAGGCACATCCCAAAAGTGGATTTAGAAGAGTAGAAAGAAAACATCTTAATATCAAAAAGCTTCCATGGGATGCGGAGGGAAGCACACGTGGGCAGCTATCTTTTTTTTTGGCAGATGTTTTCAAATATCAAGATACAAATAAAGTATTTAAAGTGTTCTGTGCAAAACCTGTTGAAGACAAGTTTCTGGCAGCAACCATGTGGCAAAAATCAATTCATTCATAATTTATTTATTATAGCTTGTTTCTGTTCTGCTTCAAAATTGCTTGTTTCTGATAAAAAGCCCTAAGATCCAGCATGCTTATTTATGTGGAACACATATCCTTGAAATAATCACTAAGTACCCGGACCTTACAGATAAGCACGTTCAGCAACTACCTACACTCGTATCCAACAGAAAAGAACAGCTTATATATCTTTTTTTTCCCATTTACAGTTCAGAGATGGTTTACCTTTGGTAGGCAGCAGACCTGCCGCTTTAGGACATTTTCTGAAGAAAAAAGGGAGAGGATTGCAAGTGCTGTTTTAATATAGACAAAGAAAATTTGGCACACACTGTGAGATTCTTACACACCAAGAATGTTCTCAGGATTCACCATCACTAATGAATTCGTGGACATTATTCTACAGTGGAGGTTTTCAAACTAAAAGAATTATCTGAAGAGAGACTTGACCTGTCTGTATTTCAGACCTAGGAGGGAGACAAAGCACCGTATATTTAGAGTAGGTTTTACAAGCTTTCATTTCTAAAAATTCTCAATGCATAATTGAGTTTCTTTAATAATCTCAGTCCAACTTTCAGGTTTGGTCCTATTGACCCATGGCTAATTATTTAGCCATTTTATTTACCATTTGTTATTTACTTTTCTATTTACTTTTATTTACTATTTTCTTGAGACTTATTTCTTGAAATTAAGGTGTAGAAGTGTTAAGCATTCCCAAAGGGAAGATAAGAAACCTTCAAAAGCTATTTTAGCTTCTGAATACCCAGTTTGTTTTAAATGTATTTTCTATTACTGTATTTCCACCCATTGTATGCAGCCCTCATTAACTGGCAGAAGCCTACAGATGTCATGATCACACTTCTTCCACACTAAAGGGGAAGGGACCAGTGGGGAAAAAATCCATCATACACTAAGACAGGCAACAACCACTACAGCCCTTGTACCAAGTCACGTAATGAAGCATCAGTTCTTAGCACCACTCAAAGAGCAATTCTGATACACCCTGGGACTGCCAGTGTATTTCCAGGGGCCATTTAAATCAGCCAGGTATTGCTATGACACAATAATCTCCGGCATATTCCTCAAATACACAGAGAGAAAAGTAGGCAACAGAAGACACTACAGACTTTTAAGAACAGAAAGAACCTCCTACAAGGAGGTTATCTCTTCGTATCAGATAATGCAGCTTCCAACAGCTTTGCCAAGGTACCCACCCGGCAGGATGGAAGGGACACCAGCATTCCAAACACAGACACTCTTCTTGACATGCTTTTCATGTCTGCATTAACAAGCAAGATTCAGCTCATGGATTAAGGCATTCAGGATGGTCAGGCACACGCCAGATTGATGTGAAACTTCGTATCACATACATACCACAGAACTTAAATCATTTTCTCTCAGAATATGTGCAGAAAAAAGTCTTTTAAAATTTGATCAGATGAAGTAAGTACTATGGAGCGTTAGGGTTTCTGGGGAGGGTTTCTTTGAATGGCTTTCAAAGAACAAAGAACAAAGTCATGAGTGCACAATGTAACTTAACTTTAGCAGAAATGTCAGTTTAGAGTTTCAAATTCCTGCCTCTTGCTCCCACCCTAACTGTCCCTGCAGACCGATTGCTGCAGTAATTTTATAAACAATCAATAAGCCAAACACAGTCACTAAGCCATCAAAAAAAAAAAAAAGAAAAGAAATTTAAATAATTTTTTTTTTTTTAAATCAGAAACAGTAAACAACTTACACTTACACTGCAGCTCCACGAACTGCTGCGCTGGCACAGACGGGGGGTGGCCCGTCTTCTGGGACAACTCCTTTTCAAATTGCAAGCAAGAAAGAATACATTTCAATGAAATAAGTAATACAGGATACAGTCAATAGTCCATAATCCTTGTAATTTAAAAAAAAAAAAAAAAAGGAAGAATATGGAGTTCTAAAGCTGACTTTACCCACTGTGGGACGTAAGACGCAGGATTTATTATTAAAATATGACTCAATGACCCAGGGGATATTCTGTATGTCATGTATGCTTGGAAATTCAGAGCAGAAATACTAATCTCTATACTAACATTCACTGAGCCTGGTTCACATCCCTGTTGTGTGATTTCTAGTAGCACTGCCATTAAAAAAATTAGTCATGTCCCTGGAACAGTTTGCAGGTTGTGAAGCCTAATTTACTATCTGTAATTAGAGCTTTGCCCATGTTAGTCAAGGTGTAACACCAGGCATTGGAAAATGATCCTGGAATAGAAAGCTTTACTTGTAAACATCTCCGGAATAAAAAGATCCACTTCGAACATCACATAAGAGAAAGCAGCATCTGTAAAAGTGTAGTTACATCAGAAAAAAAGTTAATCTGAACAAGCCAGAGAATGTAGCAAAGGCTGTTCTGGACTCTCAACAGTTCCCTTGAGAGTTTGGCATCCAACAGCTACTGCTGTCTCTGCTCCTGCCTTAAAAAAATTTCCAAAGTAATGCTCCACAGATCAGAAGTCCACCTCTCTTCTTGCCAACCATTTCAATGAATGAAAAAGCAAAATATCTGGACTGGTTACATTTTTTATTTTTTTTTTTTTTTAACATTAGAAATGGAGAAATAGACCTAAGGGAGTCTGTCTGTTGCAGAAGACAAGTCTGGGAATTGCAGCATTCTAAGTACATCAAGAACAGTACAAGAGACAGAGGCAGAACACAGCAAAAATAAAGATGGTAGAAACATGTCGAAAATAAAACGGAGTTATTTGACAGGGGAGAAAAATCCTTATTCAAAACTATTTATATCATGAAGGCAAGTGCATCTGTAACTGCAGGTCATCCTATTACACACTATTAAAAATAAGACTTTATCAGTAGGAAATCGAGTTGCCTGACCACCAAACATTCCAGTTTTTAAAGAATATTTTCCACAAGTGCCATTAAATAGCTACTCAGTATAACAAGCTCATTTTACAGCTGATTTAAGAACTTCGTTACAGCAAACTAACTCCCTGAAAATAATTTTTTCTTTCACTTAGCAAAATAGAAAGTAAAACTCTCTCAAAGGCTGTCCCTTGAGGGCTACATATATGGCTGTCATTCACACATACATGAAAGAACTTTTCAGCTCAACAAGTAGATTTTATTTTTCTCACACAAAAAGTTATACAGGTATCACCAGTGGGATTTAAGCAGTAAAGTATACTAAGGAAGGCAAAATTCAACATGAATTCTATGTTAAGAAGAAAGGACTACTACCACTACTGATGACTGAAAAGTTATGTTTAAATAACTGCTCTGCTGGAAAGAAGATCAAAGGAGTTGCATTGTTAATACTGTTTTGAAAGACAGTGCATTTTTAGCATTCTTAATTTTCTTCCATGTAATAGATATTCTGGCCATGTAAATACCATGGCTTCCAGGGACACAGTCCAATTTCTGGATGGGCAGATCTTTTTATCTCTCTGAAAAATATCAATTCCTCCGAGACTTCCTTGTCCATTGCTGGCAGATAGCACAAAACAAAGAGAAGAGCTTCAGTTTGCTCCAATGATTTGTTTCTAGTGCTCTCGCATCCAAAGTAGGCTCGTTCTATGAGTGCTTCAGGCAAGGACAGGTAGTAGGCAATATACATAACAGGAACACAAAGTCCACTTTGGAAAACAAAGATCTAGTTGCCTACTGTTATCTTGTAGAAAGACAATTCAATACTAAATATTCCAGTTTTTTTAAAGGATAGATTAACAGTCACGTGTAAGGAAAGAGTTCATGCTTTTAAGATCACACATTTCCATTCTCAGAAAGATTGACTACTGAAGACACTGATCCTAAAATAGGATCCAACAGTCAAACACAGAATATTTAGATTTTATTAACAGGCATTAATACATTGCCACTTAAAGCCGAAACTTCCTTCTTAATTGATTTTTCTTAAATACCATGTTTTGAAGTCTAACGATTTCTGGTACTATTCAGCTCAAACAGTAAGTTCAGATTTCTCCTAGTTAGCAGAGGTAAAATGATGCCCATGACTGACTAGAAATAACAAATGTAAAAAGCTGCTTAAAACATGCTTTCCAAGCCCCGCACGTTGATATGAGTAGTATGGTTTATTGGAGATACTTTTCTGAATCACTTCTACTTTGTCACATCTTGTTTAATTATAGACAAGCGAAATAAAAACTCCATGCCAATAATAGTTCCATTAACAAAGCATATGCTAAAAGCATTCTCTCGTCTGCTCTTCACATACATTTGAAATTTGCTTGCCCATACAGTTAGGGACAGGATGCTCTCTCTCTACAAGAAGATGGCAAGAGTGGAACATACAAGTAGAACCAAGAACAGGCAACAAAGAAGGAGAATAAAAGCATCACTCAATGACAAGCATCAGGAAGGGAGTCAGGAAGACTTTTGTTTTGCTGAACATAAACGACGACAACAAAAGATTCTACGGGTATTGTTAGTGCAAAAGGAAGTTCAGGAAAACAAGAGACTTCTGGTGGATGGGTAAAGACAACTCAGTGATAGATGATACAGAAAAGACTGAAATACTCGATGCTTTTTTTGTCCTGTTCCATACAGGCAAAGCTTGCTCCCA
>NW_008824446.1:653098-661399 GCF_000699105.1 Pygoscelis adeliae
GACCAACAGTTTAAGAATGCTTAGTGAAGCTGTTTTCAAACCCTTGGGGCTAGATGGCATTCACCTAAGGGAGCTGAAAAGGTTGGTCAATGTGATTATGAGATTGCTATCAGCTATCAAAAATTGTAATAGTTGAGGGTGTTAGAGGGGTCCTAAAGATTAGAAAAAGCCTGATCCCTAAGAAAGGCAAAAAGAGACCCATGGAACAACAGGCCAGACAACCTGAAGTAGAAAGTACCAGAGAAGACCATGGATCATGTCCTTCTAGAGTCCATTTCCAAACACATGATGGACAAGAAAGTAACTAGAAACAGCCAACATGGTTTTACCAAGGACAAATTACACTTGACCAACACGATTGCCTACTTTAATGACATGACTGGTTAGGTAGCTAAGGGGAAAGCTATGGATTTAATGTAACCAGATCCTAATAAGGTTTTTGGCACCATCTTACACAGCATTGTCTGGAAGCTGAGAAGCACAGGCTGGAAGAATGAACCGTTAGGTACATTGAAAATTAGTCAGACCACCTAGATCAAAAAGTTACAATAAATGACTCAACACTCACTTAGCATCTTGTAAAGACCAGAATACCAAAGGGGTCAACATTGGGGCCCAGATTTTTTTTTTTTTTTTTTAAATCAGCAACCTGAATGATGAGACAGCCTACACTCCAGGAAATTTGTGGAGGGCATTAAATTAGAGGGAATAGCTGAACTGATGAATGTCAGAGATTCAACCCAGAGATCTTGAGAAACTGGAAGACTGGCCAAAATCAGAAGGGTGCCCAGCAGATCCAGGCAAATTACTGTTCCATTCTACTCAGCACTTATGACCCCATACCTGGAACAATGTATTCGGTTTTGTATCCCCTAGCTTAAAAGCAATGTTGAAAAATTAGAAAGGGTCCAGTAGAGAGCACCAAGATGGTCAGGGGCCCAGAGCACATGCACAAAGATGACAGATTGAGGGAGTTGAGCTTATTCAGTCTGGCAAAGAGGAAGCTAAGATGTTAACTAATAGCAACTTACAACTACCTGAAATGGAATTTGATGGGGTAATGGCAATAAAAACGTGGCTTGGCTGTTCAGATTGAACATAAGACCTCCAGAGGTTCCGTTCAAACAATTTCTATGATTTCATAGGACAGCTCATTGTTCTACAAAATCTAGAGACAATGATGCGTGATTTTTTAAGGTAGGCAAGATTTTCCCCCCTACAAATGTATACTGGTGTATCAGTTACTTTAAAAATGCACCCATTGTTAAGGAACTCAGTCATCCTAGGTAAATATGTTAACAAGACTTGAGCTCAGGAGACTGCGAAGAGATTTTTTTTAAGAACCAAGAAGCATTTTTGTTACTTTTCTCTTGTTGAGTCATTATATGGTACTTTGTTAGACATCCAAGTCTGAGATCTTGAAGAAGCATGAGTATTTTGTGTTACAGCATGAACAAATTCCACTGAGACCCTTCTGTAACCATTGACCTTAAAATAACTTTCAAACATGCAAAGCCATGTTATAGCAAAAAAATAACTTCATTAACAACACAGAAGAGGTACTCAGCACATTTAGACAGGCTTTTCCATAATTTATAGCAATCAACTGTTACTACTAATGGTTTTTTGCTTACAGTCAAATCACTGGCAAGCATTGTGTCAACGGGTCAGAGGGACAACAATCAAGACTTGAGAAAAAATTCAGCACCATTGCATTCCTGGAGCAACAGGACATGCTCCTTGCCCCGAAAAGCTACCGAAAACAGCATGCAGTTCTACCTTCAATAACTCTAATAAAGCTGAAGGAATAAAGTAACAGAAATGTACAACTGTCATCTGTTCTTTCTTACAGACAGTATTACACCTTTATGTCTTGTCACCTTTAGACTGTTTTGATAATATTTCTTACTATGTACAAAGGCATTCCAAAATGCCTGCATATTTATAAAGTTTTTTTCCAAAAATTACCACTTCAAAAATTTAAAACATGCCAAAAGCATGCTTAGCATTGTAAGAAGAAGTTTTACATTTCACACATACATGTCTCAAAACTGTCTTTGGATATCGCTTCTCAGACTAACTGTAAAATTCTAAGCAGAAAATGAGCAGTACAAGGGGTTGCGGTTTTTTGTAGAACACAGACCCTAAAGTAAGTGTCACAAAAAACACCACAAGCACGTTACAGTGTCCAAACTGTCTTCCATGAAAAATGAACACATTTTTGAGGTCAAGAAAGCATAGGTGATTCTCTGACTGTATATACTCTAGACCTGCTCTGTGTATTAAAGACCCCCACGGCAGCACTACCCCACACTAGTAATAAAAAAACCCCTGCAAAATAAACCCAAATCTTTAAAATAGACTATAAAGCAAAACAAACTCAATTTGTTCAGTCAGTCTCTTGCATAGAACTGCAAGCTGCAACTCTTCTTGAAAAACATCAGCTCCCTTTCACAAAACTACCCATACCCTGCCAAATTTATGAAGGCAAAATTTCTTCCAGAGTAAGAACCAGACCAAATTTGTTATCTCTGAAGGGAAAACCATACCTTGACAAGTAATCTGAATTGATGGGATGCTGGAGAGCAATGTTCAATAAAAAATGCTGGAGGGTTTTTTGATAAAATGTTTATTTTGAAAATACTTAAACCTGTTGCCCATTGAATAATTGGTATCTACCCTAAGAATAGTAGTAGAATTATGGTTATATACAGCATGGGAAGCTTATATTGCCAAAATCTCAAGGCCAAGATTGGAAGCAGGGGAATGGGCATCAAGAATAGTGCCAAGCCTTCTATCCATCTATTACTAAACTGGCAAGAATTTCTACTACTTGATGAAAATAAAACTGAACTCTTCTACTTCCTTGCCAAAATTAGGGTGAAGTCTGTAGCAGAAGGCAAGAAGCCAGTGTTTACAGATGGCCAACATGCTGTGCAACCCTGTTCTGGTTAAGATTTGCATTTTCCTACACAATCCTATGAAAGAATGATGCTACAGATGGACTGCATGAGCCAAGGTCTACCCTAGAGTTCCAAAATGCACAGCTAAAACAAATATAGTAGTCCAGGTTATTATTTATTTACAGGCATTTCAGACCACATGAAACCTATAACAGGTCTGAGATTGCTGAATACACACTATGCACACACCAGCCTACAACACAGGTCTTTCACCAGATCCAACCGAGTCAAATGCCTTAACAGCATTTCACACCTAGGCTAGTTACGGCAGAGATTCTGCCTTCATCTCTAAAGGCAAAAGAACGTGTGGGAGATGCAGGTGATACTTTTTGCATCCGCCATCGTCACATTCCACCCTCACACTGACTGTACTTTTTTCCCTACCTTTATTGAAAAGGAGTTTCATATTCAAATCAAATCTTTCATTTGTGGAACACAGTTCCCAGGTTCAATTCCTCTAGCTGCTCTGCAGCCAGGCATGCTTTCTGTTTGCTACTCCCGATTTTTGACCCAGATACATGACTCTGGTTCTAAAAACACATGCATAATTTTAATTTGTAAAGTTTACTGAATACAAACGCTATCAATACCAATCATAAACAAGTACCACAGTGTAAGACAGCAGAGTAACACTCTGTGAGAAATTAGCACACTAAGTAAATAAGACTAAAGAGTTTACAAGTTCCTCATCTTAAAATAGTTCACTGCTGAAATATTCTCAGACCTCTATATAATTTTCAGTATCTTTTAAAACATCAACAAAATCTTAGTAGAAGTGATTTGCAGCTAAAGTTACATATCTGTATTTGTACTGAATTCAGAAGATGCACATCTGTTATAATCTGACACTAAAGTTTATTTACCGTTTAAGCTGCAAAGATGCTAGCTGTTAGCTCCGTAGGTCCTGCAGTGCAGATTACTTGCATGCTCTGACCACTGACAATTATACAGATAAGCATGTGCTGTTACTTTGTGCTCTGCCAACTGTGTTCACTTGTTGCCTCACCACTTAAAGTGCGATTCTATGAAGACTTACCTATTCATTTCCCCTGAAAGCACCAACCTGTTTAAGTGAAGTTAATGGGAAAATTCATAACACAACATTAAGTACGTTTAAGTACTAAGTCTTCAAAAGCTCTTTCACTCCTAAATTTGGAAATGTTTAAGCAGCATTTTTTCTAGTGTAAATATAGTTATAACAGTATTTAAGTACCTTTAAAACAAATTAGACAGTGATAATGCTTCCTGATTCTAAATATGACTTGCATTGCAATAGCAGTTGGTGGTCCCAAGTTAGATTAGGATTTGTAATTAAAAAAACAGACAAGACATAGACAGACAATTAAACAAAAAGGGTTGTATTCCATAAATAAGACTGAATAAAGTGTGTGATGTTTTGCATTCATATTAATTCCAATTTGGGGACAGAAACAGTTGGTGTTTATTAGGAGATTCTTCTACAAGGAGCTTAGAAAGCAGCATAACAACACTCACCATTCAATTCCTCCCAAGTCCGTACATTCTATTTCTGTCTTTGACTGGCACCAAGTATGCAGCCTGTTCTGACACAGAAGCGTGTCCAGCAATTCAGACAATCCTAGGAAAGTGAACCACATCCACAGCCAAAAACAAAAAGAGTTCAACTGTTTTTAACCTAATCTGTAAGAAAATTCCTTCCTGACCCCCAATCAATAACCCTGAGCTTAAAACTAGGACTACCAGTAAGGCCACAGAGCTTTTGGTATCATTAAGAACAATGGGAAATTCTCAGTTTTAGTGGCAATCAATATCAAAGGTATTTCACAGAGTACAAAAGTGTTTTTCAAGATCTCAAAAAGAAACCAGTAGAACCCCAAAATATTTGCCATTTGCTGATTTCTTTTTTTTCATACCCTGGCAAATATAGGTGCTAATTTCTATAAAGTTATGTAAAAATATAAAAGGCACATGCTACCTTGATTCTCAAAATGGCAAGCAAAGTCTTTTGATACCTACTGTAAAAAATAACTTGATCACTACTACATACTATTACTACAGAGACTAAAAGTACAAATTTTATCTGAGTATGGGTTAACTTTGAAGCCATTGTAATGATATGTATAATTAAAGCTACTAACTCATAATTTCATTTATGCCTCCTACTACTTGCAATATGAGAAGCAGTAAGTAGTACAGAAGCTGTTTTGTATTCTCTTATGTTAACCATGACAGCTTGCAGAGCAGATCCCTACATGATTCTGTTGGTAAATGCCTCTACAGAGAAGTCTGACAATTTATTCCTACACTTTTCTAATTATTAACCAACTATTAAAAAGTGGAAGGACTTTGCTTCTTATTGCAGGACAGTTTAATTTCTTTAAGAGTCTTTTGGAGCATTTTGAAAATGCAAATTTATTATATCACTCATATTGAAGGCATCATGAGACATTTCAAAAACCCTCCAGCAGACTTAAAATTAACTTCAGGAAAAGCTGTTTCAACTCTTCCCCAATATACTAGTAGATATGCTGAAAATATAGTAGTCTCTGCTACAGCTTCTGAAGTGTGCTCGATGCAGAATTCAGATTTCCTGGTCTCAAGTTGCTAGAATGACCACAAGTATTCCCCTTAGAAAACCAACCAAACAACACTCCCTTTCAGAGTTCTGTTACTTCAGAGTTAGTGACTTCTGCTAAAAACCTTCAATGCGAGATTCACACCTTGTTTAAAAAGAAGAAAAAAAAAAAAAAAACACACAAACAAAAACCCCACACACACTTTAGCATGGTCAGCTCCTTCATCCTCTCTGTACAGAGCACTAGTGCAAATACATTTAACTTTTACATGACAGTTTTATTTTCCTCAACTGCTCCTTTTATGTCTTGATCATCTACTGGCCCCAACAACATTCTGATAAGCTTTCTGCTCCCTGATATATATGAACAATGGTTATTATTAGGTATTATGCCTTTAGCAAGTTGATTCTCAACAGCCTTTTTTGGGCTTGCCTTGTTTAGTTTTGCATTTAACTTGACAGCATCTCTGATCTGTTTTCCCCTTTTGCATTACATTTTTGTTACTAAGAAGTTCCTTTCTCCTGAAGTTTCAACACCTCAGCTTTTATTTTTTGGTCTTCTGATACTGTATCAAAACCTGGAGGTCAAAACTTGGAGGAACAGAAGAATACTTTGTAGTTCTTAGAAGTGGCTCATACCATGGCTATTTACCAGTTCCACAGTGGGGGAAACAGGACCACTCCAAACCTTCACAGCTTGGTTTCCACAGAATGGAAATAAAGGTATACAGGCTGAATGGAAGGTGCGAGGCACTGTAACAGCCTTCTGATCTAGATAAAACTGAGACTAATACACTGCACCATTCAAAGTAGTTAGAGGTCAGCTAATTTAAGCCTTTTCATTTGCAGCACGTTCCAGCTCCGAGTCTAACGCAATGACTTTAAACAGATTGCATAGCATCACAAACCATTCAGCCACTCTTTCTGACTTCCCTTTAGCTAGTTGCCTCACTTTTATATACTCTTACTCTGATTTTTTCGGTTTTTTCCCCTTCTATGCAAGCTGAACTTGACTACACTATGGTAAAAACTACAGAGTACATCTGTAGTTACCAGATCCTAAGTGAAAAGTTGTTCCTCCTCGCACAGTTTGTCAAAATACTTTTTCCTAGAAGCACTCACTATAGCATCTATAATTTTGGTCTTTGCATTCTGCACCAATGTAATCTTAACTCAGATTGCATGGGAGTAATCCAATTTCCTTTTACAACTTCATTTTCTGCATTTTTGCCCCAGGAGTAATTGCAGTGTGTGAGGAAGAGAATGTGAGTGAAAGAGCATGTTATTGCTGAGGCTGGGTGAGGGAGAGAATGGATGTAAGCATGGCACTGATAGGGAGAAGGTATTATAATAAGGTAAGAAAGAAAAGCAAGATAAAAGCCTGATGTTGAAATAACTTGAATAAAGTAGAAAACGTTATCACTCCTGTTTAATGTTATGAAACTTCTGTAACAGTTTTTGGAATACAGAGCGGTTTTTTGAGAACATCACCTACAGAGAATATGGCATTATGAATTGCATAATAAGCGGCCCTGACACCTGCCAGCTGCCATTCAGTCTTTACCTAATTTTTGACCATGGACATTGTATGCCAAATAAATTTTAAGAGTGTTAAGTTACAAAAATAAAATCTGCATTTGTCACAGTAACAAGAACAGTAAATCAAGAAAGTCAGACAAACCTTGAGTCACTATTTTGTCTTTAAGTTTTTAAAGTAAAACATATTGGGAGGGAAAAAGTGCCAGTTCCATATTTAGGCAACTTCAAGAAAAACTCAGGAATAACTACTTGTGCAAGAAGAGACAAGAGCTGGAACACAGAGTATAATCCTGTATTTGCTCATTAAGTTTCCTTAAAATACTAAGAGTATGCAATCCCAGAGTGTGTTTTATAATCATTTACTGCAAAACCATAGATCAAACATGACATTTAGTTTTGGAGAAAAAAAAGTTTAACTGCTTACTTGCAGCTGCCTTGCGCTTGAGTACTGAATGAAATTTTTAATAGGAACCTTTTTTTTTTTTTTTTTAAAGTTAAGTCTCACCACTTGTGCAGAGACCTGGTTGCCTCTTGCTTCATGGTGCAGTATCTCTTCATTTACAACCCATTTTTATTTCTCATTCTATATTACAAACCGATGAAACGCATTCAGTCTCAGTCATGTATCTTTTGACGGCATAGTGTCCTGCAACTCAACATCCTGTTCCAAAAAATTCATTGACAGAATGTGCCACAGGGATCAAAAGCTTAGTAGGACTGAAAGGGGCAAGCCATTACTATGAGTAAAGGGAGCAAAACTATATCAAATATTGCATGCACACACTTACACCCTGCACCAATTTACTGTACTTCAGAAGAATACTTTCCCTGGAAGTGAACTGGCAGTAACTTTGAAACGTTTTGTGCTGGCCACTGTCAACAAGTAAATTATAAAAAATATTTATATAGCTTACATGATGTCCTAACAAGAAGCAACAAGGAAAAGATGACACACAAAAAATACGTATTTGAATCATCTGTGTTTCTACATTCAGTTCTGTTCATTCACTAAACACAATTTCCATGAGTGATGGAACTAACAAAGTGTCATTTCCAGGTACCTTTAGTGGAATTCGCTGCTGCCTGAGAAGGGATGAACTCACACAGAAGCCTTTTCCTCCGTGGGCATTTCTTCTACCAAGCAAGATGTTTTATAGGTGCCTAAAATTTTCAATACTGCTATCCCTCTATCAAATTTGGTTGAAAATAACCAAAAAGCTCAAAAATAAGGTGACAGTTCCTGAT
>NW_008824446.1:661443-686206 GCF_000699105.1 Pygoscelis adeliae
GCTGCTAAGTAGACACATAGCAAGATTTTATTTTTTAAATATATGCATAAATATATACATTTGAGGCCTCCTAATTGATCAAAACATTACCTTTGAAACACCAGAAAATTAAATGATGGCCAAAGTGTTAAATTATACCAAACTATAAATGCAACTTCTAAATCTTAATGTAAAACTCCAATCCATAAATATTTGTGCATTTTTATCAGAACAAAAACTTTCAATGCAATACCACACATAACAGAAACAACCTGTATGTAGAAGTTCATATATAATATACATGCTGAAGGATTTCATAACAACTTCCAGGTTAAACCCTATAGAAAAAAATGTAAATACTATTTAAGGTTTCTTTACGAATATCACTTATGTGATATTTTCTAATTAAAGCTGATCAAGAAACATCAAATTAAAGGCAGTAACAGAACTACTGAATTTGACTAAAAAGTTCCTGAAAATGTCTTGTTTGTGTTTAAGTAAGAATTTAAACTGATGCAAGAAAGGGAAAAATAAAAAAACTAAGTAACTAACCCTAATGCCTATTACAACATATGACACCATGTCTAAGACAGTACAGTAATTACATTTTCCTACTGAACACAGAGAAAGACAGGAAAAAATAAATGTTCCCTACCCCTGGATATTAGTTTTATTTTTCTAGTCTAAGTAGGGAAATAGAAAACGTGTCACATGCACGTTAAACCATGCCGGGACAACCCAATGAGAAGATTACTTATATTATACACTTTACAAACGGCAGGCTGGAAAATTATCCTATTTGTGGAAACTGAACTAGCAAGTTGAAATGCATGCTCACATTCTTTTCAAATTAAAAGTGAGACTTCTCTTTCACATTAAAAAACTGTAGATATAACAGCATTGACTTATCACTATTTGGTATTAGTACAGAAATATGATGCTAAGAGATACTCATGTTCTTCATACAATTTAATGAGCTGGTATTTCCATTTTAACCCCTCAAGTGAGTCCAAACACAGAAGACACCTACTGTAAAAAAAAAAACAAAACAAAACCACACTGATTTTTTTCCCCGTTATGCAATTATATTTTTCAAACAAAAATATAATGGATTCAAAATACATTAGTACATGAGAAATTCTCATAACACAAGGCCAGTCAACTACCTTCGCAGTATATAACATGAACAAAGGCAAGTCTGGGAGTTGTATGACTGAAATAAAAGAAACCCAAATACCTCACATACGCTCATTAAGGAGCTGAACCATCCTAAAAGAGATACTTCTTTAATTTAAAATTTCTTAATCTCACAAAACCTCGCGCTGTAAGGACTTCTCTTTAAGTATGCAGAACATATAGGACATTGTCACTCTGTAGGCTAGTACCAAAAGAATAAAAAGCAGAAAAGTCATCTAGAATAGCAAATACCAACACCTCTTTATGTCATGAGCATTTGTTCCTCAATGTTTCAAACATTTTCTAAGAACATAGTTTTGTTTTGTTTTTTAGTAAGTTTAAAAAGTACCTGAAGTTCAGGAAACTTACGCATTATGTCACGTGGAAGGAAGAGGAGCAGAGAAAAAAATTTCCCTTCAAAGAACCATACATAACCCATGAAAAACCTGGGAGTGGATACAGACAAAAGCCAATTTTTGTCCTCATCTGTCATTTCAGGAGGCTGCCCATAGCTAAGCAAGTAGAAACCTCCTTTTGGGACACTCTGTATCTCCACTCGGAGCTCTGCAAGTATAGCTATGCCAGCCAGGCAATCGTGGCAGTTATCTGCTTTTTATCAATCCACTTCCAAAGAGAACAGATCCTTCGTTTATTACTTTACAGTAGAGAACTTTAAGTGATTTTATTAATTCTAAAGAAAAAACTTCATAAAAAAGCCAAGCAGACTGCAGAAAATGCTGATAAATTACATTATCAAGACTGAACTCCCAGTATCCCAAGTCTCGAAAGCTAGAAGTTAAGCGAAACATTTCATTAAAAAAAAAAAACCTTAACTTAGCTATGGAGATATGTTAACTCCTACAGACCTGTTGTTGATTTATACTTTTTTTCCCCGACATATCAGCGAAGTAGCCTATACTGCAACCACAACACAGCTGATTTAGCATTTCTGAACTAGCTCAGCAATTTCAAAAAACATATTAGAACATTTTTCTAAACAAATTATAAATGCCTTTAATTAAAAATGAAACAGTTCTGGAATATTGCACTACGTGATTTCTAATGCCAATAGCACACATTTTAACTGACTGAAACTAATAAGCATTAATGTAATGTGAAATTCACCTCCAGGATTTTTAAGCTTTACATCTCCTAAACCAATAGTTAACTTAAAAAAAAATTAAATCATTTTCTATACACAGTATTTACAAAAAAGTGACAGCAATATAACCACTACAAAACAAATTTGGAAACACAGAAGAAAATAACAAACTCCGAAATAAAGTGGACTAAACAGGGTGTGGCTTGCGATGCCACGCAATCAGGCAAACATACTGCTCACTGGTTTCAGGCAACCAATTCAACAGATGCAGGTTAACAAGTTGACCTCATAAGGATTCACTAGTTCAGATAGGTCCCATCTTACACTACAGTCCATGAGACAATGCTCAGATTTGTCTGAAACTGAGCTTCAGAAATGTGTCCCCCACACAGAGTCAGTAAACAAGCAAAGTTCCTCAAGCTACACTGGTACTGAAGATGAAAACAATAACATTTCCATCCCTCAAGTAAACCTTAATGGACTAACTGCTTAACAGAACAAAAACCAATATTGAGCACATTAAGGAAAGCAAGTTATTTAACTTATAGTTTTTCTTCAAAAATATTATCTCAAATATGCTTTCATTGGTGTTCAGCTCACATGAAATTCTCTGTCAGTCATGAAGGAAATGTTTCTTTTCATGCTTTTTCTTTCTGTTTTTCCCCTGTGAAGTGAATATTCTGTGTACAATGCATCTTTCAACAGAAACCCAAGAATAACTCTGTAGGCTACCTGCTCACAAAAAATAAACATGACCAAAACACCATACTATTTGGAGACCCATGAGAAACGGCATCTTCTGAGTAATTTTGAATTCCTTGATTAGATTTGAATCAGTACACTACCTCCACCAGAATTATTCTTAACATGCCAAGCCTGCTGCTAGGAAGGACCTTGAGAAAAAATATTCCTTCTCTGTAAAACGTAGAATTCCAGTACTTACAGAGGGATGGTTGTGATCTTCATGTATAGAACAATGTTTTGCAAAACTGGCATATCAACCTCCAACTGGAGAAAGACCTCAGTTTTACCCACAGCAGATCCCCGTTAATTAAACCTTAAAAACATAACATTGCTCTATAGGTCAACTTTCTTTAGGAAGTTTCTGTGTTTCTCAAAATCAGTTATTTTCATATGTCAAAGGCTGGAAGACTGATACTTTGGGGTAATAGCCTTTTACACTTATCATAGCAAATTATTTAACCATGCCATTCTAGCTACACCCATATTCACTGTACTCATTAAATACAGTGTCCTAATTTTGTAACAGAAGACTGCAGAGACCTAAAGATTTCTTACCTACACTTTGTTAATGTAAAAATAAGCAAGCTAGGTGAAATCAACCACCTCGGTGCTCCATTTCACAAGTTCTGATTATTCTCACAGGCCATTCAAGAAATAGTGATATGTTAACAGCACACTGGGAATTAGTTATATTCAGAGAACGGGAAGCTTGTAGGAAAGCAGCACAGAAAGAAGGTAAAAATACTCTAGTCCACCAGAAAACATTATGGCTCATGACTTACAACATTTAGCTTAGTGCTAGGCTCTTCTTCTTGTACTAGTACTAATCTGTATTATGGTAGTACACAGCTGTCCTGTTTTCTAAGCGCAATATTAAGCTATAACAAAAGGTTTTCTACACTCAAATAATTTACAGTGTATGTAGCTGAGTGTTTTATATCTTGAGTTAAAATACAGCTAATCTGAACTAATTTATAAAAACCTGTACTCACCTTACTAAGGTCAAGTCAACAAACATTAATTGTACAGAGTAACCTCAAACACTTTCAGGACCCTTACGTTCTGGGAAAATACAGAGTTGTCCAGAGTAGGTCAGTATTTGCACCATACTGAAGAGTTTTCATCTTAAGACTTGCCCCTTACAATCATTGTGCCCAAAATGAACTATATTTTCTTGACAAACTGAAACCAGTATCAAAATAGGAACCTGTAGCAAAGAGATCAGATGCGCTGCTATTCAGAAGATTTGATCTTAAATTTCCAAAACACATGCTGCAATTTCTAACAGCCATTACAGTGTTAAATTCTGCCTAGCAAAGTGGGCCACATGTTTCTCTGAGGAAGTCTTTAGTATTTCTTCTGTTGTACAAATCTGTAATATGGGCAGATGTATAGACAAATATGAAAAACAGAGATTGAGTTTTCTTTTTTTTCTGCTAATTTTTTTTTACGATAGATTAAATAATTACTTTTCCATTAGTTCTCTTTTGATCTCCAGAACGTCATTACTTTGTAGACTTTCTTCACTCCAATCCAGTATTTTTGAACACAAGATTAATTATAAGAAAGTGCTTCTGTCATTTCTTAAAATAGATTCTGAGTGGGAGCACATGCCATCATGATGCTGTAACTCATCAGGAAATTATGATGTAGTATCGTCTTATTCTTAAGACACCTGCTAGCTAAGATATGGCCAAGGTCATATCAGCACTTCTTACGTTTTTCAGGACTGTTTTCCTTATCAGATTAAAAGAAATCCAGCAAACAAACAAAGCCACAGTGTGTCTTTTCAAGAAGAAACGGGAAAAAAAAAAACTTGACACCAATCACTTTGAGTAACTTCAATTTCAATTTTGCATTGAAGCACTACTACCAAAAAAATTAAGATACAAAATGGTAATTACGAAAATAGTAACTAATAAAAAAGGTATTGAACTACACCAAGGATTTATTGATCAAGTAAAGCAAAAAACTGAGGTGAGGAGAACAGGCTTCATATTTTACTTCTTTATTCTTTTTTTAATCATATGGCATGTAAATAAGCGTTTGGGGAAGAAGGCTGAGGAGAGCTCCCCCAAACATTTTTTCCTGCTTGTTACAATCTTCTTAAAGCCTACAAAAAGCATTTTTGTTATGGGAAGACACAGAAGAAGTCTACATCAGAGAAACAACAGAAGCAAAACCTTCCCAAGTAAAACAGGCAGTTATTTTTCTTTTCTTTAAAAAAAGTATTTGTTATTATTTAAATTAAACAACTGAAAGGAAAACCTGATTGTCCAGGAACTTCATCCCTTCAGGTGTACTAATAAAGCTTCCAGGCTGGGTGATCCCAGAGCTTTCTGAACGCTAAGATATTTTCATTTAAATGGCAACAAAGAACAGTGCTCCTGCTGTTACAGCATTCAAATATTTCATAAACATTCTTGATATTTTCTCCTCATGTGCATGGCTTCTGAATCCATGGTAGCACATAATAAATGCATTTTTGCATACAAGTAAAATTCAGGCCCTCCAGTCCTATACAAAGCAATCCAACAAACACCACAGGATTTCCCTAGAAATAGATATAATATATGCACTTAATTTTTTCTGGTGGAAATTTTATAGAAGACTAAAGCTTCACCAAGATATATGCTAAGAGGCTCATACGCAAGGTAACACAGAGGTTACACCTGAGGCAGCACACACGCACCCTGTGAAAGGACAGTGGTAGACGCTGTGTAAGAGCACTGCAAGGTACACAAGGGTCTACAAATAGCTTGGGACTACCAACCCAGAACTTTTCCTGTAGATCCGTACTGGATTACAGCAAGTACCACAGAGGCAAGGAACTTGGGTTTAACTCCCTGTTAGCCTATGGGGATTCAAACACACTAATTTATTTCCCAGAAGAGTGCTTTAATTAAGAAACTAAAAGGCTGGATGGTGACAAGCTTATCATCTGCTAAAGCTAGGTAACTAGCCAGTTAAGAATTAAAATGCTATGGCATCCAGACAATCAGCACCAAGGACCACACCGTAGCCTAATAGCTGTGGCACTCAACTGCAAGAGAAGACCTAGATTCTAGTCCCTGCTCCACGGACTATTTCTGTTTCGTTACTTGCCCTCTAACAGAAAAGAAAATGCAACAATAGTCCAAAACGCAGAGATTTGAACACTGTTCTTTTCCCTCCCACTGCATGGTCCAAACTGTTAATGTTAAGATACTGAAGCATCATCACATCTATGTCTCTTTTTGGATCTACCCTATGAAGTGTTACAGAGACTTGTTTGATTGACTATTTATATCTCTCTTCAGAAATACAAGACTTCTTAGAATTTGGGCACCTCTTCAGCCATGAAGCTTTTTTAATTTCAGAAGCGTATGGCTAGGGATGTAGCTCTTAACAGCACTGCTCCACAGAGAGAGTAAAGGCATTCCATTTTAAAGAATATTTAAAGCTGCTTCTACTTTTAATGCAGCATTCACTGGAGCAACCATAATATCCCCAAATGAGTATTTGCAGAACTGGGTCAACAGAATATTCTCTGCTCTCTGGAGCACACAAACTCTAGTAAATCCACCTCACAAGTCTAGAACAATGACTCAACATCTTCCTCTGCCCCTGACATCCATCATCACATTATATGTTAACACTAACCCCCTTCTTGTGTCAACTGCAGCTTTTTTCTTCTTTTGCAACTTGCATCTTTTGACTCATGTACTATTTTTTCCCCCATGCAAAATATATCCAAAAATCTTCAATCCACCCTTAAACACACAAGAAAGGTAATGTTCATATAGGTTGACCAATATGATAAATTAACTGCGGAGTATTTGTTCATTCTTTTAGAAACTGTTATATGCTTTCAAATACCACATTAAGTTAAAACTACTAATGGTGCTTTGCATCTTCAACTTCTCATCTCAAATTCTAATTCCCTGGAGCAAGGAGGGATGCAGTCAGAAGTAAAACCTCAGATGTAAGAGGAAGGCAAAATATATCACTCCATGTATGTCATTTCCAGTATATTAGCAGTGCCTCAGTAAATAACGAGGTTTGGAAACCTTAATTATTAATTAAATATATAGTTATTACTGTGTAAAACTATTTTTACTGCAAGTCTGCCCTTTAGCCCTCATCCAGAAAGGTAAAACTTTGGTGATACTGATCATAACAGACTATGAGGAAAATCAAAAGCCTCTTAACTCTCTTAAGAGCAAAGCATACAACAAAAATATACATTACATACTTCTAATATACAGAAGTGTACTTCTCTGAATTAGCTAATTTGAACAGACTGGTGAACTGATACAGACCTTTGTTTACTACAGAATAGACAAACTATTTCTACAGAATTTTAGCTATTCAGTTAATAAATTCTATACTAAAGTATTCTGTTAAAAAACTAAGGAACCAAAGAGAATGAGACCAATGACAAAGTTGTGTCCATGTAATGCTTGCAAGACATCTAATCCTGGTTACTTAATGTGAAAAGGCTTAGTAAGAGACAATATTCAAGCACAGAAAAAAATCCTAAAATAACACTCACTTCCTTTCAACAGAGAAAATCTGAAGTGAAACAAAATTATTATGTGTGTTCTACGAGCATCTCTCAACTACTAAATTTTGTTTTTACAAATGACCTGTAGGCCCTCGATGCAGGGACTATTATATAAATATTTAATAAATGACGTCTCATTTAATACTCAAATTGACTGCGGCATCTAGGGATCTCTAACTTACATACAGAACTATTATAATGTAATAAGTAATTCTTAAATAACCAACAAGTGTGTTTTACTAGTAAGCCATATTTTGTAAGTCAGGCTGGAGTAGCCAAAGTTAATTACAAGAGTGAATCCAAGCTAATACAAGAATCCAAGCTCATTCAAGAACCTCACATACCAGTTTAGTATCAGTTCTTGTCCCCAGAGACTTAAAAAAGCTTTTTTTTTTTTAGCATGTAGCCTATCTGGCATATAAGTTTCAAGGCTTCCTTTTTACCTGAGAGTTTGCAAAGTACTTACACAAAAGAAATCTGCAAAATGTATAAATAAAAAATAATGTACACTGGCAGAAAGAACTTCAGAGATTTACACAGCAAGCAATGCTATCAGTCACAATCCAGTATCTGAAATTACATCCAATATAGAATAAATCACAGAACAGTGACAAGCTGTGCAGTACTGTGAGCTTTAAACATCTTTAAACCAAGCCCTTACTCAAATGATCTCATCTGGGCACCCAATAAAAGGATTTTCTTCAATTACATTCACATAACATGGTTAAAAACCCAGTCTGCATCTTAAGATGCACCATCAATGCACAGTAATTGACATTAGATAGCTGTGTAACAGCCCAGAGGAACATTACAGATGTATTACATTGACTTAAATGGAACTAACACAGTTAAAACATATACTTTTTTTTCCCCTATGAAGGAAACTCCTTGAAATTATGGAAGCCAAATTTCCATTTCTGATTCCACTGAAGGGACAAAAAAAGGAGATGAATCTCCAAAGGCTCCTACACAGCTATAAAAAGCTAACACATGTAAGAAGTAAAAATGCTATTCACCAATTGTAGGAAAACAATTAGCCAACAATGTAAACAGACCATAGATGTTTATAAGTCTTTCCTCATCCTACAGGTTGTGTACCAGAATCTATGGTAAAGCCATACAGTGGGACATTGCTTCCTTGCACTTATCTATAACATGCCTGTACTCCTGAAGAAAGGGGGCAGATTGATTAGTTGAACAAGCTATATAACATTTCTTATAGGTGCTTTTTGTCTGGCAGAAGGCCAGACAAAGGCAAACTAGACTTTTCTACCTGTCTAACAGGTAGATAAAAAAATGCAGCAGAACACAGAGCCCAGTCTAACAAAATCTACTTTCTACAAGGAAATGACTGGCTTGGTAGATGAGGGGAGAGCAGTGGATATTGTCTACCTTAACCTCAGTAAGGCGCACATAGCTTTGTTTCACTTATTAAACTGTCTTTATCTCAACCCATGAGTTTTCTCACTTTTGCCCTTCTCATTCTCTCCCTCATCCTGCCTGGGGGCAGTGAGCAAATGTCTGGGTGAAGGCTTAGCTGCTGGACTGGGTCAGCCCACCACAGCCACCTTCAGTGATTTCTTTCAATGACCTCCTTTGTATTGCATTAAAGCAGTACATACTCCAGATACATGCTCCTGAACAACAGACTACCTGCAAGTTCACTGGCTGCAAAAATGAAAGAAATACAGGAAAAAAAATGAAGTCTTGAAAGAATCAACATTAACAACATGGTCAAAAATAATAAAGTTTACAAGCAGATATATATGGAAAACACGTTCTTCTCAGAGCTATACTAAGAAAGATGGAATGGAGGAAATAAAAGTATTTCTCTGAGTTGCCTAAGTGATTCAGGAATGCAAGGCAAAGTGGAAGAGATGCCTTGTCATCTGACAGATTTAAAAAAAAAAAAAAAAAAAGGAGGAAAAAACGAAGGAAATTATGAGAATTGACCTGATATGAGTATTGACCTGATACTGAAATCCTAAGATTCCAGGAGACGTCAACTCACAGCAGTTCCAAACCAAAAAGTTCCAAGAAAATGAGTACTTGACATTTAGTAGAAATTCTGTAAGAAAACTCTCAGTGTAGTTGCATTCAAGAGGTTGACCTTTTCACCTAACACCAAAAATAATCTGTATAAGATACATATTTGATGAACAAACTCTGTATCAAGGCACATAAACCCAAAGGAAAAAAAAAATTGAAAAAGTAAACACCACCACTAAGAAAGATTTCAGTATAACTTGTCACGTTACAGGCAACAAAAGATATTACTGTCAGTCCCAAAGGAAGTATGCCTTTGTCAATTCACAAAGAACAAGACTTACATAAGAACAGAAATAACAGTAACCGAGGACTATTTTCAATACAAAACCAGCAGAAAAGTGCTGAAAAGCCATTTCCAGTATTTAGCCAGCACAATTCAAACCAAATGCAAAGATGAGAAGTCAGACATGGAAGAAGATGACAGCAAAGGAATTTGTTGGCCTTATTTCTTTATCTTCCATTGTTTCTAAAGAAGAGCTAAGTTTATTTTTTAATGCTTTATTCTCTTGCAAGCATTAAGAAAGTAGTGTGCTCAAGCATTTTGCTTAATGGTGAGGAGGGGAAGGGGAACTGCTGAAAATCTTGGGAGTACTTCCCCCCCCCCCCTCCTTTTTTCAAAACTTTTCTTTTTTTGTATCGGTTGTAATAGGAGCCATAATTAAATTCTGAAACCTTACCAAATACCCAATAGTTCTATACAGGTTAATAAAGAAAAGTAATTAAAATAAACAGAATCTAATGTTCTCCTGAAAGAAGACATTAATAAAGTAGGAGCAGATCCACAGATCAACCAGACATCACCAGAAGTAGTACAATCACTTCAGAAACAGGAAGCCAATCATTTAGTATCCAAGAAAAAGAGAAATATCCCACAAACAGCATATACTTCTGTGAGCATGATTAAGTGAATGGAAGGCAAGTGAGTTTTGAGCCACTGTATGTAGCCTCAGGTCACTAACTCTCGAATTGCAATCAGTGGACAACGGGTGGTGCACAAGGTTACCAAATGTGATCATATCCATTCAGTCTTTTTAAGAGAGTGTAATTTCTGATTTTTCCAACTGAAGTTTGATAAAAGTGCACTGCAGTAATAGGGCCTGGCAACAGTGTATTCCCTAAGAACACGGGGCACTAATGCCTTGGCCACAGACCAGTTTTTCTCATGCAATATTACCAAAAGAAAAAATCCCACCTTCTTTCTACCGGCAGCAACTTGTTCCCATCTCTACTGTGTGGGCACAAGCATTTACTCATACTAAACCAAGAGAAATTGATTGAAAACTAGCTTGGCAAAATACTATCATCTGCATCAGTTCACATTTCATTCACCATAGATATGAATAATTTTGCTGGGATAAATGAGAGCTCATGGACAGGATTACTTCTCTAGGTGGGATTAATTTCACCATTAATACAATGGAGTAAAAGACGAATTTATCATAAAGAATTGCTAAAGATTCAATACTTGTCAACTTTGAATAAGGCTCACTGAAGGATTTTTAAGGAGAGACTATTGGGATTACAAGCATTTGGTATATTTGGTTTATTTCTCTATTCTTTTTATAAAAACAATTTCCTAATTTTGCCTTTGTTAAGTGATGTCTTAAACTTTTATAGTGAATGGGACACGAAGATATCTACAAAAGCATAATCGTCAAGCACACAAATCTTTTTCCCCGTTTAGCTAGTCTGCTTTCCATTAACAGCCTTTATGCCTCATTTATATAACCTCAGTCTCTACATTCTTTGCTAGAAGCTATACTTTATGATATGGTTTTGATTTATGTAATGGGGCTATCAGTCTCCTCTATACTTTTTCTCTTGCCATAAAATTCCATTTTTATTATTAATATTTAACTTTTTCTTCTAGAAGGAGTGGTTTTTAATGTTAGGATTGCTTTTTCAGTGACTACACCATTTCAGTATTTTCTGCTATTTTAAAGTCACACTTCCACTGTAGATGTATCTTAATACTGAAGATGGTACTTACATTGTGACTTTCAAAACTCATTTTAGCTAGCTACCTTTATCTCCAAGCACTGCATTTGGATGCCAAAACCATGGTCAATACATAGTTAGTAGCCTTGGAGACCACGGAAACATACAATATTGGACAAATGCATGGACCAGCAGGCTTCTGATTTTCAGTGAAATAAGGCCTTAAATAAATGCACATGGTCCACTGACCACAATTATATAACCAAACTATTTATCCTCCTTCTTCATCCCAATCCCTCCCCCTTTTTAAGGAAATATCAAGAATCCCAAAGCCTGACTTACACAACTAGCTGATGCCTGTGACTGGTTGTTCCAGCTACCTCCATAACATGGATAACAGTCCACTCAAGAGAAAAGTAACGATTCTGTTCAGGTCAGCAAGAAGAATGTATGCAGGACAAAAGTGAAATTAGAAAATTATCTTGCATGGAGATATTTTAAATAGTTGGTGTACAGACAGGTGTCCAACAAACGACAAATAAGGCAATAGCATATCAACTGCCATTTAGTACATATCAGGTTAGCATCCTCAAAGTTAGCATATTAGCTAATTTGACTGGTAAAGATATGCTTAGAAAAACTATACTGAGTGTAAGAAAGATGACAGACTGAATGGTGCCAAAGAAGTCTCTGAAGCAGAAGGCAAATCAGATCTGGTAGAAATGGGTAATTTGTCATATATAGATATATTTTAATTATTATTTGATCTATAATATAATAAATGTTTATATATATAAATAACATGGCTATAGGCTTCAAATTAGTTCTGTCAGGCATACTATAGTCAAGATAATAAGTTACAAAAAACATTAGAAGTTTTGACTTTTAGAAATTAACACATTAATAAAAAGAGACCCTATTTGCCTGTATATGCGTAACATAGTGTTCACCTTTTCCCAAATTTAACACTGCAGAAGTCTAACGTTAGGTAACTAGAAGAGCTGAACGTATGCAAGTTACCAGATGTTCAGCTCTTTGTTAAGCACAAATGCCTAGCATAGCCTCCATACTCATCTAGCTACTACTCACATGAATCAAAGAAGTTTACATACAAAATGGGAAAATATATCTTGACTTACCCCCTCCTCAAAATAGTTTCCTATAATGGGCAATATCCTTCCCTCCCTTCACTATGATTTTTTTCCTGCTTGTTATTCAGTGGAGGCGGTGTCTTTGCTTGTCAATCAGGACAAGCTAGCAAATACTACTGAGAGAGTATCTGGCCTGACAAAACAACACTTGCAAGAAAGGAGACAACACTTAGTTAGATAAAGGAGTGTCAAGACTATCTTCTGAATTAATGCACATGAACTACACAAAACCAACACATGACTATATCTGTTTGAGCTGTGGTCAGAAAGCAGAAGTCCCATCTCCCATCCTTACCTATCCCACCTGTGCAATCCAGCCCCTCCCTCACACTGGCACTCCTGAGGTCCCTCACTAAGTTGATTCAATTTGTTCAGGCTGCAGAAAACTAATCTCTCAAAAAGAAGAGTAGTTTTCCATTAGGTTAGCCAGTTAAATTTGTTTTGCACAGAGTGAAAAATGGCAGCATAGAATACTACTAAAGAAAGAACAGAGTCTAAAAAATTTGACAGTAGAGGTAAAAAATTGCCAGCCTTGCTCACCTACTGGAGCAGGAGTCTGCAGAGCTCAGTGCTGAACCAGATCACACAGCTGATTCAGCTGGAAAGGATCCCTTTTTTCTGGCAGGTTAAGTTTCAGCTGTTTCTGTTCCCTGCCTGCACAGCCACACAACAGGTTATGCCAGCATAGCACAGCATGGGAGTGAACAAGCAGCAGTGATGATAAAACCATGCCTAAAATTTCACAGGGCATAAGATTAAACCTGGACAACAGTCCTGTTGGGCTCTAAAGCGGTGACCAGTTATAGCAGACTGCATGGTACACCAGAAGAAAATTATCTCTGAATAACACAGCTTGAGATGTAGTGGATGCAGGAAGATAAAATCCCTGACAAAGCGCTGCATGTATTTTCCTAACAGACAAGTCAGCTAGGTACAGGGAGGCCCTGTTCAAACTAAGTATTAGTGTAAACATGCTTTTTCTGTCATTTCTTCATCTATAGCTTTTATAGAAATTTGTAATTGCGTGGCTTATTTTGGACATTTGAAATACTTTTACTTACTACTGAATTTTACTTTAGGCTAGCTTAAGTTAAGAGAATTTCAAGGCTAGTTAACAAAAGGCATTTCTCACACCTCTTTAGCTACTTTCTCCACGTATCCAAAGATTCAATGGATATGCCCTCATCCACATCACTCTCACAAAATGCATAGGAACAGTCCAAGAGCCGATATCTTTCTGGACACTTTCCACCATCAGGAAAGTCTTCTCAGCGTTACCCACTGGAAGATCTCTCTGGCACGCGCAAGAATTGCAGGAGGCACACGCAATCCCATGGAGGCAAAACACAGAAAATAGTGTGTCTATATTAGTGTTTCTGTTTGGTTCAGGAGTATGGCTTTGAAGCTATCTCCTGACAGTCCCCAATCACCATACTTTGGTTCGCACTGCAGACAGGGATCAAAGCATGAATGCTGAATTCATTTTGGACAAAACTAAATGAGATATACTCCAAGAGTGCACCTAATGCACTCCAACCATTACTTAGAGTTCACTCCATGGGTTTTAAGCTAGCGTGAAGCAAAACACCGTGAACAATGCGGATGTGAAGCCCCCAGTACTAAGCAGTTTGCTCTACAAAACTGCTTCTCTTAGGCTGTACTACGTGCTAACAGAGACTTTACTTAAATTGAATGACATCACAAAAGGTAAGTTAACTTACTGAATTACAGTCAAAAGACTTATGTAGGTACAGCACGAAAGCAAAGTTGTTTGGTTTTTTTTTAAATTGTCTACTTATCATTGCAGAATTGAGAGAGCACCTAATTATCCAAATATAAAGAATTTCTGCATCTTGCCTGTTTTTTCCTGCAATGGCTGCTGGTTGGAATGTCAGTATCTAGGCAGTTAAGTTTAAATTTATGCTTTGAATGAATTATAATATATATTTTGCTATTGCCTCAAATGGCTCCAGGCTGATGTTTTCACAATATCTTAAACATAGAGGAAGCTCTTGAATGTGCCCTAATTGTCAGATACTTTCTAGATGCTAATGAGATCTCAACCATTCATTTTGAAGTGGTTTTTGTCTGCATATTTTTCATATGCACAGCTGAATTTACTTTCTAGAGGCTGAAGTACAGGTAAAACATTTTTAGCAGGTGTTTGTTCAGTGCAGAAAAAGGATACTAGGTACAACCTGAATATGAAGACTCGCTAAAATTATTGGGGAGGGTACCAGAAGCTGCCACTATTCTGGTAAGAAACACTGAAAATGATTACTATTTCACATCTAAAATCTCCCTTATGATTTGATGAGTCTTCACAGTATCGTACACATAACAATAACCAAATATAAGACATGCTATCAAGGAATTAAGAGATTTTTCTAATATTAAGGATAATCCATGATGTTCCAGTTTAATGCTATACAGAAATCAGCCTCCGATGCCTTTTCCAGAAAGATGTTCTGTTCATCAAAGCACTCAAAAAAAGTCTACTTGAACCCTTTTCTGACAAAACAATGGTGAAATGACAACTAGTATTTTCACTAATTCTCTCTGATCAACTGCCAAGCCAAAGAGAAGAGTCACGTACTGAAACCATTGTGCACAAACTAGAGCTATACCCTTTGGAATAAAGAAATAGGAACAGGCAGGTGAGAATCCTTGAAGCTTAACAATCACAGGAAATTCTTCAGCAGTTGCTTTTTTCAGCAGTTGTTTTTAACATGAACTTTAAAGTTTCCATTTTGATCTTCGATGCTTACAAAAAAAAGCCTGAGTTTCACTCAGATAAGAAGGTTCTGCACATTGGAGACACTAGTAATAGTTTTAATTCTTACCCTGCTGGAACTTAACTGGCAAGATCAGACCTTAAGGTTTTACAGCTTACCTCCCTATTGTAGAACAGAGCATGTTCTTAAAAAACAGATGTCAGAATAGCATTAGATTCTGGAGCAGTTTAAATATACCTAACCTGAATTGTACACATCCTACTAACACGACCATTCCCAACTTCTTGAAGCTCTGTGCCTTGCCTTCCGTCCAAAGAATTAGGACATACAACACTACCCTGTAGCCACATTTACTTGAAAAAGTTATAAGATTTCTCTCAAAAATCTCAACAACCTCTTAAGTCTCCTGGTTTATTCTACATACCTTTTACTGGTTTCTTCTTTTCTTTATTTTGCTAAATAAATGCCAGAACAAATGTCTGCATGTCCAGAATAGTTTGGAATCCCTCACAATGGGACGTTGGGAGGGAAGAAAATTCCCCCCCTCTCCAGACTTTTCAGTCTCTTCAATTAAAGCAATCATTAAAAAAGCCTACCATCAAGTATATTTTACAATAACTAGAAGTACTTTCATTTAGATTTAGCTAAAGCTAGTAGCTAGGGAATTATACCTCACCTATCTACTATATACATCTATCAAGGCAAAGGAACATCATTAGAGTGACTATCTGAGAAGGAATTATTTCAGGACATCGTAATAAAAGTAGGAAAAAAACCTGGAGATTACAAAAACATTCCCAAAAAAACTCCACTTTATATACATTTGTTCTAAGATAGTCTAAATTTTCTTAAAGTATTAAATCAGAGCATAACAGCAATGCTGAAGTTTTAATCAGAAGGAGTTACACACAAATGAGCATCTGTTGCAACTTTTTCCCAGCACCTCTGGAGTTTTCTGAGTATTATCTACAGAAACACTTTATCCCTACACTATCTTTTAAAGATATGTTTCACAACATTTTTCCTCAGTATGCTTAATTTCAGCTTTTTTTTCCAAGGAACCTGATTTTTGAGGATCCTTGATTTGCTGTAGGCTTATTTAATGTCTCCCCTTGAGTATTCAGACAACTAAAAAGGAAAACGAAGCTAAAAAAAGAGGAAATGAGAAGTACCTATTCCCTTTAAACTTTGTTTTTTCTGCTTTTTCTGGAAACAACAGGCATTTTTCCCACCAGATATGTACTTCCTTTTAGGCATCTTGCCGCTTTCTCCTGATTTTTTTCCTGATATGAAGATTCTGACAGGGAGTACATAGTAAGCCTTTGGCTTTTCACTGTCTGCACTGCTATGCCACTACTCTACAGCATATGAAAGAACCACGTCAGTGGGAAACTACCTAATATCTATTTGAATTCCTGGAAATTTTCTTCTTCCAGAAACATACACTGCCACCCAAACTTTCCTAAGACAAGATTTGCAAGTACCTAGGTAAAAGGATACATACTTGCCCAACACCAACATCCTCTCTTTTACAGTCTGGTCTGTCTTCATAATCCCATGAAAATTGTTTCAGGAAGGGCTAAGAAATAGCAGAGTAGAAGTGTATTGGTTTGCCAAATTCCTAACTAGTGCCACATACAGTGTCCCTTCAAGAATTACTGGATGAAGGCTTTACAGCCTTCATCTCAGGCCTTGCTATCAATCCCTCCCTAAATAGCCTACCCCAGGGCCTTAAAAGCAGCTTGCTAAGAGAAAAGAGGGTGTTACTTTTTTTTAATGGCAATCTCTGGCTATTCCGTCATTTGCAGAGATCCTAGGAACCTTCCCCTTCAGTCAGACCTGCAATTCATTCTAATTCCTGAAGAATGCATATTGTTCTTCATCCATACAGCTTCCCATAAAATGATTCTGAACAACAGCTCACTTCCTAGATTTCAGTATGAATTTAAATCCCCCACAGCATACATTTTTAAAAAAACCAACAAAAAACCCAAAACCAAAAAACCAAAACACCATCAAAAACCAAACAAACAAAAACACACCATATACTTAAATTTCTACTTCCCACTTTTAGGTCTCAAAAGTCACATATGATATAGAGGAAAACCAACAAAATAAATACAAGAAAGATCTTTCAATGAAAAATATTCTACATAGATTTTAAATTCCCTACGATACACAGTATAATGAAGAAAACTAAGAATTTCATAACCACAGAGTAAGTACTCAAAAGCCCAAAAGATATTATAGTTCAAAGCCCACATGCATTCTGGTTCCTAACTCTTCTACATAAGTGATTTAATTTAATTAAAAAAGGAAAAAGTATATCTGAGAAACATGTATTTCTATAGTTGCAGTCCTAAATACATATACAATACTTAATATATTACTGTATTTGTCCACTAATGCAATTTGTATGTTGAATACATAATGAAGTGTCATATTAAGTATAAAACTATTAAAGATTACTGTTCTAGGTAACTCACTTGCACATGGACCTAAATTAACATTGAGTCAGTTCTTGGTATATATCAAAAAACACTTTACTGCTCCAAAATAGATTTATAATACATAGCTATTCACTAAATCACTGAAGTCAGCCAGTGGAAGTTTTGCTATTTATCTCATAGTATGAGGAACAGACAATGCATTTTATTCCTTACAAAATACCGCTAATATCATTCACCCACCTTGTCATAGTAGGATAGAGCTCTGTTTTGCAGGATTTTGCAAAATGTACATAGAAGATTATTCTTGAGGGTTTATGCTATTTTTTTTTTTCCACACTTGACAAGTAAGTTAGGCATAAAATAGGCCTCAGTAAATTAGTATGAAAACAAAACAAGTAAACAAAACATCACATACAAATCTCTTACTTGCAAAATGAGTTTTTCTAAGATAACTGCCTAATTAAGCCTATTTTTCCCAAGCACTTTTTTATGCAATTACTGTTCCTTGTAAACTTCAACTTACTTTTCTCAATTGTTTTCTGATTTAAAAAAACCCCAACCTAAAAGGCTATGCTACTTTTTTATTAATTAAAAACATCCCACATAAGAGGCTGCTACCTGCTTATTTCCCATATGGTTGTTTATTACCCTCCTATTCTCCAAGAACAGCTTTTTCAGGCATTCTGCTAAACTTTCAAGAAGAATTCTGTCATACACAAGACTACTAATATAAGACCATTTCAATATAAGAGATAGAGAGTTGCATACTACATCTACACATAGGAACAGTATGTAAATTATTTATTTTATTTAATCCATACTTCAAGTCCTTATAAATATTCTAACAAGAGCTAAAATTTGTTCTCATTTTTAGTTATTATGTCTTCCTGTTGCACAATATCAATCTCACGAATTGCAGACCACAAAAACTATACTTGCTTATCTCCAAAAAAAAAATTTTTTAAACCCTATCAGAAAAACTGTTTCAACCATCAGAATAATAAAAAAAATATTTTCCCACGTATTCAAAATAAACTTTTTTCAACTTGAACAACTGAAAAAGCAAAGTGAAAATCTTAACTTTCACTTCACAAAGGCACTGCACAGCAAACTTCTTTGCTTTTAAGTGTTATAAACTTCAAGGTAGACATTTTCAGAAAAGCTATGGGTGAAATCCTAATATGATATAAAAGTACCTCTCAACAAAGATGCTCTACTCTCTTACTTGAAAAAACAAACAAGCAAACAAGACAGATATGGCTAAATCAACATTAAACATGAGAAATTCTGTGCCTGCATATCAGGCTTTTGCATGCTAGACTCTCCAAAGCATGGACTGGTGATCATATATTCTGTTATTGTCCAGTTAATGAAGCCAGCAAACCAACTAAAGGTTATCCCAGAACTAAGTTAGTTCTCATGAAATCCACAATCACTAATTTTTAAGGTAAGTAGCAAAGAAAGTTTTCCCGCAGTACTGAAAAAGGGGACAAATATAAATCCAGAAAAGTAAATGAACACACAATGTAATGGATAAGCTCTGTACTGCTAAATATGAACTACAGACACAGAGCATGGGCGAAGACCTCTCAACCATATTTGGGTAAGTAAACTCCAAATCAAGAAACACTGATTAGACAAGACTTCTCACCCCTGCTCTATAAGAACACATCAACCTCCAAATTAATGGCCAGTTCTCACATAAGTAGGTATTAATTAAAACATCCACGTATAGTTAGGAAAAATTCTCTTGCTTTACATACTTTTAACTTCAGTGTTTCCACTTCTTGCAGTTCAAAAGAAACAGTACCATAGCAAGTAAATTAAGCTGTAAGTAAAAAAGTCTGCTTTATCAGTGAGATTCCAGTCACCAATTTTTTTTCCACAGTGCACATTAAAAAACAGCGGGAAAAAAACCCAGGACTTTCTTCCTCTTTAACTATAAAAGGTAAAGGTTCCTATTCAGCATTGTTAAACTATAAAAAGGAAACTGGACAATTGTACAGATCACATTCACCAGACATAAAAGCTTATCATCATAGCCGTATCAAAAATCAGAGAGAAATGCTTTTGTGAAGACTTATGGCTACAGATGGCAAAGAGGGAGATCTCCTAGTTTCTATGGATGAACTCAACACTATGACAACCTTACAGTTCGGAAAGATGAAAATCAATGTTGCTCAGAGTCTAGAATGTTTTACTCTTAATGGAAGTACAGCATTTCTCTTCTAGAATTCATTCACTGAATTAAGCTTTTTGGAAGCAAACTAAGGCTCCTAGGAAAAGCTACTGACTTGAATCTATGTTTTGAAGATGAGTGCCCAGTAAGATGTAGCTTTTGAGAGAAAGGCAGATCACAAACAAAAAGCTAACCAACTTCAATTTAGACAATTAGGGCAATTTGACAATAAGTCCCAGCAAACTTAACATCGGTCCTTACCCTCCCACCCACACCTCTATAAGAAAGTTTACCGTAACTTCCAATGCATGTCCGAAATGTGAACAGCATCACCACCAAGAAAAGATCTTGCAACTTGCACGCTATTAATGATGAGTCTTAGAGGAAAGTCGTGAGAAGGTACCTCATAAAGTAGGAGAGAGGCATATGAATTTTTAGTTGGAAAACAGACAGGATATATATTTCTAAAACAGTCTGACCAACAAATTGTAACTCACCAACTATTTTGTTCCCCACGTTTCTCAAAGATAACTTTTACAAAACTTTTACATTAGTGAACTTCAGATCTGCCCAGGTAATCTCTTTGTTTGGATGATGTTCTCAAGTAGACAACGCCCTTGCTATCTGTGAAGAATGCTTGCTTCAAAGTGATAAATTCAGACACAATCTGTACGTGCTGTGTTATTTCAACAAACTAAATGGTCTCAGACACTTGAAGATGCTAGTGTGATCTTTCACACTACAGTATTAAGATGCTAAACAAGGTCTGAGGTTATGCATTCAGAAACCTTTGTCTGCTTTATTGCGTAGGCCCATGGCCACAACTATCATTCAAAATGTTTTAATCTTTACTTAGTGGAAGAAAGGAAGAATAAAGTACCTGAAGAAGAAATCATTAGTAAAGGTTGCATTTTGCCAAAAGCCCTTACTCCCTTTAATTGTAAAAATGTTTCATAAAGGTGAAAATCTGTATCACCACTTTTTAAGCAACACTAAATACAGTCAAAGTATCCTGAAAAAGAAAGTTAGTCTGAGATTATTATTTTTAAACAAGCAAGAAACAATACAAAAAGAGGAGAAAAGACAGAAAACGCTGTTTGTGTCTGGTGATGACTCTTTCTCACAGACCTACCTCAAGAGCAGACAACACTAAATGAAGCTTTATTAGCCAACCCCAAATTTAACAAATTTTTAATCAGGAATATTCTGAAAAAAAAGTAACAAAACATCAAGTTTTGACCAGCTACACTAGATGCTTACTGGACAGAAAACAAGAAGAGAGGGAAATAAAAAGAAAATGGGGATGGAGAGGAAAAAGGACAAAATAAAAGAGCAACCAGAGAGAACCAGAGTCTCTTTTTTCCATCAGGCTAGCCGAGATGGCAACATCATTTAGATCTCCCTGGACAATTCTAGTCAAGGGTCTGCTTAGTCCCTCACATAACAAGAAAGGTCACAGATTATGTAACTTTTACCAATGTCACCACCGGTGAAGGATGACCTAATATTAATTCAACTCTGGGCACCGCACACATTTTCTTCTCTTTTCTAGCCAACTTCAGCATTACAAAACTCTGTACTTACTAATCCAGGTTCAATACCCTGACACCAATGGTAACTGACTAACAACCATTCTGTTAGAGAAATCCCAAACATGAAAGGCTTGCAAGGGGCAACCAGAATAATGCCGTATCAAGATTTGTACTTCACTAAGGAAGCATTGGTGCACAACACTGCAGACAGAACATGCATATAATACAACCTTTACCACAAATGTAGACATTTTTCCTCTTTTTTACTTGTTTATCCACCCCACGTTTATTGTTTCTCCATGTGTGTTTCTTTTTGAAAAGAAGATATCCAGAACACTTAAATGACAAAGTGTTGTGGTTTAACCCAGCAGGCAGCTAAACACCACACAGCAATTCACTCACTCTCCCCCCCACTCCAGTGGAATGGGGGAGAAAAAGAATATACAAAACAAGTGATGCACAATGCAATTGCTCACCACCCGCCAACCAGTGCCCAGCCAGTTCCTGAGCAGCAGTCACCGCCCCGCAGCCAACTCCCCCCAGTTTATATACTGAGCATGACGTCACATGGTATGGAATACCCCTTTGGCCAGTTTGGGTCAGCTGTCCTGGCTGTGCCCCCTCCCAGCCTCTCGCTGGCAGGGCATGGGAAGCTGAAAAGTCCTTGACTAGTGTAAGCACTACCTACCAACAACTAAAACATCGGTGTGTTATCAACATTGTTCTCATCCTCAATCTAAAACACAGCCCCGTACCAGCTACTAGGAAGGAAATTAACTCTATCCCAGCCGAAACCAGGACACAAAGCTTTGGCCATTGTTAGCCCAACTCTGTTATCTCACTCTCCATCACAAACATCTCCCAATCTGACAGCATCATGGTCCTTTTAAAATGTATTTTACCATAAGGGTAACCTCATGAGAACAAAACGTTGAAGCTCTATTATTAGTTCATGTTCCTGCACCATGTATCAATGGTAGAAGAGGGAAAACCTAGGTTTGGAAGTTAAGTGAGCACTACCTTTAATGTGAACACTTCATTAAACAACTTCCATGGTTGCATTCTTTTCACATGTTGCATGTCTTGAAATGATAATGCACAAAGATTAGAACTCAATTTTCTACCCACAAACTAGTGAGACTTCCTATTCGCATAAGACAAAACCCTCTAGTTTACAAGTTTCACAATTTTGTAATCCGTCATTGTTTATATTTCCTCCTGTTTCAATAAATAAGCTTCACTCTACAACTTTCTGTATAGAGACTCAAAACTAAACAGGAATGACATCTGCAAGTCAGCAGATGCTGCATACACTACTTTTCCAGATTTCAGGAAGACAGTTCTTTCACATTGAGAAAATGTCCTAATTATGGACTCCATTCTTCTCATTGTCTCATAACTAAAAGACCTTGACAGTTTGGATATAAGAGAAGTTAACCAATAGGGTTTTTTTTAAAAAACAAGGTGCTGCATTCTGCATAATCTTGCATTTGAACACAGTAAGTTACTCTGGCTAAACAATGAGCAAACTTTCTATTCCTCTAATCCGTTGTACCTGTCTTAATTTGTCACAAGTGAAGAAATACACATTTGTTTCTAGATAGGAAACTAGCAATACACACAGAAAGGTCTACTAAGCAAAACTAAATACAGTAACTTATGCAAAACAAAATTGAACGTGATGAAACTAAGCTAACACAACGAATATTATTCACTTTGTATTAATATACTCTGGAGCCACGTGCATCAATCTCAACAACAGAAAAGACTAACAACATGCCCAAATAATTTTTTTATGTCCTCATTTAAAAATAAACATACAACTTCATTCCAAATTAATTCAAAGGAGTTACTCCTAAGGAAATTTAAATGCCATCTGAATACTACCATAAAGTGCAATAATGGTACTTTCTAAACTGAGTATACCAGGTCTAATAGGAGCATAAATCTATCTGCCTGTGCTGATAAACCCACATGTATACACTGCTAACAAAACAAACATATGGCTAGGATCTTAATTATAAAAGCTAAAGAAGTCATGTTATGTTAATTATCTAATTTCTGATCATTGAGCTATTCTAAATGATTAAACCAAAAAATAGTGCTCATACCTAACCTTTCCATTCCTACACTTATTCCTTCACACACCAGCCAAGAAGCAATTATTAGTTCATTTCTATGAGAAAAATTCAGAAGAGTGAATTTTTAAATCTGCTGCCTTTCCACAGCTGAAACAGCAGAAACAACTAGGGGGTCCAAACCCTCCAAAGTACAAATACTCTCTTTCAGGTATTAAAGAAAATGCCAGAGTGGGGAAAAAAAAAATAAGTTTGGCCAAATATATGATATTAAAGTAACACATTTATATAAAATTTTATTTCATGTCTATAAACATACACAAAAAGGGGGCTAGGAAAATTGTTAGAAACCAAAGGTGTCCCCTTTCAAAATGGCAAAATAATTCTTTGCAACATTTTTCAGCCTGCAATTCAAAACAATGGCGTTAAGGGAAAAGGGCTAAAGCTGTTCTGTTCACTTATGCCTTTTGTTTTTCTTTTAAAAAAAACAAAAAATTAAAGTCAGGCCACATGTTCTTCTCAATGGAATTGCAAATTATGATATAAAGTTAAAAGAGTTTAACAGTGCTCAAACAGGGTTTATAGTATAAAATAAAAACCTATGTATTCTGAAAGATTATCTGAATCTATTGTGGGACTTAATCATTATTTAAGTGATTGTAACAGCATGTGTATCTGGTACTGCATTCTGGGAACATTTACAGGTGAAAATTATTACAATTCACTGATCAACAGAAAATAATAATCCAAGTTACACAGCATGAAGTTGTGCAAAGTATGCAAGGAGCATTCTGTTAGCAGACGCCTCCTTCTCACTTTAACTTTTACAACAATATGTAATTGCATGTCCTAGCTTTCAAAAACAAAAGCTACAAACTCTCCCAGCTTGACTTTTGCACCTGGTCAAACCTGCTCTGTCCTTATTAAGGATATGACTGCCTGAAATTTGAAAGCTACGCTAAGGATGATTTCCACTTCTATTACACCGTCGTCTTCTAGAGGTTTACCGTCAAGACAGCCTTGCAGCGAAACGCTTCGCAGGAAGGGCTGAGCTCCTGCCCCCCGGCAGCCGCCCCAGCCCCGGCGGCGGGGGTTCAGCACCCG
>NW_008824446.1:686411-687171 GCF_000699105.1 Pygoscelis adeliae
CTGAGTTTAATAAATAACTTTCAGGTTAACTCCAGGCCTCCTCTCCAATGAGTGCATCCCCTTTCACCCCGAACGTCTTCCGACTCCTAAGCGCGCTCACAACGCTGCTTTCCACGAACGGTCATGTCTTCCCAGGCTCCCGATGAAAGCCACCGAGCTTGACGTGCAAAAATTTCACTAAAACCTCTCGCCCCTTCCTTCACCAGAAACGCTATTTACGCCCTCATGCACTCGGAACCCCTCGGGGCTTCATTTCTGGGCGCACCGGGCTTCCACCGGAGCGCCGAGCTCCACGGTACACTGGAATGACCGCAAAGGCCCCCCCAAAGGCCGAAGAAACCCCGAAGCCTGCAACACACGAACGGGCTACGGCTCCGGGAACCGTTCTGTGCAACCACGGCACGTCATGTGCCAGGGGGTTATTAAAGGATCGTCCGTGCGCTACGAGCAGCGGCATCATACGTGCCCTCCTCCCCCTCCCAACAGAAAGCACACAGGCACACGCATGCCCCCCGCCCCCCGAAAGTAAAGGCCAGGGAGGGGGAGGGGAAGGACTCATCCCAAAGGTGTCTGCCGTGCGGAGCGTGCCACGCTCAGAGGCATCCCCCGGGGCAGGGAGCTCAGGCCGCCGCCGCCCGGGGAAGGCAGGCCCGGCTCCCGCCGGCCCGCAGCCTGCGCCGGCCGCAGGCTCCCTTCTCAAACGCCTTCGCACTCACAGTTCCGCCGCGTTTGGAGGAAGCCCGGCCACGTCTCGACCCCC
>NW_008824446.1:688232-724342 GCF_000699105.1 Pygoscelis adeliae
CGGTTTCCGGGGGAGTTCCCGGGCTCAGCAGGGGCACCGGCTGAGTCTTAGCCGCTCCCCACCTGCCTTCACGCCCAGCTTAACAGGACATCACCCTCTGCTGCTACCTACTACCCCTCAGTACCGCTGAATACCAACACTTTTTTCTTAAGTTTTCCACCCGGAGCAGTTCCTTCACTCAGGTCATGGCACTGCCATGCCAGGGCTAGTGCCAGCGCTAGGGAGCTGGTGCCAAAACACGCTCCAAGGCAGGAGGAGGGCAGGACTTCCCGGTTCAGCTAAGGTGGGGATTTAGGTTGGCATAAACCAGTTGTGAAAATGTGTGGGCAGTTGCTCTTCCAGTCACCTGGCTGGATTTGAGCTCGCAGGCAAGTTGCTCTTGGTCCCCGGAATCCAAGGTTGTTTTCATCATCTGATTACACAGGGTTAACAGTTCAACCCTTCAGACCTCTGATAATGGGAAAAGATAGATAGCAAGGATGGTAATCACCCTTTCTTTTGGTTAGCATGCAAAATTTCCCCAACAACTTTTGAGTCCCCAGGGCTCAGCAAGGTGTTTTTGCAGTCTTCCCAGGCCTCTTCCCTTCTCTCCCCTTCAAGCCCTTCCCCTTTCCTCTGAGATGAAAACTCGCGTTACACAGCCTTTAGATAAAGCAACTCAGTATCATAACAAGTATCTTTACTTTGTCTTACTTGAACTATACGATCGGGAAACTGTCTGGAAGCAACTGTTGAAACTTGTTTTGAATCAATATGTAGGCAAATGTCTTCCACGTTTAATAGCAACGTCATCAACTGCAAATGATAACCCATTGTCAAAGTTGACGCCCTCCGACTCTAGCGGATATTTGTATTTTCAGATATTCCTGTTGAGGTTTCAATACTATCTTGCTAATAGCAGACTCCGGATTATTCTCCTTTTGACTATGTCCTAACAAGCAATTATTGAAAGCATTTGTAATTTGCATAGATGTCAACGAACCATTTCAGGAGTTTCCTCTTCAGCATAGCATTTTCTTAGATGGACTTCTAAAGCAAAAACAAAGGCCCGAAGAAATATCCTATGTCTCAGGGAAAGTCACACTAGTAGCACTTCGATGGGGTGGTGCACCAGCACACGATATCAGTATTTCTATATTGGCACAGCAGCTGCGGTATGTGCAGCCATAGAGACTGAGAATTCAGGCTCCAGAGATCTCTGGTTACGCAATGGTATAATACAACATATGTGGGTGGGTGTAAGCCTGAACCCAAAACAGGCTTACTGGTTACTGAAGATGTATTGCATCACTGGTGCTCGTACTGCTGTTCCCTCACGGGTTCAGTCACTATGTGTGAATATTCTGCTGTAGACAAGGCAAAAAGATTTTTTTTTCTCAAACGTATCTGAAACTATCTAAAGTACAAGCAAGTAGCTTGACATTTTGTAGCTTCCCGCAGAGGATTCTCACACCCTACACTAAAAATAGTATTTTTTATTCAGAGCATCTCACAGTCTCCCTGTGTAGCCTGTTGATTTGTTGCTCTTGTGGATGGTAAGAAGGAGGGGCAGAATTCAGATTTCACTGGCAACGTTAGCTTTAGTACTGCCTAGCTTATAAGTGCCTACTAGTGGGATTTGTGTGGGATTTTTTGTATAGAAATGTAGTAGAGGATTGTATTAATGTAATAGTATAAGTTTACAAATTTTTGGAAGACTGAGTCAAGAAGAAGCTGAAAATCAGTAGGAGGGTTTTTATTATCATGGTATGAAAGTCCTTGTGAACTAGATTGTTAATATAATGGTAGATCCATAATAGCTCAAGAGAAGGTTGTAAACGGGATGATGTCCTGCAGCCAAGTTTTCGACAGAGTAAGGAAACAAGCGTCTGTGAGGAAGAAACCTTTTACTGCAGGGAGACGTTCTAGGAAATATGCTGGCAGTCCGTACCAGAGTTCATGTTGACTGTCCAGAGAAAAACAAGTTTTCCTCATCAAAATCAATACACAACTGATGATAGTCACGTTTTGTCCTGGTCGTGTCAGCGCTGAAGTATAACTCAACGCTGAAGTATAACTCAACTTAGTAACCTCTCAGGAAAGTTTTTACATTACTTTGTCTGCCAGCTGTTAATTATCAATATCTGTCCATTAACAAAGCACTGCCCTTTCATTAAGCTGGCTGTTTCAGACATGTTTGTTCCATGTAGTCTTAGTCTAGTGGCCAACATAGTAGGCTTTCTTATTTTATCATGAGCACTATAGAATGACATATTTTAATTACTCATTTGGGTGAAACAGTTTGAGCGTACAGGAAGCACTTGTTTAGTTACCTGTAGAAATCTTGATTAAAAAAAAGAAGAGACTTCAGTATGATTATGGGAAGATACCAATTTGTTCTGTTGATTACAGTGTGGGCAAGGATGATTTAAAAACTCATTGAAAGTTATCAGAGACACTTCATATTTAGAACAGGTGTTCAATATAATTTCTATAATTTTATTGTCACACAGGTCTGACTCTTTTTTGCAGTGGCTCCTTAAATGTAATTTCTTAACTCCATTCTTTTTTATTTTGAATTGGTTGGCTAGCTGGATCAGCAGTGGGACACAGCTCTTCAACTGTGTGCCATTGGTACAGATCCAGCTCAAGTCATGAAATAGTTGGCTTAATGAATCATTAATGGAACTCAGAACATTTTATTTCTATGCCACTGGTGCAAATCCAAGTAAGGTCAAGAGACTAGCTGGCTCAGTGGTTCAGTAATAGGAAACAGACTTCTACCTCCAGCTTGTTGATGCCAGTCTATAAAGGGTCAGGAAACTGTAAGCTTTGAGACATTAAAATACAAAGCTCTTCCAATGCAGCTGTTGGTTTAAAGTCAGTCTATTATACATGATTACTTTCTGATACGTTTCCATAGTCTGTATTGATCTATAAATTTTGAAAAAGAATAGTATAAACATTTTCTGTGTAGCCACTGATATAGCACAATATTCATCACTCTAAAAGAAGGTACAAGAGATTTCTCCAAACAATCCCTTCCCTTAGGCAAGCTTCTAGGGAAAAGACGGAACGTGCACCACATTTTAGCTATGTAAGGCTAGCAAACCATCTGAATGACCTAGTGGCCCATACCATAGTCCATCCTTGCCACACCATCTTTACCAGAGGCCTCCTGAGAACCGTACCTACACCTCCAGTCAGGAGTAGGAACCCAGATTCAGTGACTGTCCTAACTATCAGCAGGAGGGAAAATGTGTTTTGCTTAGGGTAAAACTGCATTACTTCTTGCACTGCACCAACATTTGCAAGGTCAGATTTGGCTATTAAGCAAATAGCCTACGTCTGTGAGATTACAAAATGAGAGAAGCTGTTAACTCTTCCACTTGGTAACAAACCATATCACGACTTAGCTGATGCCTAATTGCAATATGGGCACTTGCAGCAATAACAGGCATGTGGAAAACTCCAAAGGAGAGGTGGCCCTGACAGACTTTCCCTCACTGCCTCCTCCTACTCAGCTACCTACTGTGGTGTAACGTTTGAAATGGCACCATATGCTCAAGGATACAACCTCACATATATTCTCAGAAACAACATCTGGAAGAGTGAAGTTTGCTGAGCATATATGGTATGACTTTGATGGCTCTGTGATAGTGACAACCATGTGAGTTGTCTCCAATCCAGTTCCCTTGCAGACTTTTTTTTTTACTCTCATACTCTGGTCAGACCATAAAAGCAAAAGCTCTTCCTTCCCCATCATCCTGCCCAGGAAAAAGGTTATAGCAAAACCGTATCTTCTAATTATTTAATGCACAAAGCAGATCTATCCAGCTTGTCTCTTCTTTGTCTGAGACTTCAGATGTTGCTGTTTTGCTGCTCAGTTGAAGAAATGTTTCTGTCTCTACAAGCCTTTGGAAATTAATGTTCTGTAGGTTTCTGCCCAGGGCATGTTGGACCAATGTGTTTTGTTGCATTATGCAGACATACATATTTCTGTCAAGACTTTCCCAGACAGAATTCAACAAGTGCCAGGCAGGGACATTCCAAATTGAAATACACCCTCAGCTTGGGACCAAGGGTTTGAATCCATCACTAAAGAGCAATGGAGGTCCTGCAGGTCCTATGCAAAGGATTATCTTTTGGTTCATCATCATTATCCTTCTGTCCATCATCCATTGAGCTGGTCCTACTACAAGTCTTATTCCTCTGTACCACCCTAAAGAAGATACACCAGATATTTTGCTTTAGTTATTCTAATCTGCCAAAGTAGGCTTTTCTTGAAGAACAGTGCACTAAAAAAGGGCTTCCATTCTTTCAGAATAATTTGGAAATGGTGCCAGCCAAAGATTATCTTTAGGGACTTTTGCAGGGATGAGAAGCTTGATGGTCCCCAGTATCAATTGTTCTGGGTCACTGCAGCCCTTACTGACAATCCTCCAGTGCACAACCCATCTGAGAGCAGAACCAAGGTCTTTGAGATAGGTATGCAATACATGTGACATCTGACTACAAATGCAGTTCAGTTGATTCACTACTAGTATGGGTGCCTGACAAAAATAAATCAATCTTAACGTGACTCCACATGAGTGGTGTTGACACATTCAATTGTCTGTGCTTCGCTTGCTGCAAAACAGTAGCTATTTTAGAAAAGCAGTTGATGAGTTTAGCATACACAAAGAGTAGACAGATTTAAAAGACATCTTATTGGAACATTCTATTTTTGAGATTTCACTTTGACAAAACTGCCTCATTAAGGACTTGGATATGAAAAGCAGGAAAATGCTTTTGGATCTCATGTAAACTAAATTCAGAATTCTGATGAGCTGAATCAGTTCTTGCCATACATTATTTTCCTTTATCTGTATTTCCCCTTGTTTCCATGTGAGACATGAAATAAAGCTTTAAGAAATCTTGGTCTTGATTAATAAGCAAGGCAACTCCAAACTGTATGAAATAAGGCAGAAAGAGGAAAGAGAAGGTAAGTATTTTGAACCCACAGTTAAATTATAATATCTTAGAATGAATTAGCCACAAATGATCATCACATATTGTGGCCAAAAGTGAACAAATGACAGCTTGCTTCTGCAGGAAGCTGTGTTGTTTGCTTTGACTTAATAGAAGCATTAAAAATACTAGAACAGATCCTCTAAGGAAGAGGAGGATACTGTATGGAGAAGGGCAGCTGCAACCTCCTGCCAGCTTGACTGAAGGCAAATTCTCCAACATTCATTGAAGAATATCCTGTTTCAGCTCTGAACTACATGCTAGTGGGTTTCAGAGGGTTTCTCAGCCTTCAGACATACGCAACTATATCAACAAATAAAATTCAGGCAAAAAGCAAGTAGCCATGCCTTCCCCAGAAATATTTTTTTGTTGTGATCCAAAGACTATGCCTATAAAACTAGTTGTGTGTATTGTCTTTGATGCCTAGTCAGTGATGATGTGAGAAGATTTGGTCTCTTCATTTTCTATGAGTTTGCTTGGTTTTCTGCTCCTCAAGAACAAAATCAGTACCTTATTTGCTGTTTCTGCTTATACATCTTTGCATTGTAGACCAGTAGAAGAGGCTTGCCACCTGTGCACATATAAGATTACCAGATGACACGAATGACATGGCACGTTTATGAGCCATCATATGCAGTCATATTAAATGCAAGAAGTTTTCAATACACAGCCTTTGTGTATTATTAGAGCTTTATATATTTTTGGTTTAGACAAGGCTAAAAATTGTTGGATATGCTTTGTAGTAGCTTATTTAGTCTTGCTCCAGCACTCTTTGTTACCTCAGCTTCATCTCAGATACTTCTTTAACTCCCAGTATAGTCAGGCTGTTGGTATCAAAAATCTACCTCTTCCACAGTTAATCAAAGTTCAAGTAGAAAAACACATAGAAAAACAAGCTTTCCGGTAACAGACCTTTCTTTATGTCTTTTCATTTCCATGATGTTCTTTAGGCCTGTATAGGCTTAACTTCCACCTGTCCTGCACTGCTTATTTAAAATGCCAAGGTAACAGCTGTTGCCTTAGTATCCAAGTATATCACAATCAATGTATTTATCCTGACCAGGTCTGAAAGATTAGCCACTACTACTCTGGTTTTAGAGAGAGTGGGGTAATAGAGCTGCTGGCTGCGTTACAACCAACTTGCTGACGGATGCTGTGGTATTATGGTTTCTTGATTAAGGACCTGTCACAGTCTCCTTGGATCCTGCCGAAGCAGCATATGGGGGCACACTTGGGTTTCACCTCAATAGAAAGACAAACCTGGACAGGGCATTCAGCTGGAACCTGAAAGTTCAAAAGTGCTTCAGCTCTCCAGTCAAATACTGGCTTGAAATCTGGATTTAAATCTACACCTCTGAGTGTGCCAGGCAGCAAGCTGTCAGCTTTTCTGGATGGGATAAGGCTTTCCAGTCCCTCTTGTTTACAGGGTTTGTACTTTGAGTACATAAATAATTATTCTTAAGCCAGAGGGTGAATACCCAAGCATGACTGACTATTTGTGATATTGAAGAACTCACTTGGGAAAAGGGAGACCTGGGTTCTAATCACGATTTTAATCAACGTTTAATCTAAAACTGGAACGGAGACTGGAAGTGAAGTGTTTCTGTGTCCAGATCCTTGCTTCTAAGTAAGGTCACATTCATGACCTAAATTAATTTTTTTTTCTCTCTCCCCCGCTTGACTGAAGTCCTTCTTTTCCCTTTTTACTCCACCTGTCAATACTGAAGTTTTAAGTCCAACCTATATAAATAAATTTACTCACGTTAAATCTTATTGTCATTAATGAAGACAGTTAAATAAATGAAGCTAAGCATTCTCACAGAATCAATCCCATCTGAAAAAAATTGATTTTTTGTTTTCTGGCCAAACAGAAAAGGTTTTAATCGATTATTGGACCAATGCAGAAGTTTCTGGGAAAAATGAGAAATACTAAAAAGTTATTTTGTACTGAACATTCAGTTCAACTCCCAGTGAAATATTATTTATCTCTTTGATTTTAATTTAGATCTTATTTGATTGACTTTTGTTAAGCCACACTGGCAATTTCCAAAGAGGAAAAAAATTATGCTGAAAAGAAAAATTAAAACATCTTTTGAAAATGTTAGCATTTCAGGTCCTAGTGTTGCTGTACCTAAGAGAGTGGATTTAAAGTTGCAGGTGCATCACTGCATCATCCTACTCCACTCTTCTTGCCCCCCACACCCTCTCTGCACACCTGATTCTTACTCCTTTCTGGTACTGCACTTGTCAGACTCCTCCATCAGCCAATGCGTTTCACTCCTATGGCAGAAATCTGTGCAGGATTTTAATATGGTCTGGCATGAAACTCACTCAGATGGGTCTGGGGAGAGCCAGAGACAGCACAGCAATTAGTGTGAATGGAAGGCAGGGGTCAGTGGACACTTGGAAAGGTGGGAAAGGACCTTCCTCTTTGGTCTGTTTTATTGGCTTGCCACACCTCATGGAATGCATCCCAAAAGAGACCAATTCTGGGAAAAAAGGTGGTATTTCTGACTACACCCACAGTTTGCATGGTCAAATTCTTGTTCCTTTGAGCCAATTTTATTAGAAAAACTGATATTTTACCACTTCATACAAACCTTGTCTCATATTTAATTGCAATATTTCTAAATTTTTGTCTATTTTTCTGTCGCTGTAATTACTCATCAAATTTGAAACCCAGGGATCACTTGAAATTATATTTTCCAGCAAGTAACTTATTCTCCAAGAAGCTTCATCTAGAAACAGGAGTGACAAGAAGAAGTTAGTTAGTTAATGATGTGTACATTTATCTTTATTGTATAGTTCTGATATATCACTTTTTGCTTGTATGTTTTGAAATACTTAGAAATTAATTAAGATCTGTTACCCATCTTTTAAAGATTAGGAAACTGAGTCAAAACCACATGTGTCCAGAAATCTTCAATCCCAGGTCAGTAGCTGTTTAGGCAAGCTGACTCTTATAAGCCAATTACAGAAGTTCAGAACTACCTATATGACAGCCCCTGGATATAATTATAGGTTCACATAGTCAAAGGATCTGGAACAAACATCTTGCATGTATACAATTTTTGTAATGCCTCCCTATATGGTACTTTTAGTCATCTGTATTCTACCATTCTCTTGGGGTCTACCATTCTCTTTAGTGTACCTAAATTTGTGAGGCTGAATATTGCTCCATGCTCAGGTGTGGGCTCACCACTATACTGTGTAAAGGGCTGTTCATCTAGACAGTAGCATACTGATTTAATGTATATCCAGTAGCTGCTGCTCATTTTACGGAATTACTTGAGTGAGAAAACAAGGTAATTTTATTCCATCAGTTTTCCAGTAACTGTTTAGAATGGATGGCATTAAGATATTCTTGAAGTAACTTTAGATCAGTGTTTAAAATTTATAACTTAGCAGCACAAATACACTTTTACCAAACTCGTAACTAGTAAAAATACCTTTGTATGATTTACATCCTTTTTCTAGGTATTGGCTACTCTGTTTACTCTGCCTCAGTAAAACACACTAACCAGTTACAGACTAGCAATGATAAACTGATATCGGATAACACCATTTCTCTTGTATTCTACTGTTAACTGCTGTTAACTGTTTTTAGCTTGATTTCTTCTTATTCAAACACAATTTTTTCAATGTATAGCTCATAAGTAGGCAATACGTTGGTACTAAGAGCACCTTTCTGAATATTTTACTACATTGTCTCTCTGAAATCAAAGAAACTGTAGTGTCATTGTCAATTTCCATTTTGGCTAAAAATAATGTATTGGGACATTTACATACAATAAGAAAAAGCATTTTCTTATTTCTCAACAGTAGAAAGCTCAGCCTGTCTTACAATTTTGGTCCTGCAATTTCAAAATGCTCACTGTAGCAGTGTAGTCTGCTTCTGCCAGGTAGCTTCCTTTCTGACTGTAGTATTAGCATCCCAACACCCACCAATCTAGTGGATTAGTCTCCTAGAGCAAGAAATCTCCTTCACTTTATTTCCATCTTGGACATGGACCTTCTTATTCCCTAAAAGAGCTCTGCAGGGGCTCTGCTTAATGGGTTCAACATTATTTCTAAACCGTCGCAGATTTTTAATTGTCATCACAAAAAGCCCCTTCGATTCCCATTCACATGGCATTGCATTTTTTATGTTCATGGCTTACAACACGAGATCTTGGAGGTCCTAAATTTCAATACCACAGACACACTGTCACACTGACAACTACTTAGAAAGCCCTTTTTTATCTAGCTGACCTTTCGAAGTTTGTCACAGCTGGCAAATAAACTTGCTGTGGGAGCATGGTATCCTTTTACTTTCCTTGCTGTTCTTAGACTATACTCAGATTTCAAGTGTCATTAATTTCAAGGGTGATGTTACCTTGAGCAGTAATCCAGATGTTTTCTCCCAACTATAAGAAAAATAGTCTTACTTTTTTATATGACAGCAGTTTCATGAAATATGAAATACTATGTTGAGGGCTCACATCTCTTTTTCATATAGAACAGTGTCTCTGTGTATACGTAGACATGTCTAAAAGCATGGATGTGCATGTGTGTGTATTCCAAAATTATTTTTCATTTCTGTTATTGCGGCTTGTAGAAATAGTAAACCTGGGGATTCAGGAGCTGTAGTCAAAACTTTCAGTAACTGTTACCAATTTTGATGCAAGCTGATCACCCTAAAACTTGAATGACTTTATGAGATGCTGAGCATCCGCCTATCAAATGCATAAATGCATTTTTGGCTTTGAGGCTCCCAGTATCAGCACACATATTTAGAAACTGTGAGCTGCTCAAGATCATATAATATTTTAGAACAGGAAGCAGTATAAACATTCTGATCTTCTGATGTCCATAATTTGTTTCAGCCATTTACACAGTACTGTCCGTTTTAGTTGAGCAGAACTAAAACACTACATTTAGTACAGAATTTTCCAGTTCTTTATCTGTGATGTATTCATTTCTCTTTGTAGATTAGTTGAGTAGTGGGGTTTCGGGGAACCGATGGGAAAACTTTCTGCAGATACATTGGAATTTTATCCTTTCCACCTGTTCTTTCCACCAGTAAGTAAAGCCAATTGACCTATAACTTTGAATTCAGTATTTAAATATAGCCAGGTAGTACATATTTGTTTTACTTAGGGTCCCACCTCACTATTTGAAAATACACTTTTCTTAAATGTGACCTGAGTGTAATTCTTTCTTGTACTTAGTTTTGGAAGAGATTGTTTACTATTCATTTTCTGTGTACTTCAGGAGAATATCTTCATATCTCTGGAACTCGTTTTCTGTCTCCAGTGGTCAGGCTATAGTATAACTTAAAAAGCTGCTAAATATAGAAAAATATCTGTTTAGTAGGTGAGACCTCTGAAGGATTTTCAGCTTAGCTTTGTAGAAGCACACTGAGGTTTGTTTGTTTTTTCCATTATAGTGCTAGGAATAAGGGAGGTAGTCTTTCAAGTAGGAAAAAAACTGGTATTTCCTCACTGTATCATCAATTTTACAAATAAGATGCCCGTAGAGATGCTCACATAAGAGACCCCCTAAAATACGCCCCGTATATTGATACAAAGTGTAATTAATATTAGAATTCAAGTAAAGTTTTATAAGCTGTTATTCTATCTGACACAACAGGTTCTGGTGAGGGCAAATGCTGTATGGGATCTTGAGTTTCAGACATCATTAAGCTTTGGAGATATTGATAGTTTTTTGCCATCAACTTGTGTTAAATTTTTAGAGTGCTGTTCTTGATTGTGGAATGCATTTTTATGATGATGGGTTGAAATTTGCAACAGTTTGGAAGTACTTTTGTGCCCTTTATTGCCTAAGGCTTTTAGGGAAGCTCTAAGTCTTGGTAGGTACTGTCAGTGATCCTGTTGCACAGTGTGGAGTAGAGCATACTGCCTTAGGGTGTGTGGCGGTACTGCAGCCAAGCCGCCTGATTACACCAATAACTCACTTGTAGTTAAGAGTATTTAAAATAACATTTTCTTTTTCATGTCTAATAAATTTCACTGGCATCCAATTGAGTGTATGGCCAAAGTGGATATTCCTGCTTCTCTTATCTCTCACAGCTGTTGCCCCATCCCCTTTCTTGCATTGGCTCTAGCAACTACATGTCCACAGGGAGCATTAAAGTCACCAAACTGCACCAATGGAGCAATCATATTTTTCTTTTGGTGGTTCAATATTCTGTGGTATGAGTTGATCTAATTCATGACTGAAGTAATTAGGAAAGGAGTGGATAGAAAGAAAGAAAATGGTGGTGTAGCGGAGGAAGAACAGGCTTGTCCCCTTCATTGGCAGCATAATGTGAAACTTTACCTCTAGGTAAACCTTGTGACAGTGGTGTTATTTTTAAACTTAGAACTGTGAGAGAATTATTGCTGTAATGTGAAACTGCACTCTTGCTGTGTCCTCCAAAACATGCAGTTCCTATGACCCTTCTTGGTTTAATCCCTTTCTCTCCTAAGTGCCCACTTTTTTTTTTTGTTGTGGGACTTCTAATTTACTTCTAGTATGACTTGCAAGCTGTAACTCCCTTTTCACTCCACAGACCCTGTAAATGGAGGATCTTTGCAAGTGTTTGGCCTCTTTACTCTCTCTTAATTCAAATTCTAAAATGAGATTCTTTACACCTTTGAGCAGAACAGTCACCATCTGCCTTCCTAAATCAGTAAGACTCACTTCAGTGAACTAGAAATCTGCACTCCGCTCTTCTGACTCTTGGAACCACAGAATGGCTGAGGTTGGAAGGGATCTCTGGAGATCATCTGGTCCAACTTCTCTGCTCAAAGCAAGGTCAAGTAGGGCAGGTTGCTCAGGGATGCATCCACTCAGGTTTTGAATATCTCCAAGGATGGAGACTCCACAACCTCCCTGGGCAACCTCTTCCAATGCTCGGTCAGCCTCACAGTGAAACATCTTTTTCTTACGTTTAATCATCCTGTACTTCAATTTGTGCCTCTTGTCCTTTCACTGGGTACCACTGAGAAGAGTCTGGCTCTGTCTTCCCCATCTCCCCCATATGAGAGATGCTCCAGTCCCTTAATGACCTTCATGGCCCTGTGCTGGACTCTGTTCAGTATGTCCATGTCTCTCTTGTACTGCGGCGCCCAGAACTGGACACAGCACTCCAGGTGTGTCCCACCAGTGCTGAGTAGAGGGGAAGGATCACCTCCCTCAGCCTGCTGGTGATGCTCTGCCTAGTGCAGCCCAGGAGGCTGTTGCCCCTCTTTGCTGCAAGGGTGTATTGCTGACTACGTTCATCTAGTTGTGCCCCAGGTCTCCCAGGGGTTTTTCTGCCAGGATGCTTTCTAGCCACTCAGCTCCCAGCCTGTCCTGGTGCCTGGGGTTAGCTGAAAGCCCCAAGCAAGTTTTTATTTTAAAGAGAAGGTCAAATATTTAAGAAATAAGTTAAGAATTTTTTCCTTCTTGTTCTTTGTGTTGTCGAAATAGTTACAAGCATGATAATGATACTCTGGAGGCAAACATGTACTGCTATAAATACTCACAAGTTACACTTAAAAGCAGACTAACAGTTAGCAGCAGTTAGCTGTTCCGTGTCTCAGAACATAGCCATTTCTCACAAACATTATTCACTAAATGCATTTTGGAATATATTATACATAAGTTCTAGAGGCTTTTTAGGCAAGAATGTTGTCTGCCTAATAAGCTATTCAGTAGCACTTTGTGTTTCTTGAGCTGGCAAATAGATATAAATATGCTTGGTTTCAGAGGGAAAGCCTGTCTGATATGTGTACACTGTATAGGATTGGGAACACTTTCATGAATAATCCAACTGATCTCAACACAGCAATTCATATAAATAAATGCTATTCAGTTTTAGGGAAGACTGTAGAGCAGCAGAGATGGCAACCATAGTTGTTTCATCACAAATCTTGTGATATTGGATACTTTATTAGCTTCCCAGCTCCTGGAAACAGACTCTCAGTTTTACTTCCAGCATTCTTGGCTTGAAAAAAAAAATTTAAAGTTGAAATGACATTTTGAAAACTTAACCAAAAGACAAAACCAGCTTCATTTTTCCTTCAAGGTGTCTAAGCCAAAGTACTTCTCAGATTTTCATTTCTCAGCTTTGAAATATTCAGACTGGTACTACTGGAATCAGATTGAAAGGTTAGCTCTGCCCAGTTCTGTAGGACCATCCACAATGGCACTGTGTGGCCAAATTCTCTGTTCCTGGACAGCACCACAGGAGTGCTTTAGCTGTCATGACATATAATGTATAATATCTTCCATGTGTTAGGCCTTGGCACACCAGTCTCAGCACCCCTTGGATCGCACCTCTGAGAGTGTCCTTGTGTTGTATTCCAAGAGCCAGCCTGTTGATCAGCAAACCCAGAGGAATGGGTGCCATGCTCAATACCATCCTAATATTTCCATTGCTGGGATATTATCACATTCTTCTTCTGGATATGCTTATGTCAGGAGCAGAGTCTCACATTCTCATCTCCCTGTGGAGAGAAGTGTGCTCTAGAGAGCACACTTTTTGTAAGGTGACCTGCAACATGCATATCTATGAATAGAAGTTGTTGTCACAGTTTACCAGAGAAACTCTTGGAGCGAGCGAGCAAGCAATCAAAACTGTTATAAAACCAAAAGAAACAAATAACAGGGCCAGTACCTCCAGTCAGGGAAGTGGGATGGCAGGAAGCGCTCCCGAGGAGGGTGCTGGGTTCCTCGCCTTGGGCTTATTCTAGAGTTAAGGTAAAGTTAGGCTTATGGCTCTGAGAATGACAAATGGGACACACATGGCAAATAAGAAGGGGCTTCAGTAGAAGCTGCCAAAGACAGACAAGGACTGCTGCTGGAGTTCTTCCCTGAGCAGACCTTAGCCGGGGTGCTTCGACTGTCCTGTGGTGTAATTCTCAGTCTGGGGTTGGAGCTAGGGTTGGGATGAGAGTACCCAGAAAGCTAATCTGAGACAGAGTAACAAAGGGGCTCACTAGGGATCGCACAGTTATTTGAGGGGAATTCTCCCTGCCGCACTAGCTGGCCTGAGTATGTGGCAGAGTAACTGGTCTTGGGCTCAGTGTACATTAATGGTCAAGATTAAGATTATGGCTCTGAGGAAGGGAAATCTAAGACATGCAGTAAGGCTGGTGCTCAAAAGAGGTTGCCAGCATAATTTAAAGTAAGGTTGAAAGCAAAATAAACTCATTGTTTCTTAAAGCTGCATTTAGCATTTTCACAAGATTGTTCATTGGCAGATCTTTTATTTTTACATTTTCTTCCTTGCTTTGCATTACATATCCATACGTGATAGTGCATGACTTTTTTTTTTGCAGTCATGAAACTCATATGAGTCACAGTTCTGGTAGATCTCAAACAAAGGACCTAGTGTGTGCCAACTGAGAAGCTAAATCCATCGTGCTTCTCTCAGATGGGTAAAAGAAATTCCATGTCATCAATTAGCTCTTATTTTTTATGCAAGGTCTCAAAGAGTTGTGTGAACTTTAGTTACAGAAGCCTCACCTACCCCTAACTGGTAGGTACGACTGATAAAACAATTGAAGGAAAATGAGGCAGAATTTTTCATAGAATTTTTGGAATGTTAATGTCCTCCAGTCATCTCAAAAGTAGGCAAGCTGTATGAATTTCATTTTACAGTTGAGGAAACTAGGAAGGGAAAGATCAAGTGACTTATTCAAGGACATAGAAATAAAGAACTTTGGAACTGGCTGAATACTCTCAAAACTCTTCTGTTCCATTTTCTTGCCTATAGACTCTTTCTATAGACAATAGAAATATTCCACTTTATTAATTTTTTTTTTAAATATGTCCTATAGTCTTAAAAGAAGAAGGGGCTTCCCAAATCAGAGCTTCAATTGAATGGATTTGGGTAATGCAGGCAAACGAAAAGATTGGTTATATGTCCCACAAAGATGTAGGGCGCCCTTTCCCTCCAATGTTGTGACACAGGTTAGTTGTTTCTGACTATTTTTGCTCATCTCGAGAGCAGAGGGTAATGGTGGAATGGCAGCATCTTTCCCTCATCCACTCAAGCACAGCACGGCACTGCATAAGGAAGCAAGGCTAGTTCCAAGCACTTCTATATTTTTATGAGAGATTTCCTTTGCTAGGTATTCTAGTTCTTCTTCAGCAGACTTATTCCCTTTCAGGTTTTCCTGGAGAATTATGCCCACTGGTTAAAATTTCAAAGTTTTGAATCTTCGAACTAATTAGACTAATGACATTTTTCGTTTGTTTCCAGAAGATTATGGATCATGGAGAACTAGAAGTGAGGAAACAGATTATATGCCTTGTGTATCCCAAAGGAGGAGATGGGGAGCTGTGGAAAGGTAAGGGGAGTTACAAGACAATTGTTCTGTGATAACGGAACCTGTGATCTCGTTGAAGGTAGAAAGGAAAAAGGCAGAGGAGGACAGGATTAAGAATGAGTGAGAGGAAAGGAGGTAATGAGGCTAGTCTGGAGATAGTATAGTCAGACAGTGAAAAGACTGAGCAAGAGAAAGAGACAGCTACATCACAACTAAAAACTGGAGTGAAGGGGGAGGTGGAGGGATGGCAAAGAGGTGAAAATGGAAAATTCTGCTATTGCCTTCTGGCCAGAAAGAAATGTGAAAGGGAAGCAGACAAAGGAAGAGGATTAAAATCTAGAAGAGATTGGAAATTATAAAAGAGGCTACAATGGCTGAAGACACGGGAATCTTACCAGAACAGTAATTTTGACTTTGGCCTTTCAAGTTGTAAATAATATATATTGCTTCTGTGAGTGGAAGTACATTATTTCCTATTGATGGCATAGGGGATCTGCTTCTACAGTTACTGCAGCAATATATGAGAAGCAGTTTTATAAGTTATCCCTTCTCTTTGTTATGATCTGCCTCTTTTTCACATTCACAATTTTACAGAGGCAGGCATCCATTTGACACAGTAGAGGAAAAAGACATACACAAGAATTCATCCTTCACTGATTCCTTCAAGAATTTTGACGGATTTTTCTTTCTTAAGAAAAACCCTTGTCAGAGCATTTTAGATGGAACTGTATAGATGCTTTTTAGTAGTGATTAAACCGTGCCTGTCAGCTAAGAAAAGCCTCTTTAACTGGTGTAGCATAGGTCATTTTGCCTGTGATTTACAGACAGAAACAGATTATACTATCAGTTTAGTGCTTTTTTTCCTCTTTAGAAGAGGAATTTGTAACAAGTCTCTGGTGTGGAGGACTGTTTGCTATACAAAGAAGCAAAGTCAGAGGGTGTTTGACACCGGAAACTAACTTTGTTCTAAGGCATGAAATCAAAATCATGATAAGGTGAGGAACTCCCTATCTTAGCAAGGCGTATATACAGCATGCACCTGGATCCTGGATCAGAAACAAGTAATTATAAATATGAGTGATTTTTGATGAAAGAAATATCCTGAAACAGCTAGCAGTGTTCAAAGTGGAGACTATTTAGAAAGTCAGAAGAGCCTTGTTCCCACACAGAGCGTCAGCTTTGATCTTTGATGATGTCCCTGTTTCACAGTTCAGTATTCAATAGCCAGGAACCTGATCACGCAGATGGCCCCTAAACAGCATGTTTGCTGTAGAAGCTTGCATCAGGCAAAGCTGCCCATTGCAGAGATGAGGTTCCTACTCCCTCTAGTGCAGCAAGCGCACATTCAGGCACTGTCTGACACTGCTTTTAAAAAAGGGCTCAGTGATCTAAAGGAAGTTAAGGAGTAACGATTTTTGTGGTAGAAGTGGAATTAGTTTGTGCGTTGATTTACCAAGAATTCAGGCAAGCTGTCATAAGAACAATACTTTTAAATTGTCAAGTGATTTGACTGCTGTGGTCCTTAAAGATTCACACTGGCCTAAAAAGTGAGGTGCTGTCCTGGCTAAAATCAAATCTGAATAGCAATGAGGGGCTGGAAGTTAGAAGTTGTGTTTCTAAGGTGCTGTAACTCGGGAATTACAAGTCAGATGTAGATGCCTCGATTCTCTGTACGGAAAGTAGATGAGAGATCAAAGATGCAGCGGCTGGAGTGGGGAGCTGCCTGCAGGCAGCCAATACAGATCTGGATTTTAACTCTATGCCCAGCGTTAGCTCTTGTCTTTCACTTCCCTGTGCCTGTGCTAGCATCACTTGCATAAGTGGAGCTGGAGCACTTCTACATGCACATGAGTAAATCTGCTCTCCTAGTCCTTTCTGGAGCGTGCATGCCTGACTCAAGTGCCCACGAGTGTTCTTTACATTAACAAAGCAGAGATCACCATTCACTTCTAAAATGCAGTAGGTGGTGAACAGAGACCAGAAGTGTTTCCCCTTCCCTTTGCCCTACCACTAGGCTAAGTACTCATTCACTCCTTTTTGCATTCCTCTTTTCAGCAGAAGTGGAAGGATAACCAGGATTGTTAGGGAGTTGTCCTGGAAGGTAGGAGCTGGTGGTTTGAATACCTGCAGGTTGAAGGGTATAAAACTCCTGCTTCTTGGCTGAGTGTTTTATTCATTAGACTACATATATAAAAATTTGGCACGTCGTTACTGCTTTGATGGAAGATACTGAGTGGGCCAGTCCTCTGAATGCACGTGAAGTATACTATAGGCATACTATAGACTGCTTGGGGACATAAGTGGTGCTCTGCCTGGTTTCTGGACTGCAACAGCCTGTTGTACTTCACAAAGAGGTGAACTGCATCTTGATTCTGCAACACTAACTGAAATTAGCAGTTGAATCCAATGCAATTAGTCCACTGAACTGGAACAAATTTGTGGTGGGTTGACCTTGGCTGGATGCCAGGTACCCACCAAAGCCACTCTATCATTCCCCCTCCTCAGCGGGACAAGGGAGAGAAAATATAATGAAAGGCTCGTGGGTCGAGATAAGGACAGGGAGAGATCACTCACCAGTTACCATCACGGGCAAAACAGACTCGACTTGGGTAAAATTAACTTAATTTATTGCCAATCAAATCAGACTAGGACAATGAGAAATAAAACCGAATCTTAAAACACCTTCCCCCACCCCTCCCTTCTTCCCAGGCTCAACTTCACTCCCGAATTCTCTACCTCCTCCCCTCCAGCAGTGGAGGGGGACAGGGAACGGGTGGTGCTGTCAGTTCATCGCACGTTGTTTCTGCCGCTCCTTCCTCCTCAGGGGGAGGACTCCCGACACTCTTCCCCGGCTCCAGCGTGGGGTCCCTCCCATGGGAGGCAGTTCTCTGCGAACTTCTCCGACACGAGTCCTTCCCATGGGCTGCAGTTCTTCACGAACTGCTCCAGCGTGGGTCCTTTCCACAGGGTGCAGTCCTTCAGGAACAGACTGCTCCAGCGTGGGTCCCTTCCACGGGTTGCAAGTCCTGCCAGCAAACCCGCTCCAGCGTGGGCTCCTCTCTCCACAGGTCCACAGGTCCTGCCAGGAGCCTCCTCCAGCATGGGCTTCCCATAGGGTTCACAGCCTCCTTTGGGCATCCACCTGTTCTGGCGTGGAGCCCTCCACGGGCTGCAGGTGGATATCTGCTCCACTGTTAACCTCCATGAGCTGCCGGGGCACAGCCTTCCTCACCATGGTCTTCACCATGGGCTGCAGGGGAATCTCTGCTCCGGCACCTGGAGCACCTCCTCCCCTCCTTCTTCACTGACCTTGGTGTCTGCAGAGTTGTTTCTCTCGCATATTCTCACCCCTCTCTTCCACTGCCATTGCTCAGTGGGTTTTTTTTTTCCCTTTTTAAATATGTTATCACAGAGGTGCTACCACCGTCGCTGATTGGCTCAGCGTTGGCCAGCAGCAGGTCCATCTTGGAGCTGGCTGGCATTGGCTCTATGGGACATAGGGAAAGCTTCTAGCAGCTTCTCACAGAAGCCATCCCTGTAGCCCCCCCGCTACCAAAACCTTGCCATGCAAACCCAATACACAATTATATGTCACTGTACAAAATTACTTGAAAGCTATAGAACAGGAATTTTAAAAGAGCCTACTGACTGTTTCATGCGAAGCTGTGTGGTTTTGGCTAAGTATTTCTGAAATTGCCAGCCCACTTTGCTTGCAAATAGCAGCACAAGATTTTAATGGAACGTGTGGACTATTTTTCTGCAGAAGCTTGACTACACTTACACTTCAGAGATTGGCATGTATCACATGCCTGTGGGTAACTACCCACATACCAAAAATTGCAGATCGAGGCCTCTTCTACAAAAATCTCGGAATGCACTGGCTGAGGTCTCATGTTAATCATCCCTTCCCAAAATGAAGAAAATAGCCAGTATTGAAAGTAACTTGGGAGAAGGTCAGGATGGTAATTTAAAAGAGTTTCTAAAAGATGATACAAGTGCCCAGTAGTAACTCTAGGTCCCCAATCCATTCAGTCCTTTGAAGACTCTGATTGCTCTCTGTTAATGCTACTACCAATACCTTTCCTTTGCATAGCACCTACAATCCTAAAGAAGCCCAAAAAGTGGTGGTATGACAGAGTGGGCTGCAGAACAGCCAAGAGATCACTAGGAAAACCATTTCCTTTCTTTATGTTCTGGTCATACGGTACATAGGGACAAACATTCATATGGAAGAGTTATGTCAGAAAGTATTGATATCTCTGAAGTGTCAGAAATATTTTGCATTTCAAACTAAATCAGTTTAATGTTATAATCATCTTTAATTTCCTTAAGTTATTTCTTGTGCACCTTTCTATAATTTTCTTCCAATCAAATCTTTTTTTCTGCTCCCTGCCAAACTCCTGTCCCTGGTGTCTGGTGGGTGGCCATTGTGGGCACAGCACGGACAGACAGTTCTTGTTTTGCCATTAGCTGTGACCTTAAGGGTGATTACATTTTCTTTCCCTTCTAATTTTAAATTATGCCTTATCAGAGGGTTTCTATAATTTATATATCTAATCCCTTCTTAGAGGTCTATTTCTGACTGCTTAATATCATATAAGACATTTTAAACATATAGTCTGTTAAATTAATGATCTCCTACCAGTTTTCCACAAAGATCACACATTATGCATTAGCGATACAGTTGATTTAATTGTTACAAGATGCTTTGCTCAATTGCTTTCTCCCCAGGTACTGTCAGAAAAAGGGACCCCACTCTCCCTTACAGTAAATATTTTATTACCTGAGTCACCTGTTGTGTCACCTGTAAGGATGTGCCCTGGAGGATGTGGGGGTATGGCTCTCTCAAAGCTCCCTGTGCATAGCACTTCACTGGGATTTGCTACCATAAGTGAGACAGGGTGAGACGGTGAATCCTAGCTCATCGTCAGTGACATGGTATTTGGATGACAAAACAAAAAAAAAGGTTTTTTTAGTTATAGTGTTGTGGTGGTCATCATGGCCTAACTTGTGAAGAGAGAGAATATCTTTTACTAGATCACGTGAGATAGCTGGAAAAAACAGATGGGCTTTAGACCACACAATTTACTAATTAGAAGCCTAACTTTGGGAACCATGTCACAACTTTGGGAGCCAAACATTAAAACAGTAAAACAAACTAGATAATTAAATGAGAGCTTCAGCTTGGCAGCCATGTTCCTTTCCACCTGCTTAGCCTCTCTCCAAGAATTCCTGATGTGTGCTCCAGGTCTTCTCCAAGTGAGGGGCTGTTCACAGCAACAGCACATTTTCAAGTTCTTAATTTCAGTTCTTAATAACTTCCATTTCAGTTTGTGGATTCAGGCTTTGGAAAACAAATGCAAATTACCTAGATGGCTGTACCTGGAGCCAGGCACCTGTACTGATTCCTCTCTCCAGATCTTTCTTACTCAGGCAGGAATATGTCAGCTATGCCAATGTCAAAGATGGTTCTCATCACTGTCAAGAAGAGCTGGAGCTGAGCAAAACAATTGCATGTGCAGGCAAATAGAGTCATAGAATCATTTAGGCTGGAAAAGACCCTTAAGATCATCGAGTCCAACTGTAAACCTAACCCTGCCAAGTCCACCACTAAACCATGGCCCTAAGCACTATGTCTACATGTCGTTTAAATACCTCCAGGGATGGTGACTCAACCAGTTCCCTGGGCAGCCTGTTCCAGTGCTTGACAACCCTTTTGGTGAAGAAATTTTTCCTAATATCCAATCTAAACATCCCCTGGTGCAACTTGAGGCCATTTCCTCTCATCCTATCGCTTGTTACTTGGGAGAAGAGACCGACACCCACCTCGCTACAGCCTCCTTTCAGGGAGTTGTAGAGAGCAATGAGGTCTCCCCTCAGCCTCCTTTTCTCCAGGCTAAACAACCCCAGTTCCCTCAGCCGCTCCTCATAAGACTTGTGCTCTAGACCCTTCACCAGCTTCATTGCCCTTCTCTGGACACAGTCCAGCACCTCAATGTCTTTCTAGCAGTGAATAGATCTATTTAAGCAAAGAGATTGTCCTGGTGTAAGCGGTCTGGTAGAAGGGGGAGGACGGCTAGCTGCTGTCACAAGCTGCTATTTTTTGTCTAGATCCATTTTCTGATTTGGCCCCCAAAACTTATCAGATGGAAGTTATTTTGTTACTTTCTAAAAAAATGCCTTTCCTCGACTAAACGAAGCCCAGTATATATTCTATGCTTCTTTTTTCCAAGTTCATATACCATCTAAGTGGTTAGCAGGGAAAGGAAGGTTGTTAGAACATCTGAATTCTTTTTATGGTAGGTGTCATCTGGCTTAGCCAGTGATTTGCTGTGACATACATACACTATTTAGATGGTTTGTCTGGAGCTGGTCCCACCCCAGCACAACACAGGCAGTAACTCTGGGCTGTTCTGAAGATCCGTTATACATTTTCTTCCTTGCCACTCTCATTACCTGACAGGTTCATCCCTTTTTTTTTTTAAAGCTTGAAAAAACCCAAGTCTTATAAAAGTTCTGTACAATCTGTCATTTTCCTGTGTCTGCGTTAAGACTGGGCCCAGATATTTAAAATGAAAGGGATACTGTGCATCTACAATTTCTAGGTGTCCCCAGAAGCTGCAGGTACTTAACATCTCAAAATCTGGGCCATGATTTCTCTACTTATGAGATGCAAAATTCTCTCTGAGTTTTTAACAAAACTAAATTGTTTTGCTGCCATCAGAATCCACTGTGATAAAGCGAGATCTGATAAAGCACCAGGAAGTTTTCTCTTTGTGTATAAATATTTATGTATGTAAATGGGTGTATGGTTAATTATAACTGACAAGAAGAGACTGACACAAACTCAGATCCTCTGTCCCCACAGAGAGATACAACTTGCTTGTTGAAGTGTTGTGACATATCTCATGGGTTGTGTACTGAATCGTTGATTAAATGCCTCAGCATCTGGACAGCTAAAATGCCAGTGACTGTTGAAGAGGGAGGAAGGAATGTACACTGAGTAAGAACACAGAGAGATCACCTGGTATATATTTCTTGATATTTCATAAATTGGTCAAAGGCTGAATTGTTTGGTTTCCCTTTATATTTTACTAAAGACTGGACTGAAATCTTCTTCACTGAAGACTGCTCAGGCTGTCTAGCTCACACATGCACACAGAATAGAGTCCCTCACCCAGGAAAGTTAGAAGAGAATTTAATAAGAAGATAGGACAGGCTGCACTTGACAGGCACGGGGCAGTCTGAAAACAACCCCTGCAATTGACTCTTTCAGCATAGGCAGACTCCCTGAATCTGCTTATATATTTCGAAAAGGTTTGCATATAGCTAACATTTTTGAATGAGGTTTGAATATTTTTTGTTTTCTGTTTTTTCATTCCTTCTGTTACTTTTGTCACTGCGTTTTGTTTGCATGTAAGCTATTGTCTCTTCTGCCAGGTACATCAAAAGAAGAATTCCACTTTACTTCTGCTTTTACCCTTTAAGAGTCTTACAATGCTACCTGAAGGGAAAAGAAATGTTTAGATCAAATTTATAGTGCTGCTTGGAATCATAGAGGTGTGTGTGTATTTAATTCAAAAAATATATCTATTTAATAACAATATGAGTAAATGTATAACGATGTGTAGCTGAAAAGGCAGAACACTTCTGCATTACATTTTTGGGACATGGAGGAGAGGTATTTCCTTTTAATACTTCGACTTGCTTTTCCAGCATGGGATTTCATACTGCTTGTGCATTCCTTGAAATAGTGATGTTTTTAAGTGTGCTACATTTTGGTTTTCTTTATTTTTGTCATTTCATGATGAAAGGCTGCATGATTTCTAATGTGATGTTACATACCATCATCATTATACATGTTTTCTGCAAGACAGTCCTTTATTGGACTAAGGCTGTTACTGATGTTGGCATTTTGGCCAATAGACCACACAATAGACCACAGTGTGCCATGTGGTCTATTCCTGTTTCAGAGAGAAGTCTCAACAGTCTTTGAAACCCTGCCTCAAGGAAATGTGGAGGAAAAAAGAACGTACCAAAACATATGCTAGCATGAAATTTATTCTGGAACTAAACCCATGAAACTTTTGAAATGCATTGTTCAACAAATGTACTCTATGTGTGTGTGTGTAATGTAAGTGGATGTAAGAAACCTGGTAGGTGATTTGCCTTAAGGCTGATCTTCTGTGTAGAAGCAGAGATGGCTACTGACCAAGTTCATGGCACTTTCCCCTCTGTTTCCCCATAGACTTTTCTGCTTATTATTTCTACATATTGCAAGAGACAGACTCAGCAACGAGTTTTCTGAAACAAAATAAAACTGAAAGACATCAAGCTACAAAGTCAGCTATTGCTCTTAGAGATCCATCATTTTGCTTATACTGGGTTAACCATCTACATGGTCTCAGGTACAAGGAAATTGGTACCTAAGTGCTGACAAATGGAGTGCTTGACGGGAAAGAGAAAAGCATTACGCTGCAGTCGTCGTTCATGCTCTGTGGATGCCTTCTCCCATTTCTTTTTACTTTGAACCTTCTTTTCCTTTCTCAGCATTATAGACATTAACTAGAAAGATGTCTTTTACAAATTTTCTCATGACACCTTTCCCTTGCTTTCTTTTCTTCCTCTGCAGCTTATTGGCAGGTATATTCCCTTATTGCAAAGGCAACGTTAATAGGTTCTTTCTTACTCCAGTGGGAGGCCTATGTATACTAGCTTACACCTTCAGATTTTGCTGAAACCCTAATGGACATAGAGAGGCAGAATAACTCTAGTATTATACTCCTGCAAAATTCACTCTTCATAAAGCCAAACAGGTACTTTATGCTAAAAATTATTTGCAAGGATGATGGAAGTGCAGCTTGGCTTTGTGGCCCCTACTCCAAAGCCTTTCTTCTTGCAACCTCTGCTTCGCACTGCACACTTCATGTAAACTGGGATGTCAGTCTGTCTTTTTTGTGTCTTTCCTGAAAGTCTTTGATGTGCTGGGTTCAGAAGTTACTAATACAAATTCCACCCCTGAACGACTCCTCTAGGTATGGTGATTTTCAAGGCAATCTCCCATTTGTGTTATTGCTATTAATGGGGGATTTGCTGCCAAGCTTTCACTGCCTTCTTCTCTTGTTGACCTTTTATAGCCCTATCAGCCTTATTTCTTTTTACCCTCCTATGTCAAGCCAGTTAATGGCAAAAGCTTTTTCTTTTCCTTCTAGTCCTTGCCTTCATATTCTTCTGCGTGTAGCCTGTCTGCTTGTATTACATAGCTGTCTTCTAGAGCTTAGCTTCTTCTGCTATCTTTAATGTGCACCTATTTCATATGACCTGCATTCCATCGCAACTTGGATATCATACTGTTGTGTTATGGGGCTTCAATGAGTTAATCAAGTCATATTGTCTTGTGTGTAGTTTATTTAAATTGGAATCCATAAGAGGAGATGCACACAGGGCAGTTCGTGTTTATTTTTCTGTTGACTTTGAAGCCTCCACTTGCAATCGACTTAATTGTTCTTTTTGTATACAGCAGTCTTGCAGAAACTTATACACTGCGTGTAACCAAAAGGCCTTATGAATCTTATGCATTTTAGGAAGATGCATTAAAATATTGTTATAGAAATTCAGAAATAATTTTCTAGTGTAGAAGGTAATGCAAAAATATTTCAAGAGCTTTGTTGTGGGTCAGCCCCAACTTCTAAATTTCACAAAATTGGTTCTTCATTGCGATGTATAAACCCCTTACTGGTGTTTTTAGATCCAGCTATGAAATATATGTATGAGTGGTACTAACTAAATTTCCTAATAGATTTAGTTGTAAATTACTGCTTAAGGGAAAAAGAGATAAAGGCTCATGGAGTAAAATCATTAAGATTGGGGCAACTGATGGACTTGTCTTGTAGAAACCCAAATTCAATACTGTTTTGACTGCAGATTGAGGATTGTCAATACATAACAGCTACAAATTAGAGGGGCTGCTTAAATTAGCAGCTACAGCTTTATGAGACCTGTACTGGTTTTGGCTGGGATAGAGTTAATTTTCTTCATAGTAGCTGGCATGGGGCTATGTTTTGGATTTGTGCTGGAGACAGTGTTGATAACACAGGGATGTGTTAGTTACTGCTGAGCAGTGCTTACACAGAGTCAAGGCCTTTTCTGCTCCTCACACCACCCCACCAGCGAGGAGGCTGTGGGGGCACAAGAAGCTGGGAGGGGACACAGCTGGGACACGTGACCCCAACTGACCAATGGGATATTCCACACCATATGACGTCATGCTCAGCATATAAAGCTGGGGGAAGAAGAAGGAAGGAGGGACATTTAGAGAGATGGCGTTTGTCTTCCCAAGTAACCGTTACGCGTGATGGAGCCCTGCTTTGCTGGAGATGGCTGAACACCTGCCTGCCCATGGGAAGGAGTGAATGAATTCCTTGTTTTGCTTCGCTTGCATGCGTGGCTTTTGCTTTGCCTGTTAAACTGTCTTTATCTCAACCCACGAGTTTTCTCACTTTTACACTTCCGATTCTCTTCCCCATCCCACCGGTGGGGAGTGAGCAAGCAGCTGTGTGGTGCATAGCTGCCGGCTGGGGTTAAACCATGACAAGACCCCAAGTCTTGAATAATGGAGAATATTGCAAGTTAGGATTGATGTTTAATATCTGAATATGGGCTATGACTGGAGTAGCTATCCTACAGTGAGTAAGGATAGATAGAACAGAGGAGCATTGGCAAGTAAGTCTGGAGACACCAGAACCTGACAAGCAGAAGGCAACAGATGAGAACTGAAGCACTGCAGCAGAAATGTGCGAGGAAGAGCGCTGGGCAGCACTGCTGAGAGGAGCCTCAGGGCTCAGGACCAGAAGACCAGAGGCTGCTGTGAGTTTGTTTAAGATGCATTGACAGAAAGTACAATTTTGTAATGCCTGCAAGTGAGAAGTAATGGCTGCTATAGCTTACATTTAAACTTTCAAATTTAAGATTTTTAATCCATCCTTTGTGACGGAAGAGGAGGTGATCTGTCTCAAAATTGCTAAACTGGTTGTTGCTGCTCTTGTCTAGTAGGAACAATGGGGTACAGAATCTTGCGAGATCTTACATTTTTTTATAGCCCTGCCTAAAAATAGAAGTAGAAATCCTAACTTCAGCTTTTGCTGTCCCTATTTGGAAAGTTTGGTCAAAGGCCTATGGCAGAATTGTGTAATATCCTCTGAACTAAAATAGCTGTCAGTCAGAATGCTTGAACCGTTCCTTTCTCTTACAGAAGGAATACCTGGTACCTGGTTTACAGCTGCTCCAGTATCCACCAGTAGTAAAATCATCCATATATTTTACTTTAAAAACAAAATAAGTAGCACTAAATTTAACCTGTTTTTAACAGTAAAGCAAGTGACAAGATATTTTGACAGATGTGACACTGACTACATTTGATATAATAAGATGTAGGCTCCTCTTTGGCTTCATTCCAGAAGAAAACATATGGAAAAGATTTTCTTTTTTTTAAAACACATAATTTTTATCATAAATCTGGAATTTTTTTTCACCCTAAGAAATTTATAGATGTCAGCTGATGGACAACTGCTAACAACATTATTTTCCCATGTCTGTTGGTATCAGATTTGTGTGAATAAAAGATGCACTAAATATCCTTGGGAAATTTATCACTCTGCTTTTTTTGGTGGGGATGTATTTATAAAATGTGTTGTAAATGATGGAGTAATAGAGTTCGTTTAAATTCACCAGTATTGCTCCACAATCTTTTATTTTATGCTCCAAATATAGTAAGGCAATTACCAAACAAGTCACTTTACAAGACCAAAAGGCTTCTGTAGTTTGCTTATGTGTGAAGTCTGTACCTGGCTCTGTTGCTACCCGTCTCTTTTAGACTGGCCAACTATTAGATTTCACAAAGTAAAGGATCTCGTCTCAGCTCTTTTGTGAAAGCTGTTTCAGTTGTGATAATAGGGTTTAAGCTCTTTTCAAAACAGAAGGAAACAGCCTCTTCCTCACTGGCTATGCAGTACTTCTCTCACTAAATAGTATTTAGGACAGTAGCATCCTTGGATATTAATGGATGCTAGGCAACTAAATAAAATGAGATAAGCTTATCTTTTATAGTGACTTTTAGATCACCTAATGTTTCAGTTCAAATCAATTACATGAGATGCTGATTCTTGTACTTAATCCCATGACACTTTCTGCAAGAATTGGATCACAACATAAAAAACAATTTCTGATAGATAGGTTAGTCAGCACATTCTTTTCTTTCTTCTGCTTACAAAATGCTCAGGAATTTCTCACATTAATTTACTGTATGTATTTGTGAATTTATTTGGAAAATGTTTTCACTACATGAATATCTTGTGAACAGTTTGTTGTGAATATTTATTATCTAACTTCTACATTAATTCAGTGTTGGTTAGTCATTTGAGTGATACAGTTTCTGTACCAGATTACTTTTGCATCTTACAAATACATTTCACAATTAAAGTACCGTGTGAATAATCAAACTCAACATATATTTTGCTACGACTTAAGCTTTTGCTTAAATTCACTATTGCAAGTGAAAGTAAACCTTGATTGCTTCTGAGCTCAGATGAATATTAGTGGCATTTTTCCCATTGCTCAGGCAGCTCAAGTAATTGCATTCTCCTGACCCAGATTCTCCCTGCAGACTCAGGTCAATACAGCCTTCTTCACTTGGTCTTCTGTTGTGTAAAGTCCCTATGGGCTGTGAAGCAGTTGTCACAGTCCACTCCAGAAATGGCTTCATTGCAGTGAAATGCATTTATTAAATCCTTTGGGATCCTTTCATGCAGGGCCCTGAGATGTAAAATTTCTTTCACGTGCTTTGTAATTAAAGAATACAATCAACCACTATTAAACCTAAAAGAAGGTATTGCTTAAAGTCAGGCATTTACTTATGTATTTATATGGTTAAATAGAATAGTTTTATTTCTCAAACCTTCTGGTCATCTTCTGGTTTCTGTAAAGTCAGTGACAGACATATACTTAACACTTACTAAAATAAATAGGGCTTCAAATTGCTGTATTTAGGCATTCATGCTTGATAATTTTGGCTTTAGCTTGTCAGTGCCTGTATGTTTGCCTAATTGTAAACACTAAATTTCTTTCATTACAAGGTGCTGTGAGGGTTATATGATTGTTTAGAAAGTGCTTTGAGATAATCAAACGAAAGACAATTACAGGAGTGCAAGGCATTTTAATGTGGTTCCTCTAAATATTGATCATGGACAGAGGCTGTGTTATAATAATAATTTTTCATGGACAATATCTTTAATAAACTTTAGTTGAATCTACTTTGAACTTCAGTTGAATTGTTAGTATCTGAAAAAAAGTTTGTTCCTAGGGATTGTAGATGGGAAATGCAGGATGGTGGTACTCGGATATCTCGGAAGGTTTTCCACTGAAGACGTGGTGGAACAACAGACTCTCTAGTGACGAACCATCTTGCTTCCTGGGTGGCCAGAATCCTTACTGCTAGTTTATCTCTGCACAGCTAAGAGATCTGTCTCTTGGGGTGGGAATCAGAAATTAGCAAAGTCTTGGAGTTGTTCTCCAGACGTTGGAGGAGCCAATAGGGAGGGCAGAGGAAAGAATTTGGCAGCAAAGGGGAGGGAGCAGAGTATTGAAGAAGGGGAAGAATCTGGTGTTTGCATTTTCAATGGAAGGCTTCCACGAAAGAATAACTGGGAGGGAGAAAGAGAGCTTAATATTTGAAGTCTGAAGTATCTCAGGATACAGAAGCGTGCTCAGGCACTGAGAACATGTTTTCTCCCTGCATAATGTAATCTGGAGTTATTGATTACTTCACATCTGAAATTTTGTCAGCAAAAGCATCAGAGAATAAATATTATCAGCACTGTTGTAGAGTCGCTAAATATTTTGTATTTGTGAATAAAGTCTCTTCTTCTGGTGTTCTCAGCTGACATATTCACTGCCTTTTATTGTCATATAGGAGGACTATACCATTTTGATGAAAAATCCATTTATGAATCAGCCTGTATCTCATACATGTACAGGAGATCAGGTCATCTTGCCAAGATTATTTCTTTTACACACACACACACACACACACACACACGATTTCACTCCTTTTGGTTGTCTTACTATTTATTTCACAACTACAACAGCAATTTTTCTCTCTGACATACTTTTTACCTATAACCGTTGGGTATTCTTCTCCTGGACATCGCTGCCTTGCCAGGTCTTTGCTGATGACACCCGCCTGCACTCATCCAGAGACAGAGTCAAGCTCACTGCAAGGGTGCCACAATGTCTGAAAAAGAATAGTCCTGGGAGGAGGAGCAGCTAACTCCAGTTCAACATGGGCAAAACTGAATTGTTACTAACCACTATCTGCATTTTGTTCCTAGAAAATGTTTTTCCTTACTCTTAGCCAAGAAACTGACTCTGGTAATCCACAAACTGGATCATCATCAGGCCACATTAGAAAAGCCTAACCTCTGAGCATTTTTGACACCACAGACAACTTGGCAGCAAAAAGCATGGGAGAAAAGGACTACACAAAGAAACACAAATCCATCATCACTTGTATGACCAAACATCATCTCCCCTGCCAGAACATTCACATTGAATGAATCACTGTTAGCCACGAGTCTGCCATGTACACCAAAGCTGCTTAGTGTTCATAAGAGGGACTGCAGAAGACACCAGAGCAAGTTACATTGTCATGACAGAATTTTTCTGTGTGAGGACATCCATGGCCCTTTCAAGAAGTTATTCAGGTGGCTCATTTTATTTGGTAGAGAATAACATGGCGGAAAATTTTACTGACATTTTTGAGTATTAAGACTTTCACTGTGAGTCATTCTGTGACCCTGCAGTCTTTTACACACAGCTTCTCCCCAGATGTTTCTCCACGCCCTTGAGTCTGAATCTGAGTGCAATGTTGTGGGGAAGTTCAAGGAACATCCCCATGAGGAACTGACATCCAGAAGCTGACTCTCCAGATACTAAACATTAATACGCAGTGTTCAATACATCTATAGCTCATTTATATAGCATTTGTGTACCTTTTCTCATGAGTACTTTATGCAACATCACTCCCATGTCACTACTTCCAGTGCTGCCTCAAATCCAGTTCTGAATGCCAGAGTCCTAGACAATATACTGCTTTTAAGGACAAATGCAAAAATGTGTAGTTCTCAGTGTTTGATGGCTTTTCCTAATACAAACCTATGTTTCCATTTTGTTTTCCTTCATGCAATTTAATTCCCTTATTACAAATATCAGCTTTTCCCAGCTTTTTTTTTTGTTTCTCCATATACAGAAACTCAGACTAGAAGAACTGCAGCAGCTTCCTAGTTTGTTTTGTCCTGGCACAATCCTATCCAAATGCTTGATATTGCTGGGCAGTTTGGGTTTGTAATTTGAGAGAACAACCCTCACATTTCTCAAATGGATGAGGAGATACACCAGACATTCCCACCAGTCTCTGTATGAGACAAACCCAGATCAGAAGGAAAAAAGCTGGCAGCCGAATTAGCGTGTCTTGTCAAGTTACCCTATTGGAGCCAATCAATGTCAGTTGGTGCATAGACACAGAAGCCACTCAGCAAATTAAATTTACAAAAACAAAACAAGTAAAAAGTAAAGGGGCATGGTTAACCTCCTAAACCTACCGTTCCTCAATTTTGGTTCAGTCTATTTTGGACCAAGCTCCGCATTGTTTTTCAATAACATTTCCATTGACTGAACAGATGTGTAGTTTATTAAGTTAAGAAAACTAATTGAGATGAAGATTAAAAGAAACAGTACAAGAGCTGCAAGTAGTGGAAACATTATAAACAGGGAAAAATGGAAGAAAAAAACTAAAAAGAAAATAAAAGAAAATGGAAACAAGACACACATGCTAGTCATTTTCTGCTTCTATACTGTATAGCTTTCCCTTGCTCCTTTATTTTTGTTTACAGAACAGCAGTCCATCTGGCAGAGAGGTGTATCTTCTCTTTTTGTGACTGATGTAGTATGAAAAAAATCCTAAGCCAACATCAATATTTTACAAAGTTGAACTAAGACAGTGCTTGCCCCCAGAGCTTACAGCATAAACTCTTGTCGTTTTTACCGGAATACGTATAAGTTATATTAGAACATTTTATGGCCAGTCATTCTATTTAAACAACAGCCTGTGCAGTTATTGATGCTTGACCTGAGCTGTACAGGGTTCATGGGAACTGTGGTGTTCATCGAAGGGGAGAGCAGACTGGCAGCTATTGACAATGAAACAGAAGCAAGGAATTCTTTTCAGGTTGTTAACTCTACAGATGGCATCCATTCGGGTGCTCCATCTTTACTATTGCCCCCAGACCCATGGCAGCACATGTTCAGCAAAGGACAAAAAAGACCCTCATTTCACCCTCTGGAGGCTGTGCCCATCATACAGCCAACTGCTCTGGGGATGGAGACAGAGCGGCTATATATAGGTGTTGCCTGGGGCGTGCAGGGGGACCGCACACAGGCACAGTGATGCTCCTCAGAAGCCAGATAAAGCTGCTGCCTGTGTGAATCAGCTGGTGAGTCAGCAAAGCCTTTGCCAGGAGAGCAGCAGGCACAGCTGTGGCTGCGATACCATGGTTACAGCACAGCAAAAGGGACACTAACTGGGTTTCCTAAGTAATAGCTTTTTGTTGCACCTTTTGGGTCGCAGAAAGTGAAGAAATGTGTGTGGTTTGTTGTTTCACAGAGTGATTTCACATTTGACCTGGCGAATTCTTCAAAAATTTGAGGAAGAAGTGATAACTGAAAAATGTTGCGGTGCTATTAGGACCGTCTGAAGTGTTACTCCTGCAAAGGCATTTGAATGGTGTCAGGCATGCAAGGTTAGAAGGGTTTGATTTTTGAAATTTGGAAACTGCTGGCAAAGAGATGTGGGAGAATCAGCTAGGGTGCTCTGGAAGTATCTACATCCAGGGCAGATGAGAGGGACTGACAGCTAAGAGCAGATTTAGTTGAGAAAGTTTGGTTTTGGGAAAGGAACATCGTTCCCCGAGACAGACGGTCGTGATGCTGGTTTTTATTAATGGACAGCTGGTCACGGCACAGGGCCAGTAATGCTCACCATGTAGTTGTGCCTGGGTTTGACAGATGCAGGAGAAGTGGAGGAGCTTGCCTTGGCACATGCGAGGTAAGGAGGGAGGAAGCGAGCCTGGGTTTGCGGGACATGGCAGCTTCTGCAGCCATGGTGTGATGAACAGGAGGTGCACAGCTTGCTGGGGAGCACAGCCTCCTGGAGCCAGGTGAAGGGGAAGCAAGGAAGCCTATGGGTCTCAAGCAGGATCAGTACCATAACTGGGAAAGAAACACTGATGTGAATGAGTGGATTCCTGAATACATCTGTGAGAGTGGGAAACAGTGGTTCACTCTTTCTCATGTACATGTCTCCCCAGAGCATCCCTTGCACCTCTCTGCATGGAATAAAAACATACCAAAAGACAAACCAGAAAAGCACTATGCATCTCCTTAACTGTGCTTGTTCAGTCTTCTGACCTGATGGTACGTATGCAATTCCTTTGCAATACGACTAAGGACCTTTGTTCTCTCGGGTCTAGTAATACTGAAATAATTTCCCAGCTGTACCCTCCTGTCTTCTGCTTACTGGAGGATTGCCCTACCTCGGCTGCCGAGAGATGGAAGTGATATTGGTAACCCTTATTCACATCATCAGGGAAAAACATAAGAGCATAAAAGTAGAGCCGTTCCCTCCAGAAACATCTGCTGTCCTAGCATAGCTGTCATCTATTTTGTCCTCACAGCTTTGATTCTAACAGAAACCAGGAAATAAAAAATGTAGAATTAATTTCCATGGTGACTCACAAAGATAATAAGCAAAGTAAGAGCTGTTCTGTTGTACTTAAATATTTGACTGCAAGAACTGTCCTGCCCAGCCGAGAGAGCTCAGTCTAGATCCCACAACCATAAACAGTCAGCAGAAAAATTCCCCTGGCTCTTGGTCCCTTTTTTTCCTCTTTGCTGTTACTAGGCAAGTGGCTAGCGAGCAGGTGACTGTGGCTGGTGGTGGCAGCCTGCTCCCAGCTATTATTTTGCCAGGATGCCCAGATGCTTTCCCCAGCACACTGGACTCACTGCATGTGAGTGGAGCATGGGTACGGCTTGGCCTCTGCCTCCCAGATCAGAGAGTGGCCGATAATTGGCCACAAAGGACAAAGATTCACGAAACCTCCTCTCACACGTCTTTTCCCTGGACTGGGCATGTATTTGTTGAGTGCATGCATAGTAATGGTCACACATACAAAAAGCAGTGGCTGTAGTACCCATACAGCAAGCTTGGGCATATGGTAGAGGGGGGCAGTAAGCACGAGGTCCATGGCCCATCTTGCTGGATAAATAGAGGCAATGTAGGTTAACAGAAAGCTGATAATTTTGCTTTTACTGTGGCTGTAGGAAGATGGAATTGGCTTGCTTATGAGTTGTGTCATTAGCAAGTATCTGAGTGTTAGCAGCCATGTACTGGGAACCTTCCCAAGCTCATTAAACTAGGCCTAGAACTTGCATAAACATTTGGATTTACTGGAAAGCATGCGTGCTCTAGTTGACTGGAAAGCGGTAAATTAATTCAGAGCTGGAACCATTTTTCAGCTGCAGACATTGTCATTTGCATTTGAAAATAATGTTGTAAATAACACTGTTCCAATGTTCTTTATGAGCAAATATGTGATATTATTTCAACTGAAAATTTGGGAAGCCTGCCTAACATGAAGCAGCAAACTGTTTCTGCCTGAAATGGATTGTTCTTTAAAGATTGGAAAGAGATTTATTTTCTCTTGGACAGCTGGTACTAACTACATGGATGGCAAAAATATGACTTCTTTATTTTTAGAAGAAAATAATGACTGAATAGTCTGAAGGTTTGAAAAAATAGAACTGGGGTCCCCAAATGTTTGAATCCTCTGACCTGAGTTATATTATTTCTCTTAATTCTGGTACGAAGCTTTGATGGCATTGTTATCATTTAAACAAAATGCTTAATATTTTGAGGTTCTCCTGCCCGCTGACTTATAAAAGGGATGATGTTTTATTTGGCTTAGAGATTTTAAAGAACGCAATGAAAGTCTTGGGCAAATCCTGCAGAGCGACAGGGAGATACCTAAGCCTGAACTTGAAAAGGATGTGAAAAATGGATGACAGTTGAATAAACAGCTCTTAATTGTTAATTTATATGAGGAAGTAGAAAATAGCAGTTAAAGGTAGTGGGGCATTGCAGCGGAGAGTGGGCAGTATGAGAGGTCTGAGAAAATGGACACAGATATGGGAATACTGACAATAGATACTCAAGCTGTTCATCGTCTCTGGACTAGAAGTTCAGTTGTCAGCTGTCCATGGACAGTTTACCTGAACTGCCGATTAAACTGTGGATTCGAAGGCACCACAGCTGACCCCAGGCAGAGCCAGCCCAGGTCCGTGGGGTGGGCTAGCTCCCACCAGCACCACATAAACACACACAGCTGTGGCCCACATTCCAGTGTTTGATGAGTACCACTTAGTAACTCTATGGCAGAGATTAAATCCATTTCTGTAGCATAACATATAACTGCCTAACCACGGGGCTGTTATTTCTTCAGCTTATTTCCGTCACCCTTTGCTTTCTCTTTCTCTAAGGCAGGCACGCTGTCCCCCAGACAGAGCTCCCTCCACCGTATAACTGTGATCTCCAGAGCAGAAGTGCCTGTGGAGGGAAAACTAGGCATAAATTAATTTTATGCAATTTATTTTGCTGATGTGTATTTGCATGTTTTATATATAGCTGAAGTGAAGTTTATCATGGATTTAATTTAATTTCCCAGGGCCCAGTTCTTGGAAAAAGCTGAACCAACTGGCTGAAGCCTGGATTCAGGATCTGTATTTACAACGTTTGCAGTTTAAGGCTGGCCTCAGTCATATCTGGAGAACAGCATGTGTTCCAGACACCGTCAAAGGTAGCAAACTGCTGAAAAAATCCTGCCAAAGCAACAGCTGAAGCAATGAGAGCTTTCAGTTTCTTACAACTCCATTTAACTGAATGCTTAGGAGCAACTCATTAAGTAGCGAGCAATCATGCGAGGGGATGCCAAGGATTAAAGGAATCCTGTCGTGAGATAGCGGTGACATTCGCCTGCTGCCTTCCAAGTGACAGCGCTTGCCAAGCCTGGGGGAAGTTGGTGACAGCACCGCAGTAGCAGCAGCAATTTAACCAGCAGATTGGCAGGAATGGGGCCCGCTTTGAATACAGGACTGCTCTAGCCATGCTCATGGCAAGTCCAATTTGTGAATCCTGTCAGGGGAAATAATATTATAGAAATCAATTATCTCTTTACACACATTTGTGTGTGTGTGTACACATTCAGATGGTTCTAGCTCATACATTTACAAGTCTCTTGAGCTGGTATGTCAGCCCCTGTAGCAGCAAGCACAAGTGACAGGGGTTGTTGTGCTGCTGATTGTCTCAGAAGTGAACACAGGCAGCAGCTCTCTCCCACTTCACAAGTTCCCGATGACTGTTGTGACCTGATGGAAACATGGAGCGGCTCTGAATTTCCCACCTGCGGGAGGTCAGAAGACATCCAGCGCTCCAGACACCAGCGGACTCATCAGGACATCATCAGCCCGCTGGCTGGCTTCCCCAAGCTCTCTGAACCCCAGGATTTCCAGGCTTCGCTGCCTCTTCATCTGCGTAGCTGTGCTGGAGCATGCTGAAGTCTGTGGTGTCTGTTAGCCATTCTAATAATCCAGTGTGCATGGTAGTCACCTCTCATCCAGGATAAATGAGAGCAGTGAAATGGGACTTCACTACAC
>NW_008824446.1:724379-738855 GCF_000699105.1 Pygoscelis adeliae
AAAACTTTGCAAGAGGGGGTTTTGTGTTTGGTTTTTTTTTCTGAAGAACTATGTAGAAAAGCCTTGCTGAATTTATGAACAATATGCCTTACTGCTGTTCCTTACAGTTAGCCTCAGGAAAGCAAAGCTTTTTTTATGTTCTTATTGAGATGTACTGCTCCAGAGAAACAAGCTGGAAAGGCACTGAATGCTGGGCAACTGTTCATATCAAGCGACAGCACTTTGATTCATAAATCCCTATTAACATCTCTAATTGTAATAACTTTCCAACACTCATAGTACTCCCAGCCTTCTGCTCCAGCCATTGTTCTTAGGTACTTAGTTAATTTTTAGGGTTTTCAAATGCTCAGTCCCAAGGTCCCAATGTTGTGAAAAAAGCCCTTATTAACTAGGGGTTCTTGCTCTGTGCAGCAGAAGGCATTAATTTAGCTCAGAGCAAGAAAACTTGCAAAGAACTGTAGGCTGGAAAATAAAACTGAACTGCATAGTTGCTCTGGAAAGGGTAACAAAATCTTTGGAGATGATACAGCCACCTAGAGAGTGAAGGCAGCTACTCAAAACAAGGTGTACATAGCAGGACTGCAAACACCAGCATTTTCTCATATTTCTTTCCTGGTACCTATTTTCCTCTAACTTCCCCATCCTGTTTCTTACATGTTTGTCTTGGATTCTTAAGGTAAAGATGTGCCCAGTGATGTCGCGGGATGGTGTCAGCTAGGGTAGTCACTAGAGAACTAGCAGGTGGAGCTAGTTCCCAACTTCCACAGCTTTTTCTGTTCTGAGGTCTCTAGAGCCCTTGTTTTATTTTTTCAGCTGGTTGAAACAGATGTCTTGAGCTTTAGTTAGGTTTTTCTGTATATATAAAACAGAGATAAGAAGAAAGAGCACATTTTTCCTGTAAGAGCAAGAAAGAATTTTCTCTCCCTCTGTAGCAGCACTAGCATAGATAAGTACTTAGGTATTAAAGAAGCCCCTGAGTATTGCTTTGGTCGCTCAGATAAGAATGATTTATCCCCTCAGATAATGACAAAAATCGATGTATAATGTTGGTCTAGAGAGCACTATCTTCTGGAAGTAGGAGACAATGCATCTTCCGGATGAGAGGTAAAACTAATATGGCTTCTAGACTAAGAATCACTAATAATTCCCTTTCATTTTACATAACAGATAAGGCAGTTTGTGCCTTGTTTCTCCGTTCGCCATAAATTTCATTTGATTGAGAATGGTTCTTTGTCATTTGTCCTGAGCTCGCGCTGAATTTGTATAGTCGCTTACAACGGCATTCCCACTGACAAATGGAAGCTGTATTTCAGCTGCACTTCAGTAGTGGCTTTTATTCCCATTCAGAAATTAACCCCATCTGTCTTCACGCAGCACTTCAGTGAGGGCTGAGTGCACAGGATGACTGCAGGATCAAGACAAATACCTTATACATCCAATCTCTTTTCAGACACTTCTGAGTGCAATTGCAACACATCCATCTTTGCTTGCAAATTCACTAGGCAGGTATCTATACACACACAATGGCAAGCACATACATTTTTTCAATAATGATGTGCTTACCTGTAACTAATGGAGTCAAACTGGTCCAGCCTTGCTTTGGATTCAAGTAACTTTTTATGATGAAAGCACAGTGACATTGTTGGCCTTATTTCAGTCACTTAAGAAGCCTACTGACCGTATTTCCAGTAAATGGGGAAGGATTATGAGGTTTGTTATGGTTTGTTCAGCAGGTTCAAGATTGCAGTGCCTAGTGGTTATATCACCCAGATATAGAGCTGGAAATTACTCCTTAATATGAGCTTCTAAATCTTTTCAACTTAAAATATTCTCATAGCTAAAGTTTGCCACAGTCACAAGCTACTGTTGTTTATAAAATTAGGCCATTTCGAGAAGCAAAGGAGTTATGAAATAAAAAAAATTTGGAGGTGAGAATTGCTTTCTAATCCTGTCTTCAGTTCATGCAAAGAAAAATCTTTTTCTGCCTACCTAAAAACTATCTCCGATGTGAAAGTGAGCTTGTACTGAATGTACAGTAGATGGAGAATCCTGTCAAAAATATCAAGAAGAGACAGAAAATGACCTGAAACTGAACTCTTCAAGTGAGAAGCAAAACAATCTGTTAGATGCCAAGGAGAAGTCTATATGGAGTCAGTAGTTCATTTGTTTTCTGTGCTTGTTGTTCAAAATAGGAAAAATGGGATCTCAGCAACCAGCACTTTCACAGCATAAGAGCAGATACAAAGCTAGAAATGTTCTTAATTGCCAGGTGGAGGCTCTCCATCATTTCATCTTCAGACCTCAGACATAATAGGGTCATGTCTGAAACTCATACTCGCCCAAGTGTTTGACATCATTATTTTTCATATCTATTATGAACACCTAGAAAAACTCTGACAAGCAAGTTTTGCCAAGTTCTGTAATCCTGGGTTCTGAAGGACTTCACAACTCCTCGCCTAGCATCATTAACTCTGTGCTACATCTTATACTCCTGAATTGTGCTACGGAGTCTGTACCAGGTCCAGTGGCCTTCGTGCCTTTCCAGTATGCAGAGTTGTTATTCTAGTATCCTACAGGTTTACACCTAACTCCACGACTGATTAACATGCAACTCAAATACCAAATACTCGATTCCCTCCTTTTTCCCCCAGTTATCAAGTTCCCTCTGCCTTAACACAATCACAGTCACAACTCTCATGCCAACATTTCCCATTGCTTTTGGTATAGGCAGTATGGATTGCACCTAGCTCCATGCACCACCAGTATCAACCCTTCTGTCAAGCTAGACTTAGATTAGCTCACGTAGCCTACATCTTAGTAGTAGGTTTACTTAGATAGTACAAATACTATCTTACTATGGTCTATTCCAGTCAATTCCCCCCCCCTCCCCGATTCTTCTTTATTATCTAATGTGCTTTCTTTAAAATATACATGTAGGTACAAGTCCATGAGCACATACAAGACTAGCATTCAGCTGCAGAGCAGTATGATTACATGTTAATATGCAATTACACCTTCCGTTGTGGAGAAGCAGTTGGGATAAATTTGATGTTTGATCAGATTTACAAGCTTTCACTTTGGGCTATTAGCAGTCTATTTTGTAGTACTAAAAATAAGTTTACAGGAAGGGCACACCTTAAAAGGGGGAAATGTAATGAAATTGCCATGTGTTATTCTAAGTACAGACCCAAAGAAGTCCCTCTGAAACTTTGGTTTGGAGCTTTGGTTTGGAGGTGTTTGGGCCTTTGGGGCCTGAGAAAGGGTGGTACACAGCAAAAAGCAATCATTATGGAATCTGACATGCCTGATAAGCAAGTTTCTGGAGAATATTTTGTTTCTGACAAGCTCAGCAATAAAGCATGGAAATGACATCAAGTTGAGCCCCTGCAGATGGCAGCAGTACTTCAAATTTCAGTGCCACAGCACTGGATGTGGCAGAAGCTGAGCCAGATTCCCATAGTGAAGGTACTGTTGACTGTCAGACTCTCTTGAAGCGATGTGTTGCTACTCATCAGCAGGTTACTGATGCTTTTTTCAGTTGGAAGGGGAAAATTTTAATATTTGCCAAGTAGCAGAAAGATGTTCCTGAGCCTTGTGGAATCCCTCTTGGTTCCTAGTGTAATCAGCTCTTACCCTGCTTTATCTCAAGTACTGCAGGTGTTATTTTCAAAACAATTTACATTCTTCAGGCTTGCAACGGCATTTGACTTTGTTGGCTTGGAGGAGCACAGCACAGTAATACTTCAATAACAAATTCAGTTGTAGCAAGATGTTAACGATTGCTTAGAAAAAATATCCTTTCAGTGGTAGATAGCTAGTCCTAAAGACCTCAGGAGAGGCAGAATGATCAAACAGACCAAAATACCTCTTTATTCATAGCATACAAAAAAAGGTTTGAAGTGCTATAATTCAGCCATCTGGAATTTTCTGTGCTCTGCACACTTTGGCTCTGCATGGATCCTAAAGGGTCTGAATTTAGAGGTAAACAAAAAACCCCAAGATTAATGTTAACATCAACAATTCTCAGCCTAAGCATCCACCTAATAATAGATTGGGGTTTGAGTAATGGAAGAGGTCTGAGTAGAGCCATACTCTTCTCCCCTGCCAGCAGAAGCAAAGGGAGGACCAGCAGAGCATACTGGGATATCCCTTTTGGCAAGGTCCAAACCAGGTACCCAGTCTCACGTCTGTTGAGTTGTTCAGAGAGAAGGTCAAATAAAGAACTGTACTCTCCCTACAAAGCTAGGAAGCAGTTGCCTAAAAATCCTGTCTAAAATGCTTCTAGATACTGCTCAGCTCCACCCCTGACAGCTTCCCAGTCCGAGCCTGAAAGCTCTGCTGAACACCTAAGCCTGAGAAAAAGTCTGACTCCCAAACTTGCTACTTCCCAGTGACATGTAGAGACTTCACCTGAACAACACGGTCCTCAGCCATGGGAGTCTGTCAGAAAGAGACCCAACATCCTTCTCCATGTGCCCACCCTGACTGCCTATAAACAGAAAGATGCCAGCAAGGAGAGGCAATACCAATTTCTGCAATGGTTCTGGAGAAGGACCAAGAACTCCTGTATTAATTACCTGTAAGGCATGATGCAAAAAACAGTTCAAATGACCTGAAGTTAGTGGTAGTTATCCATATATACAAGCTTTCCAAGTCCCAGCAGCCTGTGATGCACATCTTGGAAACAACCATTTCATTCTCGTAATCTGCCGTGGGCAGCTTTCACGGCTGTCTGTTGCTGTTAGAATAGAATAAACTATTTCAGTTGGAAGGGACCTACAACAGTATTGGCTCTCATTCAGCTACAGATAAAGGAGACTCTGTAGAGCAATACCAAACAGAAGAAATTAGGGTTTCAACTCTGCAACCCTGACAAGATATCCCTACTCATCTAATTGAATATGAAGTCTTTTCCTTTACTTTTTCTAGCTCTGTTGACCTAAGCTGACATCTTCAGCTTGTACGATTACATGGACTCTTTCTTGCTCTTATGCCTCTCTCCTTTTTGTCCTTCTATCTCACTAGTAATAATTCATCTGTAGTTTTTATTTCCTACCTTTACCTCTTCATCATCTCTGCAGTTCCTAACACTAAATTTTACTAAGCTACAAACAATCCAGCTACAAACAATCATACAAATAAACCTATTCAGACAGCCTTACAATTTCTTTCATGGTAGTTTCTCTACCTTTAAGGCAAGGATTAGGACCTAATTACATCTATTATTTTATACCTGTTCAGGATTTTGGCTGTAAGCTTTGGTTTTCCTTCTCTACCTCTACTACCAGTAGTAGTGAGCAACTGTTTTCACTAGCATTGCTTTATGTACCTACTTAGATTGTAGTGTATCTAGGGCGAGGCTAGTGCCTTTTTATTTTAAGCACGAAGTCTTTGCACAGCAAGCATGATGGCATAGCTGATCCTTAGTGGATAATTGTCTATTTCAACATCATTACTGGAGTTCATGCCATTTCCCAACTGAAATCAAAGAGACAACACAAGTGCAATAAATAGGAAATCATTTACTAGCAGGCTAAGTAAAACATGGACTGTGAAGTCTAAACTTTTGATTGATGTGAGGATTTCTTTAGGACAATTTCAAAATCAGACAGGACAGATCTGTTGCATTATTCAGAAGGTCTGTGTCTGAGGCTGTAAACTTTTTCCCACTACTAAGATCTGTTCAATAAACAAATAAGTATCTGCTAGCTTAGTTTGGACTCAGCATTTTTGTGTTCCATCCCTTGCCCTGTACTATTTATAATGTTGCTGGGTGCTTTTAAAGATTGTGCTTCAATAGTAGGGGAAACTATTGCTGTAAAGCCTTGGGATTCGTCAAGATGAAAGGTGCTATGTAAGTTGTTACCAGTTTTGCTGTTTAATATACTGTGAACTGATGAAAGACAGCAAGGGAGTGATGGTTACCTCTCAACATAATATAAAATTTGCCTTAGGTGGGAACACTGTTTACTGAACACTTCATTCACCCACAGTGGAAAACCAGTGATGGCATTTGCTGTTTTCATAACAGCACAGGAGAACGCTGAGTCTGACAGGCTGCGACCCCCTGATGGCTAAATAGCTAAGGAGAAGTAATGTGAGAAACAACTCTGCTGAAAATAACTCCAGCCATCATCACTGAAGCATATGGACTCATTCCTGCCGTGGGTCTGTTTCCCCTGCAGCAAAATCCCTCCGATTCCACTCCCATAGTGGTAGGTTGCTGCTCAAGCTCTCTTTTTTTTCTTTCCTGTCTTTCAACTGTGTAAACCACAGGACAAAGAGGAAGGGAGGAGCTGTCAAAAGCAATGTGCCATTCTGCAGCTGAGCTACTGAGCGAAGGGGATATTAATAAAGAAAACTGAGCTTAGGTGCCTAGATGTTCTGGGAATCAGATTCAGAACACTGTTTCCAGTCTATTTCCATTCTAGAAGTCAGCGAGAGAGAGAAAACTGCACTGTAACTACCTACTGTGATGGAAAGTCAGGCAGAAAAAATGAAGAAAGGCAAGAACAACAATAATGTTGGAAATCTACATGGGAGTAGTAGTACAACCCAACAGAAGACCTCATCAACATCCATGTGCAACAGCTAATTCCAGGCAAACCTATGTACTGTCTGCACTAGTCAGTCTGCAAATATAGAACTAGAGGAACCACAAAATCCAGGACCTCCTGCAAAGTAAAACTGTGCTGTGATCAAGAAACCTAACGACAGCTGCCGGAGCTGAAAAGTTGTCCCAGTAAAGGTAAAACCCTTTTCAGCCAACAAGGTTGGAAAGGACAGACGGGGAGCTTACTTAGGCTGGGTGGCGCTACATTGGTTATTACATTGTGGAAGTGAGTAGACTTGGGTATCAAGAGGAATAAGAAATTCCCGATGCATCAAAACAAGAGTCATAAGAGGAAACCAAAATAGCTTCCACTGCCTCTGAACAAACAGTTTCTCTTAATTCTGAGAGAATGAAGAAAAAACTGGCAAGCATACCCAGTAGCAATGCAAGATCTGAAGGTATTCCTGTGAAACCACCTGTCAGTATGGGCAAGAGTGATTAAACACAGCAAGATCTGAGACAGGCTTTTCAAAAACCTCAGCAGTCAAATTTTGAGAGTGGTGTATATGTGGTTATTTGCAATTATACACGTATATTATCCTGACCGGTACTCACCATAGGATAGCTGGGAGTAGCCCTAAAAGCACTGCATTTGGATGAAGTCAAGAAATAAAGCAGAACAGGGCTATACTTCCAGGCATAGCTTTCTACCTGACATTTTCAGAGTTTTTAAAAGAGCCTCCTTATGCTCAAATTACAGTTGCTTCTCTGCATGAGTAGCATGAATTAATGTGTTTTGCCACAGATATTTTGAAAACTATTCATGGGAGGGAAGGAGCAATACAGGTGGATTGGTTGGGCTTTCCTTTTAAATGACTCTTAAGAATTTATTTTGCTTGGTGCAGAGACCGTACGTAGAATTATATTTTGGCTGATGAGTTAGTCCAGGAACTGAACTTACAGCCAAAGGTCAACCAGCTTTAGGAATAAGAAAGAAAAGTCCCTTGATTAAGTTGTTTATAGTGTACATTCCCAAGCCAAGAAACACAGAATAACCTGATACAGACCATCTGGTATGCTACAAGAATTGCAAACATCATTAAAGAAGACTGTGCATCTGGGGGACAGTTAAACCTTCTGAAGGGGCAAATGGCTTCCCACCAAGTACAGAGTTAAAAATCCCATTGCTGGACTGTTAGCCTGATCCCCACTTGAATTTTCTCAAAGTTGATGGGCTTAAGGCTGCAGAACAAACCCACGTTCATCGAAACAGAGGCAGCTTAAAGTTTGATCCAAGTGCTTTCTAGGTATGATAATGGTCAAAGTTGAAAAACTGATGGAGACCCAACTTGTGTTTTTGAAGCTGTTATCTGTCAAATCTGAGGCAGCAGGGTTTGTCTGAACCACATAGTCAAACTGCTACTCTCATCCAGTACTAAGTACTCATATTTTCCATACCTTCCTTGCATCAGCACTGCTAGGATCCCTGAATACTTCATACTAAAAGAAACAATATGTATGTTGTGCCATCTTCTCTGGAGAGGAAGACATGAGGGCATGTAGAAAAGAGTGAACAGGTTGGGAAATAATTTGAGTGACTGAGCGGAAATTATTCCTGAGGAAAAGCACTCAGCATGCCAAAGTGACAGCTAATAGCTCACTAGCCTGAAAGTTATTTAAGAGAAATCTGGTGGTGGTCATGGGGAGGCTGCAGTGTGTCTGACAGAAATATGCTGTTGCTGGGGATTTCTCAGGGAGAAGCTATTACTACACAACTAGAGGCATGGGGCTCAATTCACTTCTGTCTTGCACAAAGTGTAATCAGTTAAACTTGTGCAGGCATGTACAAATGGGTTTTAAATACTGAAATATTGTGTCTTACATCAACATACCCCTAAGTAAGGAAAACCGAGAAGGTGGCCTGGTGCAGAGCAGGCACAAGTGTGCTGCTAGAGAGCCACTGAGAATGGAGCAGGGGACAGAGTCAGGAAAGTTGCTGAAAGACTGGGAGGGAAAGTGGTGCTGAGAAAGCTCTGGCCAGACAGCACAGGAGACAGGAGCTGCAGGAGTCCGAGACCTCTGGGGGCTCTGCTGCCCACAGCTCTTAGCTGCTCAGCCGTTCCTCAGTGTGTTGCTGTCCCAAAGCTCCTTGGGGGATGCAGTAACTTTTATTGCAGCTGTGGGCTCCTTCTGCTCTTTGCTTTTCCCAGTTTCCTACATAATCATCTCTTGCTTTCTCAGTCCTTTTCTATTTCCGTACCTGGTCCAGAGATTTCCCCTTGGCTGCATTTTTTCCTTCACTCTTATCTCTACCTGCCAGCCATTGACCTAAACATTTTTAGGAATAGAATTGTAGAATAATTTCAGCTGGAAGGGATTTCCAGAGGTCATCAGGTTCAACCTCTTGCTCCAAGCAGGGCTACCTTTGGTCAAGTTGCTCAAGGACTTCTCCAGTCTCCAACAAGGGAGATATTGGACCACATGTCCAAGGAGGCTGTGTGGTATTTGATCACCCTTATTGCAAAGAATATCAGAATTTTCCTTGCAAGTGTGGCCCTTGCCTCTCAGCCTTTCATTGTGCTTTTCCACAGAAACTTTTGCTAGAAGGACCTGATACAATGTGAGAGTGAATACATGTAAGTAGAGGGTGTATTTTATTTTTTTTAAGTTTGATGATCCATTTTAGAGACCCTGACATTGCTTTGGACAACTCTAAGTATACAGTATGAGAAGCAGGGAAAAAATACGGCATATTGTCCTTTATGCAAGTTTACCATAGTTGCTTTAAAACTTGCAGAGGATTTTAGATGCAAGGCCAGGCTCTATCTAATCTCCTTCCAGAGCCCTAAGAAGGGATTTCAGGGTAGTAATAAATAAGGAACCATACTCCCTTTGTACCATGCAGCAGCCACCCAGAAAACTGCATTCTCTAGTAGAAGAGTGTTGTGCCTTGGGCTGTGCCAGACCTTCTGTAAGCAGCAGAGATGCAAGTTGTCTCCTGACCTCCTTCCTTGTCCACTAATCAGCTACAAGAGTGCATGGTATGGAAGATGGGCATGTCTAACTCAAGCACTTCTGGAGACTGACAGGGTATGCTCACTGCAACTTTCTCTGTAGGATAATTATGGATGCTGATGGGAATAGTGAGCGCTGATTTTAGCTGACACAGTAGTCCTGGAGTTTCATGTAAAGGTTCTCACACAAAACAGAACTTGGAATTTGGTTTTGTGAAAGCACAGATATTCCTGCCTGGTACTGAGAAGTGTTGGCATTTTGTCACCTCTGAAGCAGATAATTCTTAAGTGTTACAGTCCACTGTAATGGTTGCTATGATGAATCCTCAAAGGCAGATGTCCCTTTCCTTGCACTGGTATTTTTAGCTTGCTGACATGTTCTTAGAGCTCAGATCAGTTATTTACATGCCTTTCATGCACATCTCATCCTTCTCTTCCCTTTTCAGGGGTCAGCTGTACTGGGGAACTCACACATTTTTCCTCATTTGTTGAAGAAAGCTTTAGGACAATCACAGTAGGCAGTCTCAAGAAGAATTAGGTACACACGACAGTTTTCACCAGTCAATGAAAGCCTCCAATAAGGCTGAATTTTAAAGACCTAACAGCTTACTACTGAATGGCCCATCAGACAAACTTGCCTACTAATCTTTCTTACTTAGCTTACAACTGAATGTGACCCTTAGACAAACTAGCACCCAGTATGGTTTCATGAATCTGCAGTACAAGATTCCCCCCCAATAACCTTTCTAGGTTTGCTTCAGCTTGTTTATATCCCATTAAAATGTATTTAACTACAAGTATTTCTTTCCATTCTGGTACCTTAGCCTCAGTTACACTCAGTGAAATGGAAATTCATAGAATCATAGAATAGTTTGGGTTGGAAGGGACCTCTACAGGTCATCTAGTTCAACCCCCCTGCCGTGGGCAGGGACATCTTCAACTAGATCAGGTTGCTCAGAGCTCTGTCCAACCTGACCTTGAATGTTTCCAGGGATGGAACATGTCTCCCATGAAGAAAGGCTGAGAGGGTTGGGGTTGTTCAGCCTGGAGAAGAGAAGGCTTCGGGGAGACCTTCTTGCAGCCTATCAGTACTTAAAGGGGGCTTATAAAAAAGATGGCAGCAGACTTTTTAGCAGGGCCTGTTGCGATAGGACAAGGGGGAATGGCTTTAAACTAAAGGGGGGTAGATTTAGACTAGATCTAAGGAAGAAATTTTTTATGCTGATGGTGGTGAAACACTGGCACAGGTTGCCCAGAGAGGTGGTGGATGCCCCATCCCTGGGAACATTCCAGGTCCGGTTGGACGGGGCTCTGAGCAACCTGATTTAGTTGAAGATGTCCCTGCCCACAGCAGGGGGGTTGGACTAGATGACCTTTAAAGGTCCCTTCCAACCCAAACTATTCTATGATTCTATGATTCTATAGCTCTCCATGTTTATAGCTATTCCCCATCTGCTATGGGCTTCTTACACAGTTACATACCTGATGTGTTCTATTGCACCCAGATGGTGAGCTGTTAATGCCAAAGAAAATAATCTGTGTAAAATAATAGGATAAGCTAAGTGGTTATGAAATTTAAAAATCACATTTAAAACACAGTTTTTCTTTGATTTTTTTTATTCTACTTTGAGCATTACCCTTCACAGGTTTTAACAGACAAGGTTAATATAGGCACAAAATTGCTGATAAAATAGTCAGTTCCTCACAGCCTACCCCCAAGCACAGGGCTTTGGACTTTGCTGCCACCAAGACCTTTCTTCCCTCTAATTACCAATTTCTGGGGTATTTATAAAAGCTTCCTGGTTCCCTTCTGAGATCCTGATTGGGTCTGTTGATTTAGTCCCATTTTATTATTTCACTCATTCCTCTGAGATCTGAGCCACATGCTAATGGCCTGCCTGCTTGTGAACTAGTCAGAGCTTTGCATCCTACTGCAGCTGTGTTAGAGGAATACACACAAATATACAGGCCATAAATATGTAGCAACTCCTAGTTATTTCAGCTTCTGTTCTCCTCAGTGGTAGGCTGTCAGTGTTCATCCCTCAAACAAAATCTTCATGAGCAAGTTGACTCTAAGCAACAAGAAAGCTGCAGAGACCATCCACATCATGAAGCATTTGCTGAAGTTTTTTCCCCATGGTAAGGGCTTGTCTATGAGTGGAAACTTACTACACTCAGACATTCTGAAATGGCTCTTGGTGTGAATCTAGGCTTGTAATAGCTCTAGGCTTATACCAAAACAGTTATTGCCTAATGCCGGTCCTGATTATTTTAAGTACAGACGAACTGTAGCAGTAGCTCAGCCAGAAGCAGCAGCAAACATGCTGGAGTAAACAGGGTGCTGACAGCTGCTGGTGTTTTACATAGGAGGTCACAGAGCCCTACTTTGAGCTGGATTGCTTTAAATGTTAGTTGCTGCCTGGAGCACTGTTTACAGTAATGCTCCCTTCTCAGAGGTGAACTGCTGTTGGCAACAATGAAAACTCTGGCTGAAAAAATTAAACACTAAAGAAAAGCTGTTTAAGGAAATTACAGTAGCACTTTCACTTCTAGAGAAACACCATTACTTGGCAGTGATGTTTGTACAGATTAGTGAATATTTAAATTCAGTTCTGTAACCTCAACTATTGTTTCAAGGGCAATGTCCTGGTTTCGGCAGGGATAGAGTTAATTTCCTTCCTAGTAGCTGGTACAGTGCTGTGTTTTGGATTTAGGATGAGAATAATGTTGATAACACACCGATGTTTTAGTTGTTGCTACGTAGTGCTTACACTAGTCAAGGACTTTTCAGCTTCCCATGCTCTACTGACTGAGAAGGCTGGAGGTGCACAAGAAGCTGGGAGGGGGCACAGCCAAACTGGCCAAAGAAACATTCCATACCATGTGACGTCATGCTCAGTACATAAACTGGGGAAAGCTGGCTGGGGGGGCCGCTGCGCGGGGACCAGCTGGGCATCGGTCGGCGGGTGGTGAGCAATTGTACTGTGCGTCACTTGCTTTGTGTATTATTATTATTACATTATTGTTATTATCATTTTGTTTCAATTATTAAACTGTTTTTATCTCAACCCACGAGTTTTTCTCACTTCTGCTCTTCCAATTCGCTCCCCCATCCCACTGGGGAGGGGGAGAGTGAGCAAGTGGCTGTGTGGTACTCAGTTGCCAACTGAGGTTAAACCATGACAGGCAAGGATAACCTTCCAAGTGTATTTTATCTACATATCTTTTCAAAACAATATATTTACCTGTTGTAAGTGGTATGTCTAAGAGCTTATTAGTTTGTCTATTTTGCCCACTTTCTAGCTTGATGTCTCTCTTAAGTCCAGATGCCTCATCAGCAGGGCAGGGCTGCTAACCTGAGGGCAAAAATGATATCGCTGAAGTCCTGGTACTGAGCCTTCTCATCTCCCGGAGCTCTAGACTCAAGTGGTAGTAACTTGTCTGGGGCGCTCAAGCAGCCAGTGGCTGCCAATGGACCAGGTTATCACATGTGACATTTCAGAATTTGTTTTCTTGAGATACAGGCACTGAGAATCTCATAACCTTCTCCATGTACATGTGGGCTTGCCCTGCAACTGAACTCCTCTTTGCCTTTTGATGCCAGGCTTAGTTTTGGTCCTCACACTGAATTGCAGCTCTGCTCTCCCTCAGTGACTACCAGAGTACTTACTCTACCCCCATGCTGAAAGCTGCAGTGAATGGATACTTTAAGGTTTATTGCAACAAATCAGCCTTGAAGAGGTGGAGTTTGAAAGTATTTAATTAAAGCTTTCTCATTTCAGCTGAGCTTTTGTTGTGGTTTAACCCAGCAGGCAGCTAAACACCACACAGCCATTTGCTCACTCCCCCCCCATGGGATGGGGGAGAGAATCGAAAAAAAACCATAAAACTCATAGGTTGAGATAAAGACAATTTAGAATACACAAAACAAGTGATACACAATGCAATTGCTCACCACCTGCTGACCGATGCCCAGCCAGTTCCCCAGCAGCGGTCATCCCTCCCCTGGCTAACTCCCCCCAGTTTGTACACTGAGCATGACGTCACATGGTATGGAATATCCCTTTGGCCAGTTTGGGTCAGCTGTCCTGGCTGTGCCCCCTCCCAGCTTCTCACTGGCAGGGCGTGAGAAGCTGAAGAGTCCTTGACTAGTGTAAGCACTACCTAGCAACAACTAAAACATCGGTGTGTTATCAACATTATTCTCATCCTAAATCCAAAACACAGCACTGTACCAGCTGCTAGGAAGAAAATTAACTCTATCCCAGCCAAAACCAGGACACTGACAGAGAAGGATATCTACTCAGCTGGGAGCCCGAGATATCCCTGATAAGCTTAGCCGGGTGCAGAGATGTTTTTTATAAGCACAGAACAAAAACTGTGATAATAAACTGACCTTCTAGGAAAGTAGAAGCCAGTAACAAATGCTCCAGGAACTGGTGTCCTACACCTACTTATATACCTACACCAAAGACATAAAAATAACTCAATATCCAACCAAGATGAGTTTCTCTGAACAAGCTTCTCTGTGTGAGATCTCCTGGACAGACCAGACCCTCACCAAGGGCACCTGTTTGCTAATCCGAACAGCTAGTGTTTTGGATTTAGGATGAGAATAATGTTGATAACGCACCGATGTTTTAGTTGTTGCTAAGTAGTGCTTACACTAGTCAAGGAATTTTCAGCTTCCCATGCTCTGCCGACTGAGAAGGCTGGAGGTGCACAAGAAGCTGGGAGGGGGCACAGCCAGGACAGCTGACCCAAACTGGCCAACGGGATATTCCATACCATGTGATGTCATTGTCAGTATATAAACTGGGGGGAGTTGGCCAGGGGGGCTGCTGCTCAGGGACTGGCTGGGCATCGGTCAGCAGGTGGTGAGCAATTGCATTGTGCGTCACTTATTGTG
>NW_008824446.1:743819-748751 GCF_000699105.1 Pygoscelis adeliae
GCTCCTGCCCTGAAGGACTGTTATGACAGATGGAGCCCAAAGTCATGGACTAAATGAACTCAATGGACATTTTAGAGGGATGGCCCATAGACTAAGAGAATGATATCTGTGTGTATATATATCAAAAAACAGGAAAAGGGGTGCTGATTAATGGGAATGTATTGGAAAATGGGGGACCTGGGCATGACGTAGATGGTATAGAATAAGGATTGGATACTGTCCTGGTTTCAGCTGGGATAGAGTTAATTTTCTTCCTAGCAGTTGGTACAGTGCTGTGTTTTGGATTTAGGATGAGACCAATGTTGATAACACACCGATGTTTTAGTTGTTGCTAGGTAGTGCTTACACTAGTCAAGGACTCTTCAGCTTCTCATGCCCTGCCAGTGAGAGGCTGGGAAGGGGGCACAGCCAGGACAGCTGACCCAAACTGGCCAAAGGGATATTCCATACCATGTGACGTCATGCTCAGTGTACAAACTGGGGGGAGTTAGCCAGGGGAGGGATGACTGCTGCTGGGGAACTGGCTGGGCATCAGTCCGCAGGTGGTGAGCAATTGCATTGTGTATCACCTGTTTTGTATATTCTTTTATCATTATTATTATCATTTTCCCTTCCTTCTCTGTCCTATTAAACTGTCTTTATCTCAACCTGCAAATTTTACTTTTTTTTTCCCCCCCAATTCTCTCCTCCATCCCACTGGGAGGCGGGCAGTGAGCAAATGGCTGTGTGGTGTTCAGCTGCCTGCCGGGTTAAACCACAACAGTCAGTATGTTTCCATTGTGACTGGGTCACCTTTATGGCTGCTCCATCACCAGTAAAAGCCATATGGGACAAAATGAACTGATCATGCTACTTTGTACATCTGTACATGCAACTTCCCAATGAAGCTTTGTTGCTTAAGCCCTTGGCTATGGGGCAGTAGCTGGAGTCTTATAAACTCCTAGTTATGAAAGATTAGTCTCTGCCTAGACCTTTGGTGCCAATAGTATGACACTTATACCTTGTACTGTCATGTGTCAAAGCGCATTGACTTCCTTTCAGTTTCAATGTGTCAAAAAATTAATGCAAAGGTATGGTTTCAAACCACGCGTGTCTCCTGGAAGGGGAAAATCTTGTCCACAATTAGTCAAAGTAAACACATTCCTGCACAGTGTGAACCTACATAATCACTGCCACTGAATGCTCCTTTCTTCTGGCAGTGGAGATTCAGATTCCTGTATATTTAGTCTCAGAGGAAACGATTCATCTGATTTGTTACTACCTTTAAGGATGCCTGGAAGACACAATCAATACAGACTGATTGCTGTCCTACAAATCCCTTGACAATTTGATTGGGGTGGAAATGTGAGAGGCATCTATTGGCAACTTGTGTTAATATTCTATCACTCAAAAGTGTCCAAGGTATAATCCAAGAGTTACACAATACCTTATTCCTTCTGATTTCATGGGAGAGACTTCCTATTTGAAATAATCCAGCATCACACAGGTTTTCTCTGACATTTCAAGGCTTTAGCCTATATACTCTTCCCCTTATTGGTCAGCCACCATTTTTGCCACTTTTCTGCTGGAACTCCTACAAGGCAGAGTAGTAAGTTACATTGCAAGAGTAATAGCACTGGAGAAAGCGGAGAACATCCACTATGTTCTTCTTCATTCAGCAGCTGAATGGTTCATGGAAACAGATGTGGTCCTGGTACAGCCTGGCTTCCCATCTTACAGTTCAGAGGGGTGAGGAGACAGGAGACCAAGGCTAAGAACAGGAGAAAAGCTGGGAAAGAACATCACCTTCCTCACCCTACACTCAAGTCTCAGGTTAAGTATGAAACCTGCCTGAGAAAAGCCACCCTAGGTATAGGGATGCCTGGAAGAAAGAGGCAAAGTCTCTAGAGTTAATGTCCTACAGAGTTTGTTTTCCTCTGGAAAACATCCTCAGATGGATCTTTGTGGAGCTCTTCTGTCCCCAGGATTTCCTCCCAGTACAAAGTGTGATCTTTATCATAGAAACCAGGAAAAGGCAAAGCCTATTTAATTATCCAGTTTCACACCCAAATTAGTGAAGGATTACTCCCTACCATCATTTTTACAATTTTTTGGTCTAGCTTTATATTTTGGGTGATTCAAAAACTCCTCTTTCCACCTGAGGGAATATTCCATTTTCACTAATTAAACCATTAAGACACTTACCTACAGAAGAAACCCAAGTTGTCCTGCTATTTTTGACATCTTTCACTATTCAGACATATTGAACAAATTCCAGAACAAGACCTTCTAATAAATGCAGAATTTTGTTTTAATTTCTCACATTTCTGAAGATAGCTTAAGCAAATTCAAACCCAGACCCACATACTTATACAAGGCAATAAAAAAATAAAAAATTCAATATTCCTCAATTTGGATATTAAATGCCATAGACCCTCAGCATTTCTCACTTTGCACTGTGCTGCAAAGTCTCTAGTAAGTAACAGATCAATCCTACGGAATTATCCTAGACATGTAAAGCTTAGTTTCCACAGTTGAGCAGGGAGCTAAAGTCAGATAAGGAATGTGTAGAAGTGCAAGCTCAAGCTTAAAGTACCCCCTGAGGAAGGGCTTTGGCATCTCTTTTGCCCTTTAATTACAGAAGGGTGGAAAGAGCATTTCTGTGGCACTATAAAGCCTTGAGTTGTTTGTTAATGCCTGACCTGTTCTCAGCTGCTGACCTTATCTGGCAGTATAAATTTGACCCCAGTAGGTCAAACTATGCTTGTGCCAGCTCTATACTGTTTGATAGCTTTGATATTCTTAAGAGTGCTACATCACCTGATCTGGCACGCACTTACTGGAATAAGTCAAATCTAAACCAGAAGGATGAGTTGGAGAAGCTTAGCTGTGGTGAACCAAGACTGCAGTAATAACTTACTCTGGTTGCAGCTGAAGCTGCCTCAGCCAGCCTTTAACAGCTTGCAGCTTCACTTCCCAAGTTGCAAGAGACTACCATCCCTTCTGATGTGCCAAAGCCACATGTGTATTTTCTTCCTATCCTGGTCCAACTGGAGTGATCCAATGTTAAACATTTATGCTAGCCCAAATCATTTTGGCTGAAGTGGGTTAGGGAAGCAGTAGTATGGGTAGATATCAAAGGAAAGTAAGGATAGAAAAATAAATGTAAAAGTGCAGTACTTATGTTTAACTGAAACCTAATGTGTTATTTAGAAAAGGGGCTGCTGAAACAGTAAGAAAAAAAACAAAAGAATTGCTGAGTGATTTTGCAGAGCTTAAGTTTTGTTGCACAGTGAAAGAGCAAGACTTAATATGACTATTAATTGACATCTACTTTTATTTTTAAGATTGCTAGATTATTTGCTTCTTAGCTATGGAGTTTAAGGGAGAAAATAAAATCACTGTTATAAAAGGTTACAGAAGACAAAATTGTGACATAGCAAATTATAGAGATGGGGAATTCCACATTTTTCTGGATCTCCCAGTAAATAGCATCCTCTTGTACTCAGAATTGAATAGTTATACAGGAGACAGTAAGTCTCCAACCCAAAAAGGCAGGACATACTACTAGAATGGGATGAGCTATTTTGGAAAACTGACTCAATGAACTCAGGGTTGTATGGCATAGCCTGAAGGAGACCAAAAGTAACCATGGACCACCCAACATAATTATGATGTTGTTACTACCACAAAACAGGCAGAAGAAAATAAAAACATAAAGACAGATATCAGTTAGGATAAGAGGTCTCTTCCATCTGTCAGACAAAGCTGAAACAAAGACAGAAATTAGATCCAACACAGCAGATTCCTCTCCATCTGAATTCTTTAAATCAAGACAAGATCTTTTTGTGGAAGGTATGCCAAGTTCTAGTAGAAGTTGCAGGTTTTCCAGAGGAATTGATTAATAAGATTCAGCAAACTATGTTAGATGAAGTATGACAGGATCATTGCAAGTGTCCCACCTAAAAAGCTACATCAGGGTTTTTTTTTTTGTTTGGGGCAGGGGATGCTTTAACTGCAGAGCTAGAGACCATCTCTATTTGTATAAAAAACACTAAATGTCAATGTCACAGCCCTGTGGACTTGCTTTATGTGATGCATGCATATCAGATAAACCACTTACAGGTACTTGTCTCTGAAACAGAACCAAGTATATTGATTGAACTATTTACACCTCCCTTAAATAAATTAGGCAAACAGGACAAGGCTTGCCTTCATTGCAGTTTGGTGTCTGATACCGGCCACTGAGGCAAGGCACGCAAGACAATTTTATTGTTGCAATGCACTTTCTCAGAATCCACAAAGTGTTTTTAACTTATTCTAGTTAGTAAAGAGTATTAAGTGAATCACTGTGCCCTCTCCAATGCAGCTTCCTTCCCTTCTTTGGTCTATCATCTGGGCTTAGACACCCATTTTCACACTTAGTCCAGTGTTTCTCTCCATTTGCAATCACCACAGGAATTAGCACAAACCAGGCCCTTTTTCAGCAAGCAATTGAAGACCCAAATTGATACAAAACTGATTATTTCACTTTCATAGCAGCAGCCCAAGTCTATTTTGATATGAGACTCTCATCCCCTGCCAGAGAACAGCAGCAGGCTGCATCACAACAGGGCAAGACACCCACCCCACCCCCAAACAGGGGTACAGTCACACAGTATCTGAGCAAGAAGAGCCAGGGTAACCATGGCCAGCAATCACATTTGCAGAAATAAGGCAGGTCCAAGGGCAAGACCGCATCAGGAACACCTAACCCCCAGACACAGCACATGAAGCTGAGGCACAGCAGCTCCAGCAAAACCTAAGCCCCAGGCCTGGATTTAAATGCAGCTCCAGGGCCAATGGGTGGATGGTGCATGTGTGGAGGCCCCATGTGAGGCTGATCAGGGTAATTAATGCCTGCTGAGGGCTCAGGCCCCTGACAAAGCCATGCACCAGTCCTCCTCTGGTTTC
>NW_008824446.1:748789-758938 GCF_000699105.1 Pygoscelis adeliae
AGGGAGCTGATGCAGCAGGTTCACGCTTTAGTGCAGCTTAGGCATAATTAAGCACAGCATATGCTCTTGGATGTTATTGGTGTGCTAAACCTCACAAGTGAGGAAAAATAAGAAATTAATGCTGCATTTGAAAGCTGAAAATATTTAGAGACCCCTTTTCTTCTACTGACTGCGGTCTTCACATACCTGTCTCCCTGGTCTAGGCTATAATCTGCCACAGATGCAGAAAACACTAAACACAGGGAAAAAAATGTCACCCGAAGATAGGCAGCTAGCCCTGAGATGTGAAGAGCGAGTTGCTAGCTGCCTGTATATTAGATTCTCCAGACCCTTCAGAAGCCGTCCAGCTCTAAAGAGCATGTGTTGGGGCTTGTGCAGCATCCAGTACACAACTACTTGATGATAAAACGTTTGATGGGGTTTGAAAAAAATCAGAGATTTATCTATGACCTGTTTTACCTGTTTAGTCTTAACTTACTTGGAAAAGGAATTACAGTCCTGTGTGATGTACTGCGTTGACTTCTCTGGTTGAGATTTTATTGACCAAGTGCTCTTCTGGGCGGAAATAGTGCTGCGCTGACAAGTTGACTTGAAACATACCCCATATGCCTTGGTAACCTCAAGGGAATTTGCTTGTAGCTAATCTTTGTTCACTGCTTTGAATAGCGTTGTGAACACCAGCTGACCCTCATTTTCTGCCTTAGAGACAGTTGCTGGTTAGTAGTGCTAGATGGGATTTGCTGTAGAGTATTACATAATAACTCTCATAAAAATGTACAGCCTCTGAAATACGTATAACAAATAATTATGCAAGCAATAACAGATAATAGATAAATTATAATAAAATAGAGGTAAATCATATAACTATATAATCACGCATAATATATATTTATTCAGATATCTGATAATATATAGATCTATATGGATAATAACAATATAGATCAATAACACCATTCTGTATAATAATATATAGATATAATACTGATAATCTCTATAGACATTTATTTTATATTTAGATATATGGAGAGCTAAAGGTCTCTATAGCAAGAGAGATATAGATCTATAGCTACAAAAATTGCAATAAATTCTGTTTGGAAGCTTCTTCAGAGCAGTGGTTGGCAGCTTGAAGTGAGAATGCTACAGAAAATATCCTGTATACAAGAATTTCTACCTCTCTATCTGCATGAAACCTCTATTGTCTGCACCTAGGAAAGGAATTAGAAATTACTCATTTTTGTCTTCACTGAACCATTTACACTACTGACCTCATCCTATAATATTTGGACAATCTACTAAATCATCCTTTCGTAAGACTCGTGTGCTGAGTAAGAAAGTCAGGAATCTGCTGGGTGATGGGTTTTATAGAATCCAGCAGCTGATGCACCTTTAGTCCTTCAAACTCTGGTGAAGTTGCTGTATTACCAAGTGTCTGAAGAGGAATGACGTATCACACTACTCCGGCAATTCTACCTTGGGCAATGGCAATCATGTGTCTTGTGCTGTTTAAAACTATCTAGAAAGTCTTGTAAAGGCTGATAGGAAATTTTACGCTCTTACTGGCTTGTTTCTTTCACCAAGTAAGATGATTCAAGCTAGATTTGAACCATCTTGTGCTTGCAAAGCATTATGTCTGATAATCTAGCTGGGGGCATAATATTAACTACAAGACAACTTTGCGACAGTCACGAAACATCATAAAGGATGTTGAAAGACTTCATGTAAGGACTGACACATCATCTCTGGCTTATCAGAAACCTTTTGAAATTTGAGTGTATAAAGGCTCGTGGCTATGGCTCCATCTTTGGAGGAAACTGGAACACCTGAATCTCTCTCCTCCAGCATTTCGCTTCCAAAGGAGCTAACAAGATTGCAAGAAACTGTGTTGCACTAAGTCTTACAAAGACTGTCAAGAGAGACTGGCAAGCAAGGCAAGCTTCAGTTTCTTGGGCGCAGCAAGAAATGTCTTATCCTGCAAAGTCACTGACCTGATTTCAGGTGTTGATTGCTAGAAAGTGAATTGGCTTTTGACAGCTTCCCTTCACCTGAACAAGTGATGGCTTGGGTTGCGCTGAAGTGAAGGCTGCTTGCTAATTGCCCTCTCACAACGCTGTCTGGCAAACCCGCACTGTCTTTGTGTCAGCAATGAAAGCACCAGCCAGAATAGCAGCTTCTTGGCTCTGTCTTTGAAGGGAGTTATATACAGGTGACAGAATCTCAAAACGCTGTTTTTCCCGACTGAGTAGGCAGGTGAGGAGTCATGGTAAGATTTTTCCTAATAAAAGAAGCATATTACAAGGAAGGATGTAGGACAGGCTTGCACAGACCGTAAGTTCCTGTTTGTTATTAAATGTTTTTATAGCGGTAGCTTGAAGAAATCTCAGTCAAGAGAAGAAAACCCTCCTTTTAGACATGCAGGCATGCTCCTAGAATTAATGACCTGAATTAGAGATGTCAAGTGATTGAATGGCTCATAGGCTGGATATTGTGTACTCAGGATGTTGAAATAGCCCACGTAATATATTCAGAATTTCATTTAAAATCAAACTTTTCTTTTTGGTCACCAAAAAGATAATCTTTTAGATACAAAACTAGATCAAATAGGGACTGAAAACAGTGAATCTCTTATCCCTTATTTAGATAATTGGGTTATAGCTGTATATATCTATATCCATCTACCTACATGTATGACTCTTCAATATAGATTAAAAAAACTGCATAAAAATAACTTCATGGTTTCAAAGTTCAGATCTCAAATCTCAGGATCTTTGAGAATTCAAGCTGCATATGCAAGTCTGGTTTAGCATTAGTGCATATGCATTATGATACATATGTGACAATGTACAGTTACCTGACCTCGTGGGATTTTCTCAGAACACTTGCCTCATCTGACCCTAAAAGGGACTTGTTTTTCTATTGAATGATGCTGAGTAGCATCATGCTTAAGTAAAAATACTGTTAAAAATTGTTATTAGTCTGGGTAAAGTAGGTCTATTCTTGCTTCTCCCTGACTTTGAGTGCGATGGGAGAACATAGCAATTTGCTGCTGCAAATTGCATCATCCCTAACCAATATCAGGTAAAACAACCATTACCTTCTGGTTTAAATACCTGCTCTGAGAGAGAAATTCAGAAGAGATCCCTAACAAGAAGCAATTAGCTAAGTACCTCTGATGAGCTTCAGTAACATCCTAAGAGTTATAAAGGCCTACTATCCCATGGGAAAGGAGAGAGAGGAGAATCCTTTGGCCAAGCATAAATCTCATTTTAAATGAGATTATAAACATGCTGACTAGCCGACCCAATTTTACTTCTGCATATAATACCGTATGCTGTTCCCTGCTTACAAAATCATAACTCCTATTGATGTCAGCAATAGCAATAGTTATTTTATTTCTAAAGCAACAAAAGCCATTTTCTCTACCACTGTTGCAAGAGAACTCCACAGGATAATATGATCATAACTAAAATAATAATAGAACTTCCAACAATTTAATTTAAGCAACTCACCCTTGCCAAAAAAGAGAGGAAGGTAATAAGCGTAGGGAACAAACACTTCAGGGGTAGGTAAAATATTCCACAATTTAATCAGTCAGGTCTGCACATCTGCATGGAAAACACAGCTTCTAACCCGTGCTCTGTGGGAACTGGGAGGGGAGGCCAGAGAGCAGAAATTTTAAAACTGCCAGATGAAGCTGACACCTGAATGCATCTCTTCAGCTCTGTTGTTGTAGCCTCTGGTAAACTAATGATACTTAGGGAAAATCAACATTGCATTCACTCATTTACCTTTTTTCATGTTTCATCCTCAAACTATGGCTTCTTTTTTTTTTTTTTTTTGTACTTTTAAAAAGCTTAGAAATTTCCATTTTTGTGATAACATAATTTATTTTTTTCAGATTAGAATTTTACCTATTATACATTTTTCCTGCCTTTTCCATGCTTCTATCTTATTTATTCCACAAATGTTTTCTATCCTCCTTATCTGTTTGCTTCTCATCCCTTGCTTCCTTTTCTAAGTGAAAACAGACTCAATATATCTTAGCTTGATGATCTCTAATTTCTACCCTTCATTTTCTTGGCTTTGAGCTAGCAATTATTGGATGAATAAGAACCTGCCTGTAGAATTATGTCATTTAATTAACAAAGAAGGATACAAAATTCCCGACGTGATTGGAAAAGACAGGAAAAGACAGAAAAAGTAAAAATAACGGTCTTCTGTGAAGCAGCGTAGCACTAGTGAGACGTTATCACAACTGGTGACATGCCCTCTCGTGGTCATACTGCTACAAAAGCAATCCCTTACTTTAATTAAGGGCAGGCTACCGTTCAGCTAGTACTCAAGCATTTTAGTTTGGCAAGACTGGTTTAAAGCACGTGTCGGAGCCCTGAAGTGTGAGTTTGCTGGGCAGAACCATGCTACAAGGAGAGAAACATCGGTCAGGAAAAAGTGGAATCACGTGTTGAACTGTCCCCACATTTTTGGGGTATAGTTTTTGTGGCGGTATCCTGGAAATATAGATCAACATTCCCTATTCAGAAATAAAAAGGACTTCATCAAATGGTTTGTATATATTGTGTACTTTCTACAGACTCCCAATGTTATATATTGAATCCTAAAGCTAAATAAGCAGACTTGGAAGACCTGAGACATAATGAGAAGACTTAATTTCTTTCCAAATGTCAGATGCCATTTCTGATCTGCAGTTGAATATAGATTAGAAATACAGATTTAGTCAGCAGGTAAATATTGTTGATTAGTTCCACAACTGATTCTTATTGAAAATAACAAGGTACACTTGTTTTCTAGGATAAAGTACTCTGATTTAATTAGGAATATGCAATTATGTTCTTCTTTGGGTTTGAATGGATAGTACACTAATTTTAGAGATTGAATCCAAAATTATCCATAATGACATGAATCAGCCATCTTCATTTATATTCAATTTGAGTCATTGTAATTTCCGCCAGAATTGAAGCCGCTGATTGCTCTTGCCACAAGTGTGCTAAATGATGCAGAAAGCAGCATTACATCTGCTGTTACACCACTAGTTAAAATGTATTTTAATCCCCTAAAAACATCGTAACACCATTTTTATTCTCCATACTAACACATACCAATAGATACACACGTAACAGAAGAAAGTTTTATTTGCAACTTAAAATCTCCGAAAGTGTTGACTATGGTGTACACGATTTCACAGAACATCTTTGGTGCCCATTATTCAGGAGCTTGGCCTTCGTGGCAGGTGCAGTCAGACGGCATCAATAAAGAAAGTTGCATCGGTTGAAATTTAATGGCCTTCACACTAGAAAGCGTGCTAAAGGTTATTAAATATCAAATACCTAGATGTTCACAAAACACAAAGTCAGAAACTCTGTAACTCCGTTTTCGTCCCTCCCTTGTGGATTCTTCCAGGAGATCCATGGATTTCTTGTAAAGGGTGCCCCAGTCTGGACACAAGAACAGTAGTCCCACTGAAATCTTCATCTTAGAATCAGGGCAACATAGCAGCAAGACTTCCATTTAGTGTAAAATCCACAACAGCACAATGCCATTTTCTGCCTATTATTACCCCAGTTGTTTTTGTGTGTTTTATTATTCTTGCTTGAGGTTTTTAATGAGTGTTTGTCTATCAGATTTCTCTCTTTTTTTTTTTCCAGAGCTTATCTCCAATCTGCAAAAAGATGTTGATTTTTGATTCTGTCATCCAGCATCTGTTTTTTCCCAGCTGGGTTTAAGCTGGTTTATTGCATCAACCCATGAACCATCTCCACATAAATTTATATAAAGTCATTGCAGGCTGGACAACTCCTAGCCAGTGTTGGAGGTGATGACCTCACTGTTTCAATGAAGTAGGACTCCTTGAGCTAGAGTCTATCTGCGGTCTTTTTTGTTCTCTTAAAAACTTGTGTTCTTCAGGCTAGTTTATTCCTCCTAGCTTATTGCTGTCCATACGCTCACCGTATGCGCACCAGTGGTACCAGCTTGCTCTAACAGTAGCCTGGCGACACCGGAGCTTAGGGAGTCCTGTCTACATTTGCTGGGTCCCAATTGCCTTCCCTGCCAGCAGCGTGAAGGGCAGGGAAGAAGGGTCTAATGCATCTCTTTTTCCATTTCAGTGCTCCTGGAAAATACCCCCAAAGCAATCCTATGGCTAGTTATACCAACTGTGGAGTTTCTTTGTCTTTACAGGCCAAGAGAGCAAAGCAACAATTTCAGGATAAGTTCAAGTCTGAAGTTAGAAAAATCATCATAATGCAATTTGTCTGTTGAACCAAGCTTCCGTGTTTTTCATACATACGTCAGTAGAGCAGCCTCATATCAGTGGCTGGATAACCACAATTACTGAATATTTCTAAAGAAAAATGTCCTTCTACAGTTTTATTACTGTGGATACTTTCTCAGATAAAATATAACAGCTTAGCCTTTCAAATCAACCAAAAAGGCTTAAATAGATGGACTTAAAATAAGACTGGAAGATAGGTGCATCAAACTGCTTCAAAAAATCTGGGCCATAGTTCATATAGCTTTGATTATGCACTTCTAAAGAAGAGAAGTGCTCATTGAAGTTAATGAATATTTTGGTTCCTTATCAACTTGTGGATCAGAGCCTTGATATAAACACAGCTGGTGTGTGTTCAACCACATCTTCTACTGCTCCTCAAGTTATAGGATGTCATTTAATGAGGAGGTCTTGTGAGGATGTTTATCAAGTTAAATTGAGCTTGGCAGAAGTAGATGATGTAAGCACTTTACAACAGAAACATACACAAAATATGCTTAAAGCTTTTAAACTCCCCCCCCCAACCCAATTTAAACAAGAAGTTGTAGATTATGTATTGCATAAAATATCATCATACTGATAAATTGTATGTGAAATTTGTGGGAAATAGTTAATCTGTTGACAAAGAAGTAACTACAATTTTTATTAACTTTCACACCATAGTACATCTGTTTTATTTGATTTCAAAATTCTGTTACTGCAGATTAACATTTGATGTCTATCTGAGCTTTCCATGCGTAACTTCTATGGAACAGTGGCCCTGCCCAAGATATTGCCATGCTGTACCATGTGCTGCAGTGAATTGGATGTCTTATCTGTAAATAGTTCAATGCTGTTTCAAAAGAAAAGGAGTTATCACTCCTGTTTATGGAATTTCTCAAAAAAAAATCTGGAATTTGGTTGATCTCAAGGTTAGGCAATATAAGAGGAAATATGAAAAAGATCTTGGATTTAGGTTCAAGTGGGTGCACTCCTGGTTTCTCAGTTGTCACCATTGGGCAAATACCCTTCTTGTCTACAATTCCATTTTTCTTTCAAAGAAAACCCAGACATCTGGGACGATGATGTACTGTTTGGTCTCTCCGTGTTCAACACAGAACTACTGCAAGACAAAAGCACAGTCAGAGACCGTGACCATGGGACACACCAAGCGTCTCCATACCTTGCAGCCACAAGCACTTGAAAGATGCAATGACTATTTTGTCAGAATCTTGTTGTTGTTTAGCGACACTTAACCTTGCGTTGGACACCCAGGCTGTGATGCAATTAAAGTAGAATTCACTAAAGGAACAAACAAACAGCAGAAAGTCGTCTAGCCAGCCTAATGAAAAACAGTGAAGAGAGAAATAAAGTTTAGACTCTGTTCTCATCCCTCAAGAGTAATTGGGGGTGACCATCTCTCTCTATATTCTAGATACTAATTTCTCTAGAGTTTAATCGAATCAGATCATCCCTTTTCTCTTGAAGAGCTTTGCACACCGAGCATGTGTTTCCATTATAATGCCATCCTGGTTGCTAGGAGCCAGGCTGCTTTTTAGTTTAATCAGTGGAATTTAATACAAGTTGGTAGAGTAACTCCCGATTTTATTTACATTCCCAACCCTGAGACTAAAGCTCAGAGCTCCCTTATGGATGAGAGTTTCCTCTACGTTGGACTGAAGACTGTAAATCATTCCTATTGACTTTAAAAATGGCAATGCTGAGATAGAAATAGAGACCGTCTAAAATGAGCAGTTTATTGTGAAAGGAAATTTAAGCTGAACTACTTTTTATATGGTGGTTTTATTGTACATCCTGAGTTTGTATGCTTATTATACCAATATCAGATTGTGGCTGAGACAAAACCTCTGTGATTATCTCATTTCACAAAATACGCAAACTAAATATCCGTATAACTGATAGGGATTCTCTATGGAAATCGTCAGTCTATGGCAAGTCTTACCATAGCAAATGTGCTCTTCAGTTTAATTCCCTCTACTACAGCATTATGATTCATTACAGTCTACATAAATGAAGCTACTTTTTATACATTAAAAATGACAAAAATGGACCCCAAGCAGCTTAAAATCGCATGTCATGTTAAATGTGTTAACACATATGTATACATACATACACCTACAGATATAACCCATAAGTGTGTTTATTCAAGATCTATACACGGATGTTTCTGCTTATCTTTTGTCAGTGACAATCATCAGTTGTACAGTGGAATATTGCTATTTGCAAGCAAAATAAAACGTAGAAACAGAAAATTAGGATAACTTTTAGGAATCCCAGTCTGACAGTTTAATTAGTGAGCATTTAGTGACATTTATTAGTGAGTTAAGCCTTTGATACACTGTCTTGCACTGTTTCCAAAAGCTTTGTTGGGAGGTCAGAGTACTAACTTGTACCTGCTGGATGAGTGGTGCCCGATACCGTCATCCTTGCTGTTGGGGTTTTTTTTCCAGTACATACATCTGAGTCCAGCGGGCTGCCTGACTTATGATATAGCACTTGTAAGAATCTCAAGATAACTTCTGTCCCCCATTTGATATTCATTTTAGGAGCACACAAAACAAAGGATAGGGAAATGTTGCCACTGGTAGTATCAGCTGAAGTTAGAAGCTTCCTGTCCCTAGGGGTTCATGGCATCTCGTATAAATCTGCTACCTGTCACCTTGATGCTTCCTCACACAAGGTTTGTCTACTTAGTTATAGGTAGCAAAGTTAAGGTGAAGGAACTAATGCATCAAAGGTGATGAACATTAAACAAAACCTCTCTGGATGCTCTGACTCAGTGACTTGGGGGAAAAAAAAGAAAGCTTAGGGATAACTGGTATGTAAAGTGAAGAACTAAGGCCACTTTACTTCTGATGGGAGCACTAATTTTATTCTCTGTTTAATTCCGAGCCTAATATGCTGATCTTCATGTACTTCATGTATCTAGGTGAATTGACTGAACTCCCTGTTTCGTCCCACAGCCTTTGTAACACGAATAAGGAGAACTTCAGTTGAAATCTGTGGCATTGCCTGAATGCAAAAACTGGCATCAGAAAAGAATAGCTTTTTTTTGTTATGGCCAAGAGACAGCACCAAATTGTCTTTAGTATTACCAGTGGCAGTTAGTGTTGGTTCTGATCATCCGAACGAGAGCTTTGACTTTCAGGGAAACAGAGTAAGGTTGTGCTGCATGTGCCTGTTCGGAACGAGGAATGATTTGTATTTATACTGTATCTCTGCTTCTGCATTACTCTCTTCTCTGGAAACACAGCTCCAGTTACGTTGCCAAGTTCCTACGAATCTGGACCGGACGTGATGTTTATAAATAAAATTAATACGTCACAGTTCATAATTAAGCCTCCTTTAAGTAAACATGGCATGGCCTCAGTGTGGTAAAAACACGCTGTAGCTGTTCTTTCTGTTTTCTACTGTCCACTGCAACCTTCCGAGAAAACACCGGTGAATGCCTCGGAAAAGAAGAGAACCACGTTTTATCACGTCAGAGGCAAAATATACGAAACGTTTAAATAAAGCGGTGTTCCCTTAGCAACTCCTAAGCTTTTCTGTCTAATGCGGAAAACCAAAGCGATAGTTACAGCACGTGCACGGGAAGGCATCTGGGGCGCAACAGAAAACGGGCACAGATGCAACCTTATTTTAACATTTCCTTTCAGTCGTTCTTACAAAGCAATAATCCCTTTCTTCTCAGAGCCGAATACCTGACCCAAGCTTGCTCATTTGCTTCTGTAGTTCCGAATTTTACTCGCCCTCGCCGAGGTGGAGCCGACGCGGCCGTGAAGTTCCCCCGTCGGCCACTAGATGCCAGCACCGCACAGCTGTGGCCCGCCGGAGCGGCCGGGCGGCGGGAGCCGGCCCGGCCGCCA